>NC_056527.1:16255488-16443219 GCF_019175285.1 Sceloporus undulatus
TGTAACCCGCTTTGATCTACCCTGGAAAAGCAGGCTATAAATAAAAATTATTATTATTATTATTATTATTATTATTATTATTATTATTATTATTATTATCTTCCTTTGTCTCTACTTCCCTCTATCTTTCCCAGCATTACTGTCTTTTCTAATGAGTCTTGCCGTCTCAAAATCCACAGCATACAAAAAACAATTTTATGTGTGTGTGTGTGAGTATCAACAGATACTTGTTGCTTTTCTGGTATTTCTTGGTGAGTTATGCCATAGGACTGGTAAGAGAATGGTATAAAATGGGAAGATTCAAATATCTCCAAAAGTGTCCCTTTAAAAATAACTAGGAAATGCTATTTGTCACACATGCATATAATATCACCATTCCCACCTGAGAGTAATTTGTTAAAGGCAACTGTACAGTTTGAAGGTCTACTCTCCTAATGAGAAAGCCCCCTCACTTGTAGTTGCAACTACCCTGAGATGGCTGCAAAACTCCTTAAAAAAAATCATCTCCCTGATATATCCATCATTTGCTTAGATCTTCCCAAGATCAATTGTGCCGATTTCAAAGTGGGCTGAATATTAAACAGCTAATAGCTCTTTTGCAGTGCCTGCAAAAGACTAGACCAGCTTACCAGTGTACTTCAAAGATTTAGCCACCTTAAGCTGCTATAAGCAAAGTTATTCCCTTTGTCCCTCCCTCCTTCTCCTGCTGTGCCTCTATGTCTTGCATACATAAGCAGGCGGGATCAGAAATGATAAAAAAAAAGGGATGGTGCAGGTTATAGGAGCTCAGGTGAGGCTAAATTTCATTCCAGCAAAGAAAATGGAGAAAAGTGAAGGACGACTTTCCCTTAGATATTCCACCAAGACACACTCAGATTTAATGGGAACATTTTAGATATTACCTACTTGGTACGTAGCATCTAGCACTCCTAGCCAATCTTTTCTTTCTCCAAGTTTCTGAGTCTTTTGCAGATCTAATGTAGATCCTTTGACACTGCACAGTTAGAGTACCCTGATACTGTTTTATCTTCTGTGGCTGCATCCTACATAGTCTTAGGGCATGTAATTTATGGTGCATCTACACTGTAGAAATAATTCAGTTTGACACCACTTTAACTGCCATGGCTCCATCCTACAGAATCCTAAAATTTGTCATTTTGTGAGGTACAAGTCCTTGCTGCAGCCTTGCTTGCTGGTGGGAGGGTGTAGAAATTTCACCTTCCTTGAACCCGGGCCAAGTTGAATGGACCTTCTTCACCCAGTTTGGGTGTTGGCTCTTAAGGTAAATGGAGGGTTTACCAGACTAGGGCATGTTAGTTATTTTTGTGTAACTGAGTAGTTTATTGAGGGCTACATCTACACTGAAGAGTTAATAGAGTTTGACACCATGATGGAATTCTGTGTTTTGTGAGATATTTAGCCTCCTCTGTCAGAGAGCTCTGGTGCTACAACTAGCTACAAATCCCAGGATTCCACAAGGTGGAGCCCTGATGGATAAAGAGGTGTCAAATGGTACTAATCCTGCAGTACATATGCAGCCTAATAGTGTCTTAAACAGAAGTAAGCAAAATGTTATTTTCTATCTCATCCCTTTGGTATATCTAGTATTTTGAAGTGGAGCCATGACAGTTAAAGCAGTGTCAGACTGCATTAATTTGACAGTGTGGCAGCAGTCTAGGATACCAACACAGGTTTCTTATTATGAGGAAGTTTTTATGTGGATGAGCATTAAAAATACGGCACACCCTTTACATTCTGAAACAGAAGAATCCAAGGGTACTATGTACTATGTGCTTTTTCAAGCATTTAGATCTGTTCTTACTTGCCACAACATCTGGGGCAGGAAACAATGACTAACATGTCTGTTATTACACTGCTGACCACACACATATTTCAGTTTAAGGGCTTGTTTTACAGCAAAATGCCAAGTGCATATCATCTCGCCCTCAGAAACGTGCACAAAACGTTTGGACAATGGGCACCATCAAATAACCAAAAATGTTCCTTATATAGCCCTAAGGGCATTCAGCTCTCTAACTAATGCAAGCCAAGGGCACTACATTAGTCCCTGTGTTTAGATCTACAGCAGTGCTGTTATTCCAAGGCAAAAGGGTTAATGGGGAATATTGTGTAATGTCAGCTCACAAATTGACACAGAAGTCCGCCAAGAACATTCTTTAGATAAAAGCATCAGAAAGAGGTCTTAATATTTCCATTTGCATTTCAGAAATGAGGTTTTTAGTCATGGCACAAGCCAATTTTCAGAGTCACCCAAGCACAGCAGTAGATACAACACGACCCTTCTAATGTTCAAGCAATTTTGGCCATGGGAGGGAGGAGAGAATGTAGTTTCATATTATTTCTTTTAAAAAAGAAAAGACAAGAGTTTCTTACAAGAACAGATGGATCTGAAATAGGAATCAGATTGATGGGGTGTAGAAATGTTTTATAATATATATTTAAATGGGAGTGGGAGAGACAACTCCCATATGTATATTTGTGACTTGATGAAGAATGAAGGTATTGCCATGAAACACCACAGGTAGAAGTCTCATATTAGAGTACAGTCAGCCATCCACATTTACAACTTTGACTATTGCAGATTTGATTATTTGCTGATTCAATTAATACATTCTCTGTAGGAATCTCTAAGCCCTTCAGCATGACCCTCTGGTCAACCTCCACTGAAAGTTGATCACAGAGTCATGATGGAGGACCTAGAGATTCCTAGAGAGAACACTTCTCTAGGCATGTGTGGATCCTCCAGCACTATCTATTCTGGTGGAGGTTGACTATGGAGGATCTACAGATTCCTAGTCAGGTATTCTCTCAGGTTAAAATAAATAAATAAATAAATAGTAGATAATCCAGCACTATCTATTCTGGTGGAGGTTGACCAGGTTTGTCTCCAGTATAAGAAAAAGAAAAAAAAATTCAAGGGAGTCCTACACTCCAACTACAGAGAATGTGAAGAACCCACTGTATACTGTTCACATGGCTGGCTCTAACCTTGGGCAGAGTGAAGTGAATGCCTAGGGGACAAATGCATGGGGGTGGCAGCCAGGTGTTGAAAAAGACAGCTGTGTATCCTCAGGAATGTGGCTAAAGGGATGAAATGAGAACATTGCCATTCCCCAAAAGAATCATGTTCTTTGAATGTGATTGTCCTTCAGTCTCTAGATTTCTAGTATAGTGAGACATTGAACTTGCTCACCACTGGAACTCTTACATTTGCTATATTCACATTCCTTTGGTAACAGTATTCAAACAAACACATTATTTTCCTTCTAAAGGAAATTGTTCAATGAGGACACAATTTCCTCTCTTTTGAATATTCACTGAGTTAGCATGAGATTGTACCATGCATTTTGGTGTGGAACTCAGCTTCAAAAATGAGCCAGAAACCTCAGATCAAGGGGTTTCTGAAAAACCGGCCATGTCAGTTGCTTCTAGATCTTTGAGAGTTCAGACCAAGGGGGGTGTACCTCTTGAGGGAGAGACTCAGGACCCTCTCCAAGCCCAAGAACATCAGAGGATAAAAGCACAAGCTGCCCATCTACATAAAAGAACTCCTCTTTTTCCTCCTCCTCTGAATAGGACCTTTCCTCAAAATGCCTAAAGTTGCACTGTGGGTGGGACTCAGGGAATAGCAATGTAATTCTTCACTTATTTTCTTCTTGAAAGATGTAGCAATTTATTTTTTGCAATATTCTTCCTGCTGTGAGAAAGTCTTTGAAAACCATACAGGTCCCCCCCCCCATTCTTTTTAATTAAAATTATATATAAAAAAATAACATGTCATTGTTGTTTTCAAGTTATCACCATATTTCATACATAAGGGGGAAAATACAAATAAAGACAAATATTTCTCAATTAACTTCCGACCATCTAGAAGTTGATAAATCTCACATATTCCTAGTTACATTTCATTCTCTCTTCTCTCCCCATGTTTTTTCTACTTCTTTATCTGTTCTGTTCATCAAATATATATTTAATCTCTCTCTTTTTTCTATCAGTTGCATATATACCTTAATGTCAATATTTCTGTATTATTCCATATATTTATCAGTTTAACTCAATATTTTTCCTTTCCATTTTTTTCTTGTCCTTAATATGTCAGTCTATTATATATGTATGTGTGTGTGTGTGTTCTGTCTTATCCATTAATATTCCTCTAAATTTAAAACATATGTTTAACCCCATTTCTTTTTTTCAAAATTCTGTTACTTTTGATTTGAGACCCCTAAAGTGAAAGTTTTTGTAGAACCTCTATATCACTTTAGGGGTCTCAAATGATGGAATCAATACAAAACTATCTAACTGTTAAATCTAGTTAAACCTATTTTTGTACTGGCTTGCTGGTCTGCATTGACACTTTTACAAAATCATTTTAGGTCTTTGCTCATCAAGATTCAAGGGTAACCAGAAAGCCAGAAAATGTCTTTCCATTAGTCATGCATTGAGCTCCTTCTTACACAACCAGGGTGTTAAAAAGATCTTGCTGCACATTTTTCCTTGTATACCGATTTGCAAAATTATTAGCATTCAATAGATAAGCTGAGAGTTTCCAGCAGCCCACAACTATCGTGCTGCTTCGGCAGGAATTAAATGTTATCCATCAAAGGCAGCGGCGTATGAAACTCGTTCATGGAATTCCAACAAGAAACTATACTGGCTCCCAGCAGAAAGCATGGAGAGGAGGACTGCCCACATAGTCAATCAATATTTGCACACAAAAACAGGCCTTTGCTAAACTAGAGCAATTCATCTTTCACTGAAAAGCCCATTGTTCTGACAATTTTTGCTGAACTGTCCTCCTTGGTTTGCTCATTCTTTCTTGTTCTGGTCTGTGAGCTGATACCATTCCCCATCTCTTGATACCCCAACCAGCAGCTACCTGCAATGCTACAGCAAAGGACAAAAATTGTTGCCAGCATGGTGCTGGAATCAAGGGATCAGCAGGACAGGGCAGTTTCCCCACTGCATTAGCTAATTTGTAGCCACTATTTTAGGGTTATTTCCATGTTGCAATACCCTGAAGGTACCAGATCCCAAAGGGATATTGCTGACATTTCCAGCAGTAACAGAGAGATATGCTTCAGCCAAAGATGCACATGCACTTGTGCAAGGACATTGCAGAAGCAGCTCAATATCACAGGAATGGTTTCAGATAGCCTTCCCCCTCCCTCCTTATTTCCTTCTATACTGTATGTGTTTGTGTGCATGTGCATGAGGGTTGGGGGGGTTGTTTTGCTGTGCTTGATACTACTTTGAGTCAGACATTTCCCAACAACCTATGTTTCCACTTTACATGAACCAGCGATGAAATCTCCAACAGCACATTTGTGATCTCCCAGTTTTATTTCCATGGCAACTGGTTGCTGTCACAGAGATAGAACCCTGGAGCCTGTAGGCCTGGAGCGATAGGATCAGCAATTTTACTCCGTCCACTGAATCCCAACCTGGCAATGAGACTTCAGCAGCGATGAGAGAGACCAGCATAAGAAGCTGGGTGCTAATCAAGTTTCCTTGTAAGGAAAGTGCGAATAATGAACTCCAATCATCTGGAGCTAATGAACACTTCTTTTACAATGTCCTTCAAAATGATTTGGGGGGGGGGGATCCATGTGCAAGAAATTGCTTGTGGATGTAAATTTACCTTATCAAAATGCTCATGTAGGAAAGGGGTAAAAAAAAAAAAATCAGCAATCTCATACTCCCCAGCATTTCCCAGATGAAACTGGGACATATATGGCTAAAGAACATCAGACTGTGATCAGTGGCAACCATTATTATTAAGGAAGAATGCACATGACAGAAGAAGCTACAGTTGTTTGCTTTTGTGTGAATCTACAAGGAAGGGTAAGATTTGTTTTTCTCCTCTTCTCTCGCCCCACTAGGTTAATTTAATGCAAACTACTTTTATACTCAAACTGAGTTTGCAGCAATTGAAGTAAGCTTAGGACAAAGGGGGAAAGAAAGAAATCTTTGGGGAAGGCCTTTGTCCCACCGTCTTCACAAGCATGTTTGGTGGGAACACAAGAAAGGATCTTCTTGATAGTTGCTCCCAGGCTCTAAAACATTCTATCTAAGGAGGTTAAATTGCTTCAAACCTCATTGTCTTTTGGTAGGCAGTTTAAAAAAAAAAAGAATATATATTTATATAATTCTTCCTGTCATCTGGAAAATAACCATTTATAAGAAAAGAGCTTTGAAAAGTGTGCATTACTGTTCTGATTTTGTGCCTTTTAATGGTTTTTAATTTTATAAACTGTGGCAGGATACAGACCGCCAATTTGAAGCGGGCTGCAGCCGCCCCTTTGCGCCACGTATTGGGGCCAGGGCAGCCACAGCGGCAGCTCAAATGCCCCAATATGGCACTTTTTGGGACCAGGGAAGAGCAGCAAAATGCCACTCCTTCCTGGTCCTGAAAAGGGGTGTCCTTGGGGCTTCATGCCCCAGGACACCCTGGGAGCCGCAGCCAGGGGAGAAAGGGGATGCTTGGCCCCTTTCGCCCTGGCGCCATTCCCACAGCAATTTAGTTGCCACGGACACGAGGCACCCTCTGGGAAGGAGCTCAGTTTTGGAGCTCCTTCCGGCGCCACTGAAAGGGCGCCACAAGCGCTCTGCGGCGGTGCCAGGATGTGACGGCCACGCCGTGCCATTTGGACACGACGCGGCCATCACATCAAAATGGCGGCACCCATGTAGACGTACTTGGGTTAGGGAGCGTCTAAAAGGATGCTCCCGGGCAGCCCTAGTACGTTGCCAGGACGTACTAAAAGGCCCATCTGTACAGGGCCTGTGGTAACAATAACTTTCTGTTTGTTTTAATCTATCTATATTTTTATCTACGTCTGCTTTAATTTCTGTAAGCCTCCCTGGTTAAGTAAATATAACAACAGTCTACTTTGGGGGGGGGGGGGGGGGACAGCCAAAAGGATTGGCTAGAAACAATAAAGGCAGGACTTTTCCCATTGCTCTCATCATCTGCTGTCTGAAGTGGTCACCTCACTCTGTCCCATGGTAAGGCCTATGCACGTTTACTCCTGAGCAAAACAAAACCTGTACAAAGCCCTGTATTGTCATACTGTCCTTCCCCTATGGAGTTCAGGGGAGAAAATAATCCCTTTCTGAGCTCCTTATCTAGTCTCTTGTGTTGTTGTAGAATAGAATTGGAGGACATAACATGGAGGGAAGAACCTCTCTCTACTTCTTCCCTGCCACTTGGCCAGAACTTGGAAAAGTTACCTTGGGGAATTCTGAGAGCTGTAGCCCAAAAAGAACCTTGATTGATATGATTACTTCCTTTGATTATGATCTGAACATTATATTCCTGTTGATGCACCCTAGGACTGCATTGGCTTTTTTTTGGCCACCGTATTACACTGTAGACTGCTGTTTAACTTGTGGACTTCTGAAATTTTTATATTATGATCAAACCAGGTATCACCCATCTTTTTTCTTCTTCTTTAATCTTTTTTTTTTAATGTTGAAATTCATTTTGTTAATTTTGGCTGGCCCACCTCTCTATATAATAAGGTCATTATAAATTATGGTCCCTGTCCTCTGGGGTATTGGTGTCCACTCCAAATCTGATGTCATCTGCAAATTTGATAAGCATTCCCTCTATTCCCTCCTTCAAGTTACTTGTAAAAATATTGAAAAACACTAGACCCAGAATCCTGTGACATTCCATTGTCACTTCTGTCTAGGATTCCTTTCACTTGTGGTTCTGTGGCTGTAACCAGGTCTGGTTTAGAATATAGGTGCACATTATTTACATTTGTTTAAAAATTGTACACTGAACTGGGTAAATATCACAAGAGTTGGCACCACCACTAGGAAAGGCTGGCTTCAGGGCAGGGGAAAGACTGCTGAAAACTTGTTAGGTAGTGAACTAAGTCATTTGTCTCTTACCAGTAAAAAAAAAAAAAAAAGTCTGGCCAGGAGTTTAATATCTCCAGGAGCAGCTGTGTTGGTTGTGCAGCAAAATACAACAAAATGCAAAATCCACATGCAGTGATACCTTTATTGCACCCACTCCAAAGCTTAAAATACATACATAATGTATTTTATGCTTTGGCGTTGGCCCCATAAAGGCATAGCTGCTTGTAGATTTTGCATTTTATTGTATTTTGCCAAGACTTTGAGGCTCTGTTAAACACACCATACCCTGCAACATTTCATAGATGAAAACTAAGACACATGCGGGCAAGCAATGTTAGACTGTGGTCAAGATGGCAAAATAAAAATATTCTGCAAGCGACTTATAGAGCTACTTTTTCGAAAATACCATGATGGCAAAAGTTATTCATAAGGAAGAATACACAAATCAGGAGAGACAGTAGCAGTTTGGTTTTGCCTGAATCTCTCCACACAACCACCCCCCCCCCCCGCCGCCCAGTTAACTGAGTGGGACAGTCCCTGGGAAATCAGGATGGTTGGACAGCATAACATATCTCTCAGGCAGTGGATGTGATAAAAATGCTACTTTATGTAGGTAAGATAAGTCTTACTAAAGAGTCAATAACTGGAAGGCTAAATGCTGAGTTAGCCAGTCGTTATCCATAGATGAAATCCTTATGCCAGTCAAACTAATGGTTCACTGAGTTCAGTTGGGTGTAACACAGGATAGGAGCATGTGACTTGGCATTCTGTTGACTCTTAAGATTAGCCCAATATTTACAGCTTGTAAAACCACTGAGTCACTAAACCTGTCAAAGAATGATCCTGTGTTTTTAAGCCCATAGGTAGGAACCTCATGTTTTATAGAGTAACAGCATCCCAGATAATTGAGTCTATTAAACTCTTGAGCCAACCTATAGAATCTGAAAACGGATATGCTATGACATTATTGTGTTCCTTCATTGATCTTTTACACTTCTATTTTTACAATAGGTGTTTTTCCTGTTTATATATATATTTTGCACTGTTTGTACTATATTGGGGGGAAAGGAGAAATAAAAGGATAAAAGTACCACAAATCTGCACGAGTACTATTTTCCTTAACAGGGATTCTTGTTGCAAACGTTGTCGACAGGTAAGAGTAGCTTGACCATCTAGATCAGTGGTTCCCAACCTGTGGGTCGGGACTCCTTCGGGGGTTGAACGACTCTTTCACAGGGGTTGCCTAAGACAATTGGAAAACACATATTTGCATGTGGCAATAAAAATAATTGTATGGTTGGGGGTCACCACAACATGGGGAACTGTATTAAAGGGTCACGGCATTAGGAAGGTTGAGAACCACTGATCTAGATGCTAACAAAAGATCAATGTTAATCCCAATTACATCAGACCCACTGAAATGAATGGGACTTAGATAAAATTTTCCAACAAATCTGATTCATTTTAATAGGTCTCCTTTATTTAGGACTAACATTGGATTTACTCCATTCCTTTAAGCAGCTGGGGAGCAACTGAGCTGCATCCAGAATGTGGAATAATCCCCCTGATTAAAACACATTTAAGCTTTCCAACTTCCCATGTGTTGCTGATCTATCAAAAATCCAGTTTCTCTAGTCTTCCTGGTAGTGAAGTATTTTCAGATTTAGCACTGGCTCCCACTCATTCTGATAGAGGTTGGGTCTGCTTCAACAGCAAGCAGTATTAAAAAGAAACATCCTTCCAGTCTGGATTGGGATTTTGCTTTGACCAAAAATATCATTAAGAGAGGAGTGAGACTTATGAGGGCTTCCAGATGTAATCATGCTGCAACTCCCAGAAGCCCTAGCCAGAAGACCCAATGGTGAAGAATACGAGAGACTTTATCACACAAGGCTAGCCAAGTGAAACTGTAGCAGGATAGTAGAGTTTGTGGCAGTAACTTATCACATGATGGCATATTTGCCTTGGAGCTACTTTCATCTTCCTTCCATTCCTGGAGCACTCCTTTTCATTGATGGACAAAGTCCATCAATGCCTCTAAATCCACTACTTTTCCACTATTAATTCATGTGTGATAAGTTCCTTCTGCTGCAGTTCCAACATGAATATGTTCACATGGTCTGAGCGGCCATGATTGTGCTCCTATCCCTCTCCCTCTCACTGTTCCCAATCAGGCTTTCTTTCTTTCTTTTGTATAAAAATATTATTGTATGCTGCCCCCGAGATTGTATGATATAGGATAAGATATAAATATTTTAGATAGTTAGGTAGGTAGTTGCTGCTGGTAGCTGATACTCCAACAGCACTAGTTTCTCAGCTGGAAAAGCACTAAGATGACCAGGGAAGTACTTGTACTTCCTTTGATGCATTGCTACTCATAAGGCTCTGGTGTCATAATTAGGATGTTGAGCACTTGCTTCATTGTTAAATCAGACAGCATACTGAGCTGGCAGCCTCTCAGAGAAAAGGTACATGCCTAGTTTTATCAATGATTTCTTTACAATCAATAACACCCTGACAAGAGAAGTGCTCTTCCTTGCTCATGTGGAAATAAAGATTCACAACAGGAGATTTATAGATAAATATTCTTTCAATGCAAACAATAACGAAATGGTTTGGGAAAGTTATTGTTTTTGTTGCAGGCAAGAAAAAGAAAAAGTGGCTTTCCTCCCTGCAAGGCATCACACAAGGTGTTTTCTCTCTCTAACACTCCAGGAATGGAGTCTAAAGGTAGCTGCATTACAGACTTACATCAGTCTCATAACACTTTAAACTGTTGTGGCTCTATCTGACAGTGGACCCTTTTATCTGCTGGGGTTTTGTTCCAGGACCCCCAGCAGATGCTCAAGCCCAACTGAATAAATGACATAGTAAAATGTTGTTCCTTAGGATGGCAATGGCAAAACTGCTCTGAAGAAACTTGAGAAGAAAACCCTGTGGTAGGTTTGCCTTAGGGTTGCCATAGGTCAGAAATGTTTTGAAGGTAAACAACATATACATTATATAATATGGCAAAATCAAGGTTTGATTTTTGGATTTTTTTTAAGTGTTCAAGCTGTGGATAGTTGAATCCGTGAATGCACAATCTGTGGACATGGAAGCCCAACTGTAAATATACTGGGCTGAATCTACACAGGCTAAATAATGTGTCCTTACCTCAATAACAGCCCCGTTGGAGCACACAAAGTTCTTCTCCTTCCAGTGTGAAAACACTTCTTTGCAATGCCTGAAGGTTTTTTAAACAAAACAAAACAATTCCAGTTTATTCCACTTTTTTTGAGAAGACCACCCCTTCCCCCAAACTGGGATCAAGGTGGAATCAGGGAATTGGAATTGTGGTCCAGGTTGATGGGTGGTCAGGTGGTCACCTGTGTCACTTGATCATTCCCATCGTGGAGGTATAGTTCCTTTGTTTTGTATTGGTGTTTGAAAAAGGTGATGCCATGGACAATCAAAATGAAGGGAAAAGAAATGTGCAAAATATGCACATGTATTGTGGGAATAATTAAAAAAAACAAACAACCCCACAGCTGATAGTAGTGATGTGACCAGACATAAACTGATATGGGGAACAAATACATGAAGCAGAAATGCCCCTTGCACCAAAATGGCTATGTAATGGTGGTACTATGGGTGATTTCCAGGTGTGTGTAAGACAGTAAAGAGGTCAAACAACCAAGGACACTAGGCAGTGGAGCTAGGATACAACCTGCATGTTGACTAAAACCTCATCTTACGAAAGATGAAACAAATGCGACTCACTAAATCTATTCTACGAGGATGCAAGTTGGCATCACCATCCACATGAATTCTACAGGCTCCTTCACAAGTCAGCTCCAGTTGATGGTTAGCTATAATGTCATTTGAAAGTCTGCAAGAAATGACAAGAGTCCTTCAGCATAATTCCCTGTTAAAAGAAAAAAATTGCAGCCAAATTCCCAGCAACATAAAAGAGCTCCATTCTCATGCAGCTGTTTGAAAAGAAGGTTTAATTAGCAAATGCTGATAACATTTACAGCTTCCAAAGAACTTCAAAGGCTATCAAGGAAATCAGGAGACTTCTGAATGAGAGAATTTGACTCAAAGCATTCTATAACGTTTCCAAACCTGAAAGCATTATTTTCTCCCTCCCGCTTCAGACGCCTAATTTAGATTATATACCAGAAGCCTGTAATAAACCTCCCACAAAGAAATAATAGTACTTAGTACTACTGTGGGCTATTCAGCTCTCCTTTTAAATGCTGCACTTGGTCCTCTGCCAGAAATAAAGCAAACAAATGAAGGTAAATGCTAAGATCAAGACACATTTTTAAAAAGACCGAGAGAAAGAGAGAGAAGGAATGGACAAAGTGCATTTTTGAGGTCACAATTGCCCTCAAGCTGCTTATATAGACTTGAAACCCTCTTCACACTGCTCTTTTGCAGACAAATAAATAAACAAACTGGTTAAATGGTCTGTCTTGGAAGTTTCTAGGACCACAGCATCATTGTTTGAATAGGTTGAGGGGGTCCCTTTGCAGTGTTTAACATTTAAAAAGAAGCAGAAGCAACAACAGGAAGCATGCATTGGAATACAGAGTAGAAACGAGAGACACATCTTGTGATGCTTAACAAATGGTTGGTCCCTGTCCTCAAACATTTTGCAAGATAAAAATGGAGACATGTGAACAAACCAATGTTGATACAAATACAGGAAGAGCCCCACTGAATCAGACCAAAGGCCTTTCCGTTTAGTCCAGCCTTCTGTTCTCACCAGTTAAATATGAGTAGAATATGAATACATGTCTGTATATGCCTTCAAGTCACCTTTCAAGTTAGAGTAACAGAATTATAGAGTTGGAAGAGACCACAAGGGCCATCTAATCCAGTGATTTCAAAACTTTGGTTCTCCAGGTGTTTTGGAATTCAGCTCCCAGAAGCTCCAGTCAGCTTGGCCAACAGTCAGAAATTCTGGGAGCTGAAGTCCAAAACATCTGGAGGACCAAAGTTTGGGAATCACCACTGATCTAATCCAATTGCTAACTATACAGGAAGACACAATCAAAGCACTCTTGACAAATGGTCATATGGCCTCTGTTTAAAACTTTCAAAGAAGGATTCCACTACACTCTGGGGCAGTGTGTCAGACAGCTCTTACTATCAAAAGGTTTTTCCTAATGTTTATGTGGAATCTGTTTTCCTGTAGTTTGAATCCATTGCTCTGTGTCCTTGTCTCTGGAGCAGTAGAAAACAAGCTTGCTCCATCTTCAGTAATGACATCCCTTCAAGTACTTAACCATGGCTATCATGTCACTTCCATATCACAACAACAACAACAACAACAACAACAACAAATAATAATAATTTATTTGTATCCCACCCAATCAACGAGGAATCCAGGCAGCTAACAACAGTGGAAGTACAATAAAGTAGCTTCTCTTCCATAGACTAAATATACCCAGCTCCCTAAGCCCTACAATTTTGGTTGCCCTCCTCTGTACATACTTGTCAATATTCTTTTTGAATTGTGGTGTCTAGAACTGTATACAGTATTCCAGGTGAGATCCGTCTAAAGCCAAATACAGTGGCACTATTACTTCCCTCGATCTTGACACTACATCATATTGACTTATGGTGACTCCATGAATTTCACAGGGTTTTCATGGCAAGGAATACTCACAGGTGATTTGCCAAATCTGAAATACCAGCCTACAGCATCTGATATTCATTTGAGTACTAACCAGAGTTGATCCTTCCAAGATAAGATGGAATCTGATGCCTTTGGGGTATTTTACTAGTATTTTGCAAGTGATAACAAAAGGCAAAAATCAAGGAGGGCTTTGTATCTATTTCATTAAAGTTAATGAACTGAAGCACTCCATCTGGTAGACTGCAGTGGATTTAGTTAAGAGAGTAACTTTTATGACAACATAGGTTTAATGTCTTATTATAAATCTGGAATGGAATTCTGTTTCCTCACTGAAATTGTTGTCCTCTCTGTTGTAAGTAAAACTGAGGAACTGTTTTGACTTTCAGGTTTACTGCATATAGTGCAACAAGAGGGAGAACAATCAAATAATGGCTGACATTCTGTTGGTTAGCCCCAACTAGAGTAGACCTATTCAATCAATAGTGAGTCAAGATGTAGCTAAATCCCATTGATTAAATGTGTCTATTTTAACAGCAGGATTTAAGCAAATGTCTCAGGTGTCAGGGATTAAAGAAAAAGCAGGTCAAAAATGCAACAAGAATGATGAATGAATTGGGATATTTCCAGAGGTCACTTCCAATCAGACAAATGGTGCTCCCCGTGGTACTTGGTTTCAAGTGCCAAAAACTCACTATGATGTGTGATCATAATTTGTTTTCTTCTCAGATGATCAAAATCTAGATAGATTAGAAGGAACCCGATGTTGTGTTTTAGGTCTTCCTCCTCCTCTTTTTCTTCCTCTTCTTCCTTGCTTCCTCCTTCTCCCCCGCATACTTGCACATTCTGTTTGTTCTTTTCTGTGCCTGCCATACACTACACTGCTCCAGCTAGTCAGTCAAATTGCTCTTTGCTTCTTGAATCCTCCCCTGCCACAACTGGCAGGCTCACAATTCATGCTTCTTGGTTCTCCCACCAGCTGTTATGAAACTGCAAAGGCAGATTTCTGCATCTCCTTAGCCTTTTCTGGTAGCTCAGATCACAAGGATCAGGCAATCATTGTAGCAAACAACAAGGCAAGGTTGAATCAAAGTGTTATGTCTTATAGGTATATACATATAGAAGACATATTCGATTCCTTACAAGTGCATGTCCAACTCATAGCAATGTGTGCTCAGATAACAAGGTGATATAAGACATGTGATGCCTTACCAGCAATGTTAATTATAAACTGTATTCCTAGAGGATGAAAAGTCTATGTTCCACCCAAAGGGGAGGGTGTATATGTCTGTCTACAATTTTGTTCAATTTAATACAATAGCCTAAAAGATTATTAAACTGCCTGTTCATTCTCCCATGTTAATACTCTTCAGATTTCAAGGCCGAAGAGTGTTTTAATGGGGTGTTGGTGCTAAATCTGCCTGTTTGGACTATACTGTTGATCATGAGCTGGGAACCCAGGCAAACAGAAGCTGATGAGAGGGGACTCCAAACAGATACAAGTTATCTGACAATGGGAGCCACACACCACCATTGACAAGCATGAGAGCTGAAAAATCTAAATTTCAAGTTACTGAGGAGGCATCTACACTGCAGAATTAATTCAGTCTTAACACTGCTTTGACTGCCATAGCTCAGTGCTATGAAATTTTGGATTTGTAGTTTTGTAAGAATTTAGGCTTCTTTATCAGAGATTTCTGGTGCCACTACAAACTACAAATCAAAGGATTCCATAGGGTGGAGCCATGGCAGTTAAAGCACTGTCAAACTGCAACAATTCTGCATTGTGGCAGCAGCCTGAGAGTCACTAATGGCCCCTTAAGTGTTTTAGTCAGTGTGAAAAACTGCATAGTGTTTAACATGTGTATGAAAATAATCCACTTTTTAAGAAAAGCACAGAAAAATATATACACATTTAAAAATGGAAACTGCTTTCCCCCAGATCTCACTGTACAGTACCAACCTGAGCACTGAGGCGGATATCTGAAGAGTATCAGCTAACTTACATTTTGCAGTTTTACAAATGCCTAAGCATTAATCCAAGATATGCAGATCTGTAAGAACCACTGATTCTGAGATTGATCTTTTCTGTTCTGGTAAATCTATCTAATAATGGGGAATCTTAAAATCCAAGGAAGCATCCAAGAGAGATGTTTCCTGATAAATCTATTAACAGGAGAAGATGACATTGTGTTAATAGCGGCCCTGAGAGTCATCCTAAGCGAAGAAACTTGGCATGCTTGCTGGTTTCATATGGGTCATTCCCCTCCATTTCTTTTCTTTTGAGGGAAAAAAGACTTGAGAAGGTTGAACTGAAAACTTGGCAAAGAAGACTGAAGCTGAAATAACTTGTTTTTTTGGCCAGCTCTGTTACCATGGCTCAAATATAGATGCTTCTTACACAACATATCAAGCAAAACAAGTGGCTCTAATAACATCACACTCATGTCATTTGGGCTCTGAGCTGAGTTGGACTCACAAAATAATTTTATATTGTACCCAGGGCAAATTAGAACACATCTCTTTTTAGCATTCTTCCTGTAAGCAAGCTTTTGGATGTTCTTTCTGCCATGTTTATTAAAAAGAATACTTTTCCTACTATGGAGATCTGAATTGCTCATCTAAAAACTTTCCAAGAAGAAAAGCTTACTTCAGAGTTATTTTCAGAATGAACTTTTCCTCTCTGGCAGGTATGCGACATCTAAACTTAGTCAGAGTTAGTACATAGGATGACATAATATTTTGACAGCTGACATGCAGTAGCTGTCAATATTTGACAGTATATATGATAGCTGACTTGCAATGGAATCTAGTAAATTTTCTGTTAACTGCTTTCATTCCACCAATCAAAACAGAGGAATTTTGAACACTGGTGTCAAATCTGAATGGCAGCACTTAACCATTTCTGAAATCAGGTTTCGAGATTAAAATCTGACTTTGGAAATTTGAGTATTTAATGGTGGGACATGTGAGTTTTCTGAATTAAATTTCCACATTAGCATGAGATAGTGGGTTGAAGTGCTAGATTTAGGGATGTGCGAATCACACAATGACTGAGTTTCTGTATGAAATTGCATAGCATACTACATTATGACATAGCAAAGAGAGTGGGAGAGATCAGAGAAGAATCTGGCTATGTCCCTGTAACCAGATGCAGAATGAGTACATCATCCATTGAGAATCACTAGTGTCCTCCAATGGTGTAAGTGGAGGCACAAAGCTGGTTTATATACCAGGAATTGATCCTCTAGAGATTCTGATTCCTAGCTAGGTCTCAAGTAGATTTTCTCCAAGGAAGTATGGTTGCATCCATACCTCTCTCTGTGGATTGCATAAAGCTTCAATCAAATTTGGGCCATTGCTGGTGCAAAATTGCAAGCTCCTTACAGTTCAATGAGTTTAGCCTGCTCTTCGGTGGCAGCCTCCCTTGGAACCTACCAACAATACTGTGGCCTATCTCTTAGCACACTCTGGTCTAAATCCTGGCCAGGATTATACATCAGATCCGCAACTGTGTAAACATAGTTATGAATGCCCTAAGGTTTTGACACCCCCCCCCCCCCGAGAAAAAACCTTAATCTTTAGAACCCTCAAGATTAAGGTATGTTCCAAACATCATCACATGCAATGGAGTTCTGTGGTGTGGTTGAGTGGGGCAACTCAGAATGATGTGGGTAGATTCCCTCCCATCCCAAGACACAGTCTGATGAGCCTCATTCCATCCTTTGATTGTCAGGGACAGTGGTGACAAGTTGGTGGGAAGGGGCTAACCACATCATTTTGAAGACTTAAGCCTCCCTTAAATTTAAGGTGGGCTCCAGGGGGTATTTGCAATCATACAACATTTGTTGTTAACTTTCATCAAGTTGATTTTGACCTTTGGTGACCCTATGAATGGGAGATCTCCAAGCTGGAGGCACAGGGCTGTGGCTTCCTTGTTTGAGTCTATCCATCTATAATGCAGTCTTCCTTTCTTCCTACTGCTTTCTGTCCTACCAAGTATTATTCTCTTTTCTAGTGAGTAATGTCTTTTCATGATGTTTCCAAAATACAGCCTCCGTTTAGTCATCTTGGCTTCTAGAGAGAGTTCAGCCTTGATTTTCTTTGGGACACATTTGCTTGTCTTTTTGCAGTCCACAATATCTGTACAATTTTTTTCCTGCACCACATTTCAAAAGAGTTAATACCATTGGTGAATACAGAGCAGTTACACATCTATAACTCATTGTTACAAATCCGTATCTGCAGCCTGATTTTTAATCCCAACTAGAGTAGAACCATTGAACTGTATTATTTCTATTGTGCAGATACACTCCTAGTTTCTGGAGCAACAGCTTTATCTTCTTCATGACTTCCCTTCAAATATCCAAAGATGGCTATCATATTACCTCACAGTCATCTCTTCCCCATCATTCAGATGCCCATAAAAAGCTCATAAATTTTGGAGAGTGATGAAAAGAAAATGGGGGAAGTGGCTCCATAGAAACACACTGGAAGACAGTTTTGGGAATGAGAGAAAATGGGTCGAATCATTTCAAGGAGAGAAAACCCTGGGGGAACTGAGGGTGATGGAGATGGATGAGTGAAGGTCACAAGACTGATTCAGTTTAGAGATAAAACACACAAAGAAAAGAAGGAGCAAAGCAATGGAGAACTTTGAAATAATGACAAAAAGCTTGTGCAGGATCTTGGAGCAAAAAGGAAGGTATTTGAGGTGTGGAGTCATATGGGTCAGGAGAGCAAAATAGCTGAATAATTGTTTTTAAAAAACAGTGCTGAGTGGATTTGAATGGCCCAAGGTGAAATCAGAAAAGGTGAAAAATGGCTTTCTGTCTCTTTCATACTGAGAACCAGCATGGCATAGTTGCTTGAGTGTTGGGCCGTGACTCTGGAGACTAGGGTCTGATTCCCCGCTTGCCATCTAACCCAGTGGGTGACCTTGGGCAAGTCACATACTCTCAGCCTCATGGGAAGGCAATGGCAAACCTCCTCGGAACAAATCTTGCGAAGAAAACCACATGATAAGTTCGCCTTAGTATTGCCATAAGATTGAAACAACTTGAAGGCACACAACAACAGTGGACCAGAGTGAAACTTTCACCTTTAGCGTTTGACACTGGGAAATACCTCCCCATCCATTACTGTCTGTTGCTTCCCTCCAGGCTGGGAAAAAGTGCAGGGAAGCCTAGGAAAAAGAAGAATCCAGACTGATGATGAAGATGATGGCTTAGCACAGCAAACACCAGTGTCACAGCCAGCAAATCTCTCCCTCAATCCAATATGCATGCACGTCCATGTGAATCCCTAAATGTCCATGTGAATTCCTCTAAAATAGAGGGAACCTGCTTGAGACCTAGATTTTGGATTTGGCATTGATCTGGCTTTGACAAATAGAGTAGTAAAGGTGGGACTGAAGCTAAGTGTGCTTGCCATGGAGGTGGGAGCACCAATTGTTGTGCCAATGTCTAATGATAAACATAAGGCTATATATCCACGTCACATTCCATTCATCTAAAATTCTTCAGTGGAATAAATTTTCATTTTACAAATATTTGCTTCAATAAGAGCATTTTGGGTCGGCATTCTTACGTTTGTTCACTTCTCTTTTTTTTAAAAAAGGAAGGACAAAGAAAAAAGAAAATAGAACAAACAGAATTCCCAGTTATGCAAGTCATATATCTGAAGAAGCATTATAGAAGGAGATGGCAGATATACAAGGTAAGGGAATAGAGGAGAGTCAAGACACTGTAAATTATGGCTTACAGTAAGTGTGTATATACACTGTTACTATAAAAGTTATAGCAGTGATTTATTTTTAGCTTGTTGTCCCATCTTTCCTCAAACAGTTCAGTTGTTAATCTAATACAGGCTCTGACTCATTTCATTTCCCCCAGATCCATTGCCCTGGTCACCCATGGGTCTCAAGTGGATTTTGTTTTTGTTTTTTGTGAAAACTGCACAAAACAGAATATTTCCTTAGGATAAAAGCCAGTAGGGAGTGTGGGATAAAATGCTGGACCTCTGATCTGGATTCAAATTCCTTTTCAACTGTGTTCAACTACATTGAGCCTTGTGGTTATTTCTCAGCCTGATCTACTTCTCTTAAAGGAAGCAGGACTGAATATAAAACGTGCTGATTTTCAAACGGCTGTCAATCATGAATTCTGAAGCATCAGCGCACGAGCCATCTGCCAGATATAAGTCACAAATTATATTTGCAGGAGTCATTTTGAAAGAGACATTTCAGCCTTGTAAATCCAGTCGTTGTGAGTTTGCCCAACTCCAATGATAGTATCATTGCTTTGGTGTATATGTATGTGCTTTCAAGTTGCCAGTCGACTTATGGAGACCCCATGAATTTCATAGAATTTTCTTAGGCAAGGAATACTCAAGAGGTGGTTTGCCAATTCCTTCTTCTGATGGCCTGCAGCACCTGATATTCATTAGTTGTCTCCCATCCAAGTACTAATTAGGACTGAACCTGCTTAGCTTCCAAGATCAGATAGGATCTGGTGCTATATAGGGCTTAATAGATCATAAGCAGAAATTTGACTATGAGCTGTGGTGTGCATTACAAGGGAGAAGACAGACTCCTTCTTTGGACCTTTTATTGGGCAGAAATTCCTCCTTTGAGCACAAACCTTCCAATAGAAGGACAGCTTGAAATATAAACTTCTGTTTAAATGTAACCTTGTTATTAGAGTTACCTTATTTGGCTTAATAGTGGCAGTTTGACACAGTTTTAACTGCCATAGCTCTATCCCATGGAATCCTGGGATTTGTAGTTTGTTATGGCACCAGCTATTACCAGCACGAAATAGTAGTTTGAGCATCTGACTCAATAGAAATTTGGCTTAGAATTCTCAGTGCTCCTCCCCAAACTTCAGATCCCAGGATTCTCTGGGATGTTGCCATGGCAGTTAAAATGGGATCATAGCATTACAGTTGTGCAGTGCGAACCGCCCCTGGTCATGCTGGTCATGGTGGCTAACAATGCAGAAGCATTTTGATCTTAAGGAAAACAAAGAGAATGAAATACTACTAGTTGATAAGAAGATACAATTCTTTTTTCCCCCCAAATTAAATGACATCTTTTTGAGCATTATTCCCTTCCCCCCCCCCCGAAAAAGGGGAAATCAGACCAATATGTAACGCAAATACTATTGCTATTGCTAATATGAATATGATAAAAGTAACAAAAGGTGTTAGGAGCAATTTGGTTTATTAGAATGTGATGCCGAAGATTGGCAGATGGGCAATAGGAACGTACAACAGATATCTGAGTCTGTTATCTCTGCTAATATAAGCTTTGCCCCCCTCCCCTGCATACTATTAAAGAACAAAAGGGAGAAGAAGGGAGGGGGGAAATGAGCTACTTCTTCAGCAACTTATAAAATACACTGAAAAAGAATCCTTGCCCTTGACAAATGGAACATGCCTATTGGCACTCAGCATTCACAAATTCAAGGCCAGGAATACAGAACTGAAAGTGAAACAAGGCAACTTTGAAAGGGACCTTGACTTAACAGGAGAAGCCTGCCCATAAATGTCTGTGGACAATCTAAAGAATAAATTGAAAAGCAACTGCACATGCAGGGATATAAATGCAAGGAAACAGTAATGAAATCACTGGCAAGGTTTCCCTTAGCTTTGCATGTTCAGTCCTGCTTACCACATCATAAAACAAAACAAAAAAGGAAACAGATTTCCTTTTAAAAAAGAGAGGAGGGGGGAGAGAAAGATATAGTGAGTGTGGGAGCACTGATCCTGAAAATAAAATTCACAAGCCATGAGGACAAGAGGTTAGAAAACTGGGTTTCAAAGAAGAGGTCAAATTGAAGAGGTAGTGTACACGAAAGAATGGCCTTCCATTCTCTTGCCCAAAACTTGAGAAAGTGACTTTGGAGACTATTTGGATGCATGACCATTTTTTGCCCCTCGCCCCTGGGAGTTGTCTCTGCACAATTATAGCACACTCTAACTGCCATGGCTGCATGGAATCCTGGGGTTTGTAGTTTGGATACTGGGGCTCTCTGCCAGAGAATTCTAAATAGCCCGTGAAACTATAAATCCTATGAGTCCATGATATGGGGCCTTGACAGTTAAAGTGCTATAACTGAATTGTGTGAAATATTTGTTGTTGTGTGCTTTCAAGTCATTTCTGAGTTATGATGACCCTAGGGCAAACCTATCATGGGGTTTCAATGGCAAGATTTATTCAGCAAAGGTTTACCATCACCTTCCCTGAAGTTGAGAGTATGTGACTTGCCCAAGGTGACCCAGTGGGTTTCATGGCCGGGCTGGAAATCCCTGGGGACATATAAATCCAGGGAGCGTCTGTTCAACAAGGCCGTCATGCTTTGACTGCTTTCTCCTCCACCTTTCCTGTGAAATTCTGTTTGATCTGATTGTTAATGCATTGCTAGTCATTGTTGCTTGCACTCAGCAATTTATGTTACCTTGTTACAACTTTGGAAGTGTGGCATAAGGGCAAGATTCAGTCAAAAGGGGAAAGCTGGGTTTGAATGCATCATTCCCTGTGGAGCCTCATCTGGAGAGGTTTGTCCAGCTTGGAGATGGGACCTTCTCAACCTCAGATGGCATTCAATCATACAGTGGCTCTATACCCAAGAGCCTTCTCAGTTGTTATAAATCCATGGTGCCTCCTGCGTTGTGTCAAGAGACCAGAGTTTTGAATGCACTGGGTCATCCATCTGCTGGATGAGACAACTAGATCTATGACTTATGCCAAGCCAGACTATATAAACTTCACTATATTTACATATTTTCTTCCATCCCAGAGTGAGTGTGTGTTTGTGGCAACTGGGAATCTCCTTGGTGCATTAACTCCTAGGACAGTAATAATATGCAGCTCTACATGTAGGTGCTATGTGACCCTGATGTAAGATCTTGGCCATGGTGTGGATTTCATTAACTACAGAAAAAGAGACCCCATCTAAACATTAGGAAGAACTCGACAATAAGGGCTGATCAATAATGGAATACACTGCCACAGAGTGGAGTGGAATGAAGTCTCCTTCTTTGGAGGTTTTTCAGCAGAGGCTTAAAGGACATCTTTTGGGAGTGCTTTGATTGTGTCTTCCAACTCTATGATTCTATGTTGTGATAAAGATCAGTGCTTTTAAGAAATCTTTAAAAATGGATAAGTAAGCTAGAAACCTCTTAGATGTCTTGGAGTATATCACCCATTAGTTTTGGTTAGAAGTGCCAATAGACAGATTGTATATAGTGCAGGGCATGTGGGGAGCACCAGATAATGCTGTGATGGGTTTTGGGAACCCAACCGTGTGCCAATAAATCCCAGTTGTTGGAGGACAAGAGCAGAAAAGAGTGTTTCCTTTGTGTCTTTGCTTGTAGACTTCCAGGACACTTCTGTGAGGAGTAGGATGTTAGATTAGATGTTCTGATCCACCCGAGCAGTTATGTTCATTAGAAGGGATGGGCAACTGACTTTCCAAAAATTTTGAGGGGGTGCTACAGCTCACATGATTACTGAACATTTGCTACCCTCAGTAGGGCTCATAGGAATTGCAGTCTAACAACCCCTATAAGCACAGAGTAGGCATCTGGACAGCTGGATCCAACTAGAAATCAACAGGACTTTAGTAAGGAAGTCACAACTTGTGGAAGTCCCATTGCTTTTGATGGGCCTATATTGGTCATGACTTCCTCACTGAAGTCCTATTGATTTTAATGGACCTGTTCTAAGTGTGAGGACCTAAATATCTTGAATGCATCCAATCTTCTCTGATCTTGAAAGCTAAGCAGAGTCAGCCCTGATTAGTAATTGGATGGGAGACCATCAAGGAATACTGGTTTGTAGGTGATATTTTAGAACAGAGCAAACCACCTCTGAGTATTCTTTGCCTAAGAAACCCCCATGAAATTCATGATGTCAGCAAAAGTGCACAGGCGACTTGACAGCAATTATACATACATTCCAAGTGTAAGAAAGTGTGGAACCAAACCAGAGCATTGGCTAGAAAGACAGAAACAATAATACGGAATGGGTATTAACATCGGACCAAGTAGCTGCTAACATTCTTTCAAGCTTTCACAACTGTAGATCTGATAGGAGAGAATTTGTCACCACTTTTTTTTTTTAATGAGGGTGACTTTTTTTCAGAGGGTTCCAGTGAAAAGAACATGCATGTATCACAGTGCTTTGCTTCCATTTCCTACTCTCTGGAACATCCTGCAAGTCTATTGTTTAAAAGAAAAAAAATCACTCTTGACAAAATGTTCCAATAATGTTCTGAGAGGAAGATAAAACTCACTGACACAGAAAAAAAAGGGTGTCGTGCAAATAAAAGGAACGCTTCAGTCCTAGCAATAGAGCAAACTAATCAGTGTCTAATGCTGTGGTTCAGAAACATCTTGTGAAAGGAAAGCGACGGTGACAGCAAAGAGATGGATTCATGAAGCGCTAATTGCCATAAGATTCTGTAATGCTAAAAATACCACATGGGTACAAATGACTTTCCATTGAATACCCAGAGAGCAGTTGCAAAATATTAGATTCACGTTAAATGATGGAAGGGGCAGTGTCTCCCCTACCCCAAAAGCTAGAATTATTTGATCCTTCCTGCCATAATAAGTCTTGAGAAAATTCCCCTTTGTAGCATTCATCATTTCAAAAAGGGGGCTTTGATTGCCCTTCAGAAGGTTTTATTACATAAAAACTAGAGACTGCCAAAATACACATGTTATCTACCCACATAAAAAAGGATAGCATCTTTTTTTTCTGTTATAACATCAGGCTATTTTGGTCTGTAGGGAGGGGAGATCCAAAAAGGCACAACAAATCATCATTGCCATTACTAGTATTAATGAAAAGGCCATAAAAATATTGAGCAGACTAATGCAAAGATTAATAATTTCATCTCAGACTTCACTGTTCTCTTGCTAATTCTGACACTTGTCTAATAATTAATGTTTGATGAAACCAGAAAAAAAATAATCAATCATCTAAAGACCAGACCATTTGCCTCATACTAGTAGCATTGCAGCACATTTTGTAACCTCAGCTGCTGGTTCTTGTCATTGTCCTTCTTCCTCATCTTCAGCTGTGTCCACATGGGTCAAATACCATCTCCTCCCCTTGGGCCCAAGGCAATCAGTTCAGATGACACAGGGCCCAGAAGACATCTGGCCAGTTCAGCACCAAACTTACTCTATACCACTCTCAAAACATCTTTTCATCACATTTTGCTCCAGATCTTTTAGAATAATCCAAAGTCCTTTGTAGCTATACCCAGTGGCTATTTGCAACTTGGGGGCTAAACAGACCGCCCCTTTGGAACAGCCTGCTGTCACCCCTTTCAGCACCAGATTGGGGCCACAGCAACTACATGCCACATCCCCAATCTGGCATTTCTGCAGTGCAAAAAGAAGCTGTAAAAAGCAGCTTCCTTTTTTGCCTTTGCCTCCAACGCTTCATCTTCTGGTACTCCTTTTGGCGCAGTGTCATCTGGACACAGTTCCAAAGGAGCGCTGTGATGCCACCCGCAGTACGGTTGGGTGCACAGCATGACAGCAGCATCAGGGCAGTGTCAGGGTGTCCGTTGTGTGGATGCCATGCTTCCACTCTGCCCTGAAGCTGGTTTACAATGCTGGTCTGTACAGTCTCTTGCTGTTTGCTGCTTCCAAACAGGTGCAAGTTGCATGCTTTGCAGCCAGAACAAGAAGTCCAGTCATGTGGTTGATGCTGGGTGCCTCCTTCTGACCTCTGAGCAAGTGACTCATGCCAGTGGTGATGGCACCAGGTGGCACAATGGGACACACAAGTTAACAGCTACTAGCATCTATTAGAGGACATCACTGCATCTCCAAGGCCTGGGTATTCCAGGCTGCTCCCAGAGTATTCTCACCCAGACATACACCACCTTCATTGCCCTAACAAGAACACAAAGTGGGTTCTGCTCAATTGGAATAAAGGTCTTTCTCAGACACAACAACCAAATCAGTGAATATGGATAGCCATGGGGTGACATGATGGAATACTGGTTTAGACTGGATTAGCACATCAAATCCACCACCAAAATATCAATGTAGGATAAGAAGCAACAGCAGAACATGCCTGTAGTCTACAGATACTGATGTTTCCCATTGATGGAGCTTCTTCTTTAGCCATGTCCCTTGTATAATGGCCATGAGTCAGCTTGCCATTTAAAATTCCCACAGTTTTCCAGATGTGACAGTACTGTTTGTCAGCATTCTGGATATCTCACTATGCAAAGGGATCTTGCAGCACCTTTGAAATAAAAGAATGAAAGATAGAAATTCAGAGCATGAGCTTTTGTAAACTCCTCAGATGCATGTGGACCACTGAGGAAGTAGGTTCAAGTCTATGAAAGCTTCTCTCTTTCAGTTAGTCTCGATCCTGCAAGATCCCTTTGCATACTGTTTTTCCAGACTAACATAGCAATGTCTTTGAATTCCACCACCTTGGGTATCTCGCCACTGTCAATTTTGGTACTGTTGGTGCTTTCTGATAGATTCCACTCTGGTTGTGGTCTGTGGTTATTGAAGGCATGGAAGGCAGAGTTTATCGCTCAATAGCAATTTGTCAGAGGTCACCCAGAATCTGGCACTATATTGTTTGTCATAAATTTACCACAAAAACACAAGTAGTGGCAAAATCAAACTTCTGAAGACTTGACAGCTGTGGATTTTCAACTTGAGGCTGATGGTGGCCTATATTCCATTCTTGGCTGAAGTATCCTAAGGCCATTTCAAGCCTCTGTTTCAAAGCCAAACCCATTGTTCTTATTAGCTGGTTCTCTGTTTCTAGCTGGCTTGAGCTCCTTCTGTTTAAATCCAAATCTATCCCCCATATGTGTAGGCTGATACAAGAAAAGAACTAAAATTCGCAGAGCTGTCAAGACACCCATTAAAATAGGAAGATGCAGCTACTCTGGCATCAGCATTATGGAATTAAGTCTCCAAGGAATTCATTTTCCTAATGAGAAGCAAGAGAGCAAAACAGTGTTGGATGGTAGATCGAACTACTTGTGAATGTGAAATAAAGGAAAAATAAAAGGTGTTCAGCAGCACTGACAACAGAAAAATCTGATTCTTCTTCTCCTCCCATTAGAAATACATAAGACTTTCATATTTGTGAATTCTCATATGAACTGTTAGGACCTGTTTCTCCTGGAATAAAATGGATTTTCCTTTCTCCAAATTTAGTATTCAGTTTTCAGTCCCAAAAAGGTACTCAAAAGCATTTTTAAAATGGCATTTCAGGATACGATGTGTTGAAAAATGCCATATACTAATAAATAGATATTTTATGAGATGATATGGGGGAAATAAGTGTGTGTGTGTGTGTGTGTGTGTGTGTGTATGAACATGTGTGTGTGTGTGTGTGTGTGTGTGTGTGTGTAGGTATGTGCGTGTGTGTGTGTGAGTGAATGAATGAATGAATAGGATATACAGTGGATAGAATCCATGAATAAGGAGGGTTGAGTGTATGTATATATATATTTGAATAGCCTTGCCTAAATATTCTAAAGCAGGGGTTCCCAACCTATGCTCTGAGGAACCCTTTGGGGCTCCGCATGCACTTCCCAGGTGCTCTGTGGTCACTCCAGAAAAAATGAAAGAAATAAAAATGGAATGGAATTAAAGAATAAGAATATATTCTTATATATACTCCTAAACGCCATTACCTTATAAGACATAGGGCAGGCCTCTTAGGGGCTCCGCCATTGAAATAAGTCAAAAAGGTTGGGAAACCCTGCCTAAAGACACCAGATTCCACCTGATCTTGGAAGCTAAACAAGGTTAGCCCTGGTTAGTACTTGTATGTGAGATAGTCAATGAATACCAGGTGCTGTGGGCTACGTTTAAGAGAAGGGAACTGGCAAAACCACATCTGAGTATTCCATACCTAAGAAAACCCTATGAAATTCATGGATCACCATACATTGACAGGTGACTTGAAGGCACACACACACATATGTGAATGCTTGTACACATTTCCTTTTTAAAATGTAGATTACTGAAGAATCAAAATGAACCAAACCTATGAATGAAAATACGTGAAACTGGTAGAGATTTGAAAAATACTATCTGGCAATGTGACAGCTTAACCAGTGATAGGTCACAGTTGTACTGTCTGAGTCCATAGAAAAGGTGGATCACAGCTGTGTTTTGAATTTATATTAAAAAATGAAAGTTGAAAAGCACTAATCCCCATTCTCAGCAGCCCAGCAAATTTGGGAAGGACCTCAGTTTCAGTGAAACATATATTTGCCCACCAAAACATTATGAAAATGAGAACATTCACACTTTCTCCTTCTTTATGGATGAATTCTTTATCCTTCTTGTGATGATATCACTGGAAATCATGTAGCCAAGGTAAATAAAATCAAGCTGGTCAACACAACCCATCCAATGTGATCAACCAATGTTGTCACTGGAATAAATGAAGGCAACAGATACCTACATTCTTATTCCACCCACAAAATGGAACACTGAACTTTTATCAATGAAGGGATGGCCTCCAAAATAGCTATGGGGCCATATGCAACCTATAACCCATACCTTTACTACACGTGATCTAAGGACTTTTCCACTGGAGACAAAAAGTGGATTTTTAACATTTGGCTGGTACTTATCACATATTGTCATGTCTATTGAGCTGCTGCCCTGCATTACATTCATTACTGTCATGCACCTTTTCATTGATGGGCAAAACCCGTCAATAGCTCTAAATGTTGCTATTACATCACAGCTGCATGGTTACGCCTTCACTTGCTCAATTTTGCAAGGCCCAGACCCCTTGGACAATCAGTTTCCAAAGGCCTGCATAAATTTAATTTTTTTTTTAACTTGGCTATGACAAGATAGCAAGGAGGGTGACATTGTAACCTCTCTGGATGGGAATTCCAGAGCCTGAGGGCAGCCACTAAGAAGGCCTTCTCCTCTGTTCTCACAGATGTACCTGCAAGAGTGATGGGACAGAGAAAAGGACCTGAAATTGTTGAAAAAAGCATGAGATGGACAGAGTTTCACATCCCTATTCATAACCTTCCAGAAAAGCTTACATTTAATCGAGTGGTAGGAGGGGAAAGCAGTACTACAGTTCAGTGTTGTAGCAACATTTGCCTGCAACTCAGGCTGCATCTACACTGCAGAGGTAATGCAGTTTGACACTGCTTTAACTGTCATTTCCCAGTGCTATGGAATTCTGGGATATATTTGGTGAGCTGTTTAGCCTTCTCTGGTCCAAAATACACTGCAGAAATAATCCAGTTTGAGATCGCTTTAACTGACCTGGCTCAATGCTATGGAATTCTGGGAATTGTAGTTTTGTGAGACATTAAGCCTTCTTTGTGAGAGAGCTCTGGTGCCACAATAAACTACAATTACCAGGATTCCCTAGCACTGAGCCAGGGCAGTTAAAGCAGTCTCATATGGCATTATTTCTGCCATGTGTTTTGGACCACTGTCAGACCACTCTGGTGCCATAACAAACTGCATATCCCAGGATTCCATAGGATTGTGCCATGGCAGTTAAAGTGGTGTCAAACTGCATTACCTCTGCAGTGTAGATGCAGCCTCCATCTCCCAATGAATTCCTTACTCTCTTCTTTATTGATTGAACAAAAGGGATCATACATCACCAGGTTCTTAAAATCAGGCTGCTTGCGTTTCCAGTACCATTTTAGGGACATGATAGACAGAACTTAATTAACAATATCCATGAGTCACTGAGCAAAGTCAGCGGATACATTTTATTTGGGTATCTCTTTTTTTAAAATGTAGACCTTATCTATTGCTGCTTTATACCCAGCTCTAATTAAATACGGATTTGTGATTTTTAAGACACCTGGAAAAGCAGTGTGGCTTCTAGATAATTAATTGAAGTGCTAAGGTCAAAGTGCTTGAACACTAGTGGATGGATGCATTATTATTCAGCTCTCGATTACTGCTCTGTGTATTGCTCTGCTTTTATTACCTATAGGCTTGGAAGAAACTAAAAGCTTCTGGCTACTTCAGCTAGTCATGATGAGTTTAAACAATGGATTACTCAAACACACAGAGGATCACACAGTGGGTAGCTGTTAGTGATGATGGTTACTAGGGCTGGATTATTTTTTCTCTCATGTTTGATTTGTTTCATCATGAGGAGTATAGTGTCTAGATGGTAATAGTATTACTCTATTTTGCTTTGGTTAGACCTCACCTGGAATACTGCATCGAATTTTGGGCACCACAATTCAAAAAGGATGTGGACACGCTGGACTGTGTCCAGAGGATGGCAACCAAAAAGGTGAACAATTTGGAAACCATGACCTATAGGCAGCATCTTGGGGAGCTGGATATGTTTAGCCTGGAGAAGAGAAGGTAATATGATAGTCATGTTTAAATAATTGAAGGAATGTCATATTGAAGATGGACCAAGCTTGTTTCCTGCTGCTCTACATATTAGAACATTGAGGAATGGATTCAAACTACAGGAAAAGAGATTCCACCTAAACATTAGGAAGAACTTGATGGTGAGAACTGACAATAGTGGAATATGCTGCCTTGGAGAGTGGTGGAGTCTCCTTTGGAAGTTTTTAAACAGAGGCTGGATGGCCATCTGTTGGAGATGCTTTGTGTCTTCCTGCATGGCAGGGGGTTGGATTGGATGGCCTTTGAGGTCTCTTCCAACTCTATGAGTCTAGGGCCCATACAGACAGGCCAAAATAAAGCTGGTTCGGGTCCCTTGGAGGTATGCTGTTTAAATGATGCATTCGTCCTAAGAGTCCAGAAGCCACGCCAAAGCTCCAGTCCTAGAACTGGAGCGTGGCTTTGGCGCGGCTTCCAGACTCTCTGGACAAATGCATCATTTAAACAGCATACATCAAAGTGACCCAAAACAGCTTTATTTTGGCCTGTCTGTATGGAGTCTATGATTTAAATGTTCACGTTATTTCCATTGTGTTTATGATGAAACTTGTGAGGTTTTGTTTTAATTTGTTTTTAAATTATCAAAAATGAAGGGAATTGTATAATGCTCCAACTGTAGCAACTGGATTCAGTATCTAAAACTTTACTTACCATGGAGAGAACCATGTTGTACCTGTCTGCCACACAGCTGTTAATGCTGAGGTGTCAGGCAGCAGCACAAGCAAGGTTGAACAGGGATGGTCAATGAGCTACTACTTTGGGGGTCGTTCATCATCCTCATCATCACCACTGCCAGCACCACCATCTCTATTTATATCATACTTTTACCCCAAATTGGTGTACTCAAAGTGGCTTACCATTTAAAATAAAACACAGTAAAAGTTGAGCCTCATTTATATGGAATTCAGAAATCCAAAATACTCCAAAAACCAAAATGTTTTTCATGAGTGGCTGAAATAATGACAGCTTTGTTTTGTGATGGTTTCATGCACACAAATTTTGTTTCATGCACAAAATTATAAAAAAATATATTTTTTAAAATAACCTTCAGGTATATATGAAACATAAATGAATTTCAGTTCTAGACTTGGATCCTATCTCCAAGATATTGCATTATGTATGTATATACAAATACAGATATTCCAAAATCCATAACATAAAATAAAATATCTGAAATATAGAACAGTTCTGGTCCCAAGCATTTCAGAGAAGGGATACTCAACCTGTGTATCCAAAAGCATAAAAAAGATCAGCGTTAAAAGAAAAGACTTTTAAGAGGATGCTGTATTGCTTTAATTATATTGTTTCTTTTTCACTTCTTTTTATTACTTTTACCTGTACATTTTAATTTACTTTATTATAAATTGCTTGATTTTAAGTTTTGGAGTAATAAGAGGGAATCTAAGAGGACCATACATTTTGTGCTGCTCAACATTGCAGAAGCACACACACACCAGTCATGTGAGATCCCTCCTCCCAGTGGCATTAGATATGCCTTCAGTAATAATAAGCAGATTTACTGCTAAGCTGAGTGCATTTTAGCTGAGACCGTCAAACATGATTACTACAGGTGGAGAGGGATCATCACAAGATTCATTTTTTAAATCACCTTCTTACATCTTACCCCTAATTCTTAGGTATATATTTGCCTTAAGACCAAATGCTGTGTGAGATGGAAATGTATTACTTTTAACTTTGTCCCAGGATTGTTTTCTTTAATGAAAACTATTCATGGGCAGAAGGTATGTTCAATCCTGAGGAGAAGATCAACCAAAAGGAGGGTTTTGTTTAACCCTTTCCACTAAACCCTTTTTCTTTCCCAAATCATCCCAGCTGCTTTTCCTCTTTGTTGTTGTGTGACTTCAAATCATTTCTGACTTACGATGATCCTGTCTTGGGAAAATATATAAGCCTGAGTATCTTTTCCTCCCTAGGAAGAAACGGATCTTGGTATATTCTGAGTGTAGTGGGAAAAACTTGGGGAAAAAGAGGGTCAAGCAGTCTGAAAACCCCCAAAATCAAGACACAGCAAATGCAAATGAAAACCACCTAGGGTGAGAGGGATTCTTAGCAGACAATGGATCATTAAGTAAATGGACACCGTGTAGGCCTTGCCATTCAACAACAAAATAACACACAGATTTCCTCTCAACCAACAGTATATATACCTCACTCTCTTTCATGCCATCATTCTCTGAAGATGCCAGCTACAGCTGTTGGCAAAAACATCAGGAATATTTTTTTTTTTTGCAGGTTTCATAGCCTGCAAAACCCACAAAAAAAACCCCAACACTATTTCTTGTTAATATTTGCTCATAGGGGGTTGCTTTTGCCTTCCCCTGAGGCAGAGAGAGTGTGACCTGCCCAAGGTCACCGAGTGGGTTTCCATGGCTAAGCTGGGATTTGAATCTTGTTCTCCAGAATCATAGTACAATGCTCAAACACTACACCATGCTGGCTCTCTGATTATACTTGTTATTGTATGCCTTCACGTCATTACTGACTTATGGCGACTGAATCTATCATGGGGTTTACTTAAGAATAATAATAATATGTTTTATTTATATACTGCTATTCCAAAGATCATAGCGGTGAACAGCAAGTAAGCTAATTAGCAAGTAAGCTAATTTGCCCCCAACAGTCTGGGTACTCATTTTAGCGACCTCGGAAGGATGCAAGCCTGAGTCGACCTTGGGCCCTTTTGCTGGTCTTGAACTCGCAACCTTCTGGTTTTGAGTGAATGGCTGCAGAGTGGGTTTGCCATTGCCATCCACTGAGGTTGAGAGCATGTGACTTGCCCAAGGTCACCCAGAGGGTTTACATGGCCAAGCTGCGATCTGAACCATGATTTCCAGAGTCATAATCCAACACTCAAACTACTACACCATACTTACTTAACTATATTTTATTAAGTGGTACAGTGAGCCTGCGTCATACGCGGGCATGCTTTATGCATATGCTGAAAGCTGCGTGGGGAGGAAGAGGTGGTGCGTCTCATAGGGACGAATGGGGCATACGCCCATGGTGCGCGCACACTGCTGTACCGCCGCACTGCCACATGCACGAGCCTCATTAATTTAAATGGGGCTAAAGCATAGGCGTTATTTGTTTTACACGGGGGAGTCTGGAATGGATCCCCGTGTAAACAGAGGGCGCACTGCATATCCTGACTTGACATGCACACACACACCCCGCTTGTATGGCAGGATTACTACACGTGATGGGGGTCTGTTCTACTCCCAATCAAGGCACAACAGACAAGCCTTTCTATCCTCCTCCCATGAGCAATCTTTGGACTGACAGAAGCAGCATTGCTGTTGCAATTCCTCATATCAGGAATCATTCATGGGAGTGAGGTGGAAATAGCAGTCTGTTGCACTCCAACCATCAGGAGAACAGACCTCCATCACTCTCAGTGACTGCTTAACCAGTGAAGCAGGAATGGTTTTTTCTATAATCCCCACACTTCCCCTTATTGTTATGTGCCTTCAAGTCCTGTCAGACGTATGGTGACCCTAAGGCAACCCTATCACAGGGCTTTCTTTGTATGTTTCTTCAGAAGGGGTTTGTCGTTGCCACCCTCTGATGCTGAGAGACTGTGACTTGCCCAGTGCCACCCACTGGGTTTTCTGGCCAAATCGAGATTTGAACTCTGGTCTCCAGAGTTATAGTCCAATACTCAAACTGCTATGCCATGCTGGCTCTCTGTCATACACTGCTGAATACATGGGATCATGAATACAAATCAGTTTTAAAAGTGTGACTCTGGTTATGCATTCATAATTGTGATGGTGGATTCCAGCCTGTATTTCTAAATGCTGGCCTGAATTTTTAAGTCACTGCAATGCAAGAAATGCAGGTCCTGAAGGAAATGTTCATTTGGGTTGGAAGAATTATTATTTGGGAGGGGCAATACTCTCATATTTTCACCCTCCTCTGATAGCTACACCCCTGCCCTCTGCTAAAAATCACAAACCGTAGTGCTTGCTTTTTTATTTTTGAAGGCTGGGAGGAAAGTCACACACAATTGCACATCATATACAGTTATGATCCTGACTCCTCTGTATGAAACAGTACTAGGCATTCATCCTTTGTCTTTTGGGTTTGCTGCCTCAGCCCTTTCTCAGAGCACATCATGCAGGTGGAATTTCTAGCACACCCACTTCCTCATCCTCTCCATGGGCTTCTTCCTAGCATACAATCTCACAGATTGTTCTGAGAACAGTTGTGGTGGAGAGAGATTTCCTAGCTTCACAAAGCCTTACCTTCTTTGAGGATCAATTTCTTATTGTATACAGTGACACTGAGTCACTAACACATATTTACTGTTCATCAGGACCTCCTCAGGGCGTCTGATTCAGCATGGCAATCAAGTTGCTAATGATAGCTCTACAATGTGGTTTCAAATGATGAACCTAATATATTCAAAAACCTCAAACCCCTTTCTTTATCTTTCCTCTGATTCCCTCTAGTCTTTCCCATGCACTCTACTGTGTAATCTGGATGACAAGTTCCAAGTCCCTGTCCTATTTTATGGGAACAAATTGCAGCACAGTCCACTAATGGGTCATGCCAGAGCAATGATGTGAAATCCAGGGAAGGGTAAAGCAGAAAACCCCAGATCCCAAATTCATAGCTTTAAATTTACCTGGAAGTCAGGACCCAGCGTGGCATAGTATTTTAGTGTTGGACTACAACCAGGGTTCGATTCCCAGCTGAGCCATGAAAGCCACAGGGTGACCATATATAGGTTGGTCACATGCTCTCAGCCTCAGGAGGAGGCAATGACAAAGCTCCCCAGAACAAATCCCTCCAGGAAAACCCCCATAATAGGCTCTTAGTGTCTCCATAAGTAGGAAATTACTTACTGTGTCCTGCATTTTTTAAAATGTTTTTCCTGTGCAAAACAAACAGGGGATGCATCTGCACTGCAGAAATAATCCAGTTTGACAATACTTTAACTGATGCAGCTTAGGGCTATGGAATTATGGGAGACCAGTCTGACCAACCACGAAAACATATTTTCAGCTCTGGATCAAGGATGGGATTCACTTCTGAGTTCTTCAGTAAAGTAGAAGATTTATGCTTGCCAGCTACAGGCTGCCCAGCTATCACCTTGAAAAAGTCTGAGAGTCCCTTTAACTGTCCTTCAGCAGAATATGAAATGGACAGACTCCCTAGAATGAGAAACTTGGGAGTACTCATGGCATATGCAGCAATACATAATAGTTTCTTTCTTCCGTTTTCCTCAATACAACTTTATGAGTAGAGCAGGCTGACCAGCCCAACATTGCAAACATTAGAACCTAGCTGGCTGCAACCTGCTCCAAGATACATTGCAATCTATTGGCTATGTCACAATGCAACTAACAGGATCTGCACAATCCATTTCATTGCAGTATACAACCATTTGAGGGACAGCCTTTTTACAATTCCAGGTTTGTTTGTTTTTTTAAAAAAATAGTCCTCTGCCTCATCCCAATACTCACAATTGTGATATGCTAACATACAGCATGAATTATTTGTGAATGTTTGCAGTATATTTACAACTAGCTTCGCTTTGGCTTGGCAAGTACGATCTTTCCCTTTCAGTAGTATTTGTTTAGCTTTTCATTTTCATAGATAGCATAAAATGGCCTACGGCTAAGCTGCTTTTAAATAAAGCCTGAATCTTTCACTCTCTATTGTGCAAAACCAGAAAATGCTTGTTGGAATATAATCGCTGCTACAGTATAAAAATAGACTTGGGAGTTGTAATTCATTTATGCATTGAACCTCTAGTTTGCTACCAAAGCCAGTCAGAGAGCTGGGTGTTCCCATGTCAGCAAAGCAAAATATACAGTATGAATCATCTAAGCAAGGCCTTTCATTTGCTTAAACCTTTACCATTTTCCCTGACAAGAAAAAGCTGCCAATAAATTTTAGATTTCCACACACCCTGATTAGCCATCACTCTCGAAACTCTTGAGTAGATTTTTTTAAAATTATTCTTTCTAATACAGGTGGAATTTGTGTGGAGAGTTACTATGGGCACATCCAGGCTGACTGAAAATTCCAAGATTTTCTTCCTGTTCTTTTCACTTTTATACTGGATTAAAATAAAGTGACGTGGGGAGCTAGTATAAAAAGTCTCTAATGATATTGAGAGCTGACATAAAATATTTTTGGATCTATGGATTTCTAAAATAAGATTGCAACCAACAGGGACAAAATCTGGGACTTTTTGGCCATTTAAATCAGTCTGGGGGTGCATCTACACTGAGGAAACAATGCAGTTTTGACACCACTTTAACTACCATGGCTCCATCTTACAGAATCCTGAGATCGGTAGGTACCAGCACTCTTTGGCAGAGAAGGCTAAAGACCTTGCAAAACTACAAATCCCAGGATTCCATAGTTAAAGTGGTATCAAATGGCACAATTTCTACAGTGTACATGCACCCTGGATGTGTGATCCAGTAATAAATTAATCACCCATTTTTATTTATATATTACCATGTCACAACAGAACTGCACTGAAGGTGATTGTACCAGAGACTGCACTTCGGTTCCTGCCCTACAAACCAACCCAGCAATAATTCATTCCATAACCACCATTTAGAGCAATAACAGTTCATGCAATTAAAAAAATCCTTATAAGCTGACTTTGGCAGGGCTGTTGTGGGAAGAAGAAAACATCTAAAAGTATACAACATCCTTAGTTTTGGTGATTCTCTGTCATAGTTCCAAATAGTCAGCAAATCCTTCTTTCCAGAGTGAGGTTTTTTTTTGGAAGAGAGGGGAAATGGACATAGTGGGATGCAGAAGGAAAGGAGGAGGGCAGGAGACATCCATTGCATAGAAGTGGAGGAAGAATGAAAGGACATTCTAGTTCATGACCTCAGAATGCAGCAACTCCCATTGCTAATCTAAAAAGCAGCAACCAAGGATTAAACGAAATTCATGGAAGATAAATATACAAAGGCATCTTGTAGCACCTTTGAGACTGACATAAAGAAGCTGGTAGCATGAGTTTTCAAAGACTTGAACATATGTCTTCAATGCACCTTGAACCAAAAATCAAAATCAAAACAAAAATTATAATGGAAAGCTGGAAACCAAAATAGAAGAACTGGAATAGATCCACAAACTCCAGTCCATCAATAGTTGGTTCAACAGAGAAAGTGATTTCCTGGCACACTACACACAATATACCATTATAACCCACCCACCCCCGGCCTCATAGGGGCTCTCTTGGCCAGTTCATGACACCTTCTTTCTGGTTCCCACACTACATTCCAATACTTATTATAATTATCTACTCACCTTCGCTTTAGGCTACATCCTTTGTCCACACACCACACACCCCCCGTGACCATAGTTAAAACTGAACATGTCGCCTCATCTCCATACCAACAAAAGTTTGCATTTCTATTGACAGTTCCATAGACAGCCTGCTTATATATGTCCAGCCCTGGACTCTCCACTCCACCCCATGTGTCGGTGGAAGTAGGCTCAAGTCTATGTAACCTTATGCTACCAGCTTCTTTCTTTCAGTTAGTCTCAAAGGTGCTACAAGATCCCTTTGCATACTAATCTTTGAGACTAACAGAGTTATGTCTTTGAGTTCTACCATAATGGAAGATCAGTCTCTCAACAGCTATTTGCCAAAAGTACTTTCCACTTATACAGCTAATACAGTTCTGAACACCAAAAAGCAACAAAGAACAGCCATCATTTTAATATCTTGACTGGAATCTAGAAGAGTTTGATTGGCTACCTAAGCATAACATGTTCAGCCCTTCTTCTCATTCACAAAAAGGGTTATTAGCTTCAGTTCACATGGTTTGCATCCAGAAGGTTAAAGATTCAACCACTTTGGAAAGCTACCGTGGGCCAGTATAGACCAGCTCACCTCAATCTACTGTCCTAGATGTTTTTGGATGGCAATTCACACAATTACTGACTGTAGGCCATTTCGAATGGAGCTTATTTTATTTTCAGTCCAATTTTTGGGGGGAATTTCCCAGGTTGGGTAATCCTGGTGGAGGCAATACCCATCTTGTCTGCGGCTGCTACCAGAATAAGGCAGCTTCCAGACTTCTTCATTAGTATTTTCCTATTGCGTTTTATCTGCAGGTCTTTCTCTTCTGCTGAAGTGAAAGGAAAAGAGCATGAGACAAAGCATGTGTCTCCCATGAGGCCCTGCACCTATGAGAGATCTAACATTTGAAGAATGTGTATGTGGTGCTTTGTGTGGTTTACTAAGCTGTCTCCAGACCTGGTTGATCCTTCTACGAACTCCCCATGGTGACTCACATTTTACAGAAGACAACTGGCAAATGTCTCATTTTGCATTTTATTTATCCACAGACATTATATTCATTGAACAAAAGAATGGAAAAGCACGCTCTCTCTTTTTGTCCTACATCTTTCAGAATTCCTCAGCCAGCATAGCCAGTGTAATCTATCAGAAAGATCTTGGGTACTGTTAAGCAAAAACAAACAAAAAGTTTTCTAAGTTTCACATTTACCATATAAACAGTGCTGCCAGATATTTATAAAACATTCTTCTTTTGAAAATGTTGCTTTTTGTCATACACAGTCCTATGATTATACCACTTGCGCACCTTCCATTTTTAAATATTTCCAGAAAAACACAAACAGCATGGGTCACCATGCATGATATAGCTCAGTATTGTTGCTTCTGTAATAAGGACAGCATCGCGTGTACCCAAATGAATACTAAGCTTCTGAGACATGATGAAACAGGAGCCGTGGCCCTAAATTCTAAATTCGGCCTAGAGCAGAGCCTTTGATTCAGTGGGATTTTCCTAAATGTGTTGACTCACAATTCAGCAATTGATTGAATGGGTCTACTATACTTCAGACTAACCAACAGGATGAGGCCCAGAGAGTGTGACTTGCCCAAGGTCATCCAGTGGGTTTTCACAGATGAGCGAGATTTGAACCCTGGTCTCCAGGGTCATAGTCCAACACTCAAATCACTACACCATGCTGGCTCTTTCATGTAAAATGCAAATCAGTTTATTCTCATCAGTCACAGAACACTAAAGGAACCATTTCATTATTATTATTTTTAAAGCTTTTCAGGTCTTTCTTTCTTTCTTTCTGAAGTAAAATTAAAGCATCCCTGTAAACCTATACTAATAGAACTAGACACAGTAAATTCAGGTTAAGAGAATCAGGCTTTAGTCCATTGAAATCAACAGAACCTCAGCTAGTCATTCCAATGACTAAATTTCCCGTCTCATTTCAACAGGATGACAGAACCATGACTAACTGCACCTGGATCATTATGTTACACATCCCCATAGTTCCTTGTATGTACAAAAAACAGCTTTCTGCTGTCTATTACTGGTAAGTCACCATCTCAGGTTTGTTTTGAGAGATCTGTGGATACATTTTTACCATTTCATGAGGAGCATATGATTCCCTTACCTGTGATATTCTGCCCCTCTGTCTCTAGTTTTTAAATGCCTTTCTCCCCCCAGTCCCATCAATAAAAGGGTAAAATCTTGTTTTTACTTGCCAGCTAAAGTTCTTTTTCCTAGGTTAGAGCTGTTTGCTATCTTATTGGATGTTGTAAGCTTCTTTAGTTGTTGTTGTTTTTTTTTACCTTTTCTGAACTTTTAAAACTCCTGTTTCCTGGGCTGACTTCCTGACCCTTTTATTCTAACTAAAAATTTCCACCTCTAAACTATTCACCTTTGGGCTGAATCTAGTTAGCAGATACCCACATGCTGGAATCCTAGACTGGCTACTTAGCTAAGGAGATGTAATTAAGGTCCAAAACACACTACAGAAATAATCCAGTTTGAAACCACTTTAACTGCCCTGGCTCCAGTCTTAGAGAATCCTGGGAATTCTAGTTTATTATGGCACCAGAGCTCTCTGACAGAGAAAGCCAAATGTCTCACAAAAGTACAGTTCCCAGGACTCCCTAGCACTGACCAGAGCAGTTCAAGCAGTCTCAATCTGGATTATTTCTGACATGTGTTTTGGACCTAAATAACATCTCTTGGGCTGACACTCATCCCCATCCACCTTAGAATCTAGCTGCTGGATAGGGTCAAGGAGGTCTGTCCAACTTATTGAGGTGCAGAACGGATGACATTTCCACCCTTTTGCCACCAGTCAGCAAGGCTGTGACAAGGAGTTATAAGAGGGATCCTTGGTTCTGATCGATACAGCCATGTTTCCAGGCAGGAGGGATACAATCATCATCTTTTTTTGCACCTTGATCAAAACTGAACAGACCTCCTTCATTAAACCTGGCAGCTGGTACTTAAGGTGAACCTGGGGCTGCCACCTGTACATGTGGGCTGTGTCTATGTGGGTTTAATGAATACTGAGGAATTTCTGGTCCATAACACAAGGTTACTGATTATCAGACAGAATATAATTCAATTGTAGATCAACATAAGTCCAAACTAAATGCTCAAATAAAAGGCAATAAGGTATAATTGAAAAATGTGGGTTGAGTTGGAAATGGGATTAAAACTTGGGAACTAGTGGAACGGCATCCTGGCACAGAGCAATGCTTCTTTATCACACTGAAGAGGGCTTTATCTTCTGCTTTGGTTGTGGGGTCTAAAGCCAATCTTCAGAAGTACCATGAGACAGGTTAAGGTAGAACTTTATCTGGAAAGGTGCAGATCTGATCCATTTATGCAGGTTAAAAAAATCTTTGTGTTCTTTGCCCCCCCCCTCTTTCTTTCTTCTTGTCCCATCTGGTTATTGTTTTCTTCAATCGCTGCCAATGACGCCTCTCAGTGACCTTTTATAGCTTCCCAAACAACAGTGAAATGCCACTTGGAGACTTTTAACCAGACTCTGTAGCTAAACTCTAAGGATAGTTTGACCAGATGTTACAATCTGAGTCACTGCATATTAAGCTCCTTATAGTCATTGTCTGATATTTCCAGTTTCAATATGCAACACAAATATTGAAGTGGAGTAGAATGGGAGAGCCTTTTCTCCTCAAACACACTTATTAGACCCTTCAAAGGCAAGATATATTTTTCAAGCCTTGTTATGACAGTTACCAGCAACAATAATTTAGAGGGTTGTCTGTTTACAGGTTAGAGAAATATTCAGAACCTTTGTTAATAATACCTTCTTGCTTTGCTAGACGAAGATGGGATGACAGCCATTAATTAATTAGACCACCTTTATTAAAGACTAAATTCCCTTTGCGTTGTGAAATTATGGAAAGAAGCAACCATCTTAAGTGAACTGCTGATCAAAACTGTGGTGATGCATGTAGAGGGAGATTATAAAATCTCTATGTTCTGTGAAATGTACCACTTCTGCAGTGGACCCCAAGGAGTATATGAAGTCCATTCTGAAAGACAGTTCAGAAACTTCAGGTGGTGCCAAATGCATCCCATTGATCCTGGTAGGGGCAATTCATTCACAGCATATGGCATCTATACCAGATATAGGGAGCTGCTTGTGAGCCTTGGGTCAGATCCTCACCCTGCCAATACTGCACTGGCCAAACATCTTTGAGGTGGTGGCCATGAATCTGACATCATGGGTTATATACCATACCTTGTGATTGCAGCCCACTGAAGCCTTCAGCCAGCTCTACAGCTTAAGACATAGAATTATTCCCTCTTAACCTTATCTATGGAGAAAAATGAGAGTAAGGCAAAGCTGCATGCACACCTGAGAGACAGTTGCAGGAACATTCCTGCATCTGGAGCTTGGTTTTTTTTTGGGGGGGGGGGGAGGGATATGCACCTGGCTTGTATTCTTTCATTGGAAAGAGCATGTGATAGGCAATTTTCTTCCCGATTTTTTGGTTGGTCTGACTCAATTAAGTTCCCCCCCCCACACACACACAAATAAAATTAATATATCTAATTCATGGTCTGCAAAAGTATTAAGATAAGCATAATAAGCATATTATGACAAGATGAATGAAATAATTAAAATAAATCTGTTTAAAGTGTTGAATACAATTGGCTATCATCTTGTTCAATATTTGTGAGATTGTAAACAGGACCTACAATTTTGTACTACTGGAATTCACACAGTCATTAATGACCAAATGTGACCCTCAAAACTTCTCCTCTTAAGGTCTCTCCAGCTGCCTGTCTTGACACTGATCACATTCAGGAGAGCATTGCAGTCATCATTTCTCAGGGCTACAATCTTTAATGCCTCAAAATCCTTAAATTGGGATTCTGGTCAGCATAAGAGGTAGGCTTTTGGGAGGAGCAAGGTGTAGCATCAATAGACATAGCTATGATGATGGAGCTCCATCACTGTCACTACAGCTGATGAGGAGGAGCTCAACCAATTGTCTATTGAATGCTTGTTGCTGATTTAAAAAACTTGAACAAAAACATATATTGTAGCCACTCTGGATCCCATATCTGAGTAAATCAAATACAAATAAAGAAAAATAATAAATGAATAAATACATCTTTTGGTTTTCAGTCATTAGCACTGCTGCCACACTACAGAATTAGTGCAGTTTGACACCAGTTTTCACAGTCATGGATCCATCCTATGGAATCTTGGGATTTGTAGTTAGTTGTGGCACCAGAGCTCTCTGGCTAAATAAAAACTACACATCCCAGATTTCCATGGCATTCAGTTATGGAAGTTAACATGGTGACTAACTGCATTAATTCTGCAGTGTAGATGCATCCTGGGAGCAACCTATAAGCATCAGATTCTTTCCCTCCCTCCCCTGCAATTTCCTTAGTTGGATTATGTATTCTACCTAAGGGCTGACAATTTGCCAATAGGAAAGGAATGAAGTGGCAGTCCCATTCCACCTCTCTCAAGGTTCTGTTTCACACGGACAGCCTCTATGTACACAGAAACCTCTCATGTAATTCACTGCATTTCACACAAGTGAAGCAAAAACAGAGAAGGGGTGATTTAAACTCTTTTTGATTACACAAATAATCTTCTTCCCTCTCCCAATCTATCAATGCGTGAATAAGCACATTGTAAGTGTGTATGTTTGAAAAATGCTCACAAATACGTGAAAGTCAATGAGGGAAATGCATTTAAAAAGCTAAATGCGCACTCATTTTTGTGCAGAAAGGAAAAAATGACTCATGGTCTGATACAACCCTTGGGTAAAATGAAAATGCTAGTGAGATTCAGAAAAATGGAACAAAAATACAAAACTGTCAGATTGTCACACTCTTGTATTGTAAACATCATAAGCAGCGCTCCATGCAGATCTGCAACCAAGCAAAGTTATCTTTGCTACTCTCAATCTGTGTCTGTAATTCAACATTTTCTGTCCCCATCCCCTCCCCTCTTTGCATCTCCTAATTTAGATACTTGGGGGCTCAACATGTACATGAGGTCACAAAGATTCTCTAGAGAATGCAGGCTGAATTTTAAAATTCTATTTAAAAGAAAATTTATGCAGAAGAGATCAACATACACATTAAATACAAGGTCATGCCTCCAGGCCTTTGCATCATAGAGCAATTCTGGAATGCTTTGCATTCCTGTCTACTCAGCCTTTCCATTCAAGTCATATAAAGAAAAAAGAACTTTTTTAAAAAGAGGGAAACATCCCTCCAATGTTGTTTCTGGGGTGATTGTGGGCATCTGTAAACAATATTTAAAAAAATCATGACCCAACATAATCTTGTTCTTTCATAACCAAGGTTTATGGGCCAGGATGCTCTGACATTTTTCTTTTAAAAATGACAAGGAACCCCTAAGCAATTTTGTAGCACAAAAGCCGTATTAGATATAGCCACACTAAACATTTATATTGCACAGGCTTCATGTATGCAAAGGAATTTTAGGAAGTATATAGACAAGAAATAAATTATCATGAACAGATGGCATACCAATGGAGCTGCCTCAAGCTACAGCGACTGAATCTGCTCTAGTTCTAACTAAAATCTGTCAAATAATATAGCAAACAATACAATGGTCCACAGACGGGAAATGCTCAATATACATTCCAGTCCCCCAAAAAGAGGACATCAGGGATTGCAGTAACCACATGACCATTGCATTAATCTCTCATGCAAGCAAATTGATGCACAAAACTCTACAACAAGAACTTTACCATATACAGAGCGATAAATGCCAGATGTCCAAGCTGAGTACAGGAAGAGGCACTGGGGAACATATGGCCAACATATGCTGGATAATGCGTGCACCAAAGAATTTCTGAAGAAAATCATCCTGTGCTTTATAAATTATAGCAAAGCCTTTGATTACACAGATTGTGAAAAACCATGGATCATTCTTAAAGCCAGCATGGCGAATGGTCTGAGAATTCAACTATGAGTCTGGGCACCAAGGCTTGAATCCTTTCTTGGCCCTGGAAACCCACTTGGTGACATTGGGCAAGTCACATTCTCTCAGATGAAGGCAAAGGCAAATCCCGCACTGAACAAATCTTGCCAGTAAAACCCATGATAGATTTGCTTTAGGTTGCCATGAAATGGAAATGACTTGTAGGCACACGGTAACAACATAGTCTTTGTAACTAACCCCATTTAACAATTTTGCTGCATTTTTTATGTATGTTTTCAAACACACTACAAAAGCAGCCCCATGGAAAGCTCATTGTTACTGTTGCTGTTGTTGTTAATCACCTTCGAGTTGATCTTGACTCATGATGACCCAAGTATCCTCCACTGCTTTGCTTAGCTTTTGTAAATTCATACCCATGGTCTTCTTAATAGAATCCATCCATCTAGCATGTGGCCTTCCTCTCTTTCTACTTCCCTCCACCTTTCCTAGCATTATTGTTTTTTCCCAGTGAGTAGCACCTTCTCATGATGTGGCCAAAGTACGACAGCCTCAGTTTAATTCTTTTGGCTTCCAGGGAAATTTTTGGCTTGAACTGTTCTAGGATGCATTTGCCTGTCTTTTTGGCTGTCCACAGAATCCTTAGCACTCTTCTCCAGCAGTACATCTCAGATTAGTTTTCTTCCCATTTGCTTTCTTAACTGTCCTGCTCTCGCATCCATACATGGTAATAGGGAATACAATGGTTTGTATGATTTTAACTGTTGTGCTCAGTTGTATATCTTTACTCTTTAGCTCATTATAGTAAGCTAAATGGGATGTAATCAAGGCATGTGTCACTGTGGCCAAATCAGATATCTCCAGGAATGGGTGCCATTGACTCACTAGCTTTAAGCATACAAAAGTACTTTTCCTAATGCAGAAATGTGTGTTTCCAGGCTTAAGACTGATTCCAAGATGTAAATTAGTGTCTTCATGGGGTGTTTAATTGGTGCAATCCAGGCACCTGACTCACAATCCATCACAATATATGAATAATCTGAGCTACTTGTAATCTGCCCTTGAAGACTAAGCATTAGTTTCTTTCTTTCTTTCTTTCTTTCTTTCTTTCTTTCTTTCTTTCTTTCTTTCTTTCCTGGCTAAGGAACAATGCCTTAAAATTCCATCATTGTGAAAAGAAGAAAATGTTTCCTCACTTTGTAAGGTCTATGTTAGGACATAAAAGAGGCACCAGACACGTTTTGGAGGTCTTTGCTTAACGCAACAACTCCATTAATATAACAGGCTGGCATTCATTCCAGTCTCTTTCTGAGCTAATAAAACAACAACACTGCACTGTCCTAGGCAAATGCTCTCTATGCTCTCTGGCATTTCTGTTCCCAGGGGAAAAAATCAGAATGATTGCAGCCTATTAGTAAAATTAGATGTGAATGATTTATTACATGGTGTCATAAAGAAGAAAGATGGGAAGAATGGCCAACATAGGATATGTTCTCCTTTGTGCTTATGAAATTTACCATTCCCATAAATATGTTTGTGTTCATTGCTAACAATCATCAGTATGCCCTCTGGAAGGGAATACTAAGCTATACTGGTTGTACTTTAATTTGTCTTAAAATGGTACACATCTATGGATATATGATTAGTTAGAAAGAAGGTGCAGTGTTTAGAGCAACAATGGGAACCTTAGGCTGCATCTAAACTATAGAAATAATGTAGTTTGACATGACTTTAACTGCTGTAGCCTCCATCCTGTGGAATCCTGGGGCTTATAGTTTTGCAAGGTCTTTAGCTTTCTCTGCCAAAGAGTGTTGGTGCTTAACAAGACTACAAATCTCGGAATTCTGTGGGATGGAACCATGGCAGTTAAAGTGGTGTCAAACTGCATTATTTCTACAGTGTAAATCAGTGATTGCCAAACTTTAGTCTTCCATTTGTTTTGGACTTCAACTTCAAGAAGCCCCAGCCAGCTTTGCCAACAGTGCAAATTGAAATCCAAAACATTTGGAGGACTAAAGCTTGGGAACAACTGGTGTAGAAGTACCCTAAGACCCCGTGTGGTTGTACACTGTTCTCTCTAAGGATCTCCAGGTCCTCAATCATGACTTCAACTTCTAGTAGAGTCATGCTGGAGTACCTAGAGATTCCTAGACAAAGCACTTCTCTAGGCATTTGTAGGTCCTCCAGCATGATTCTATGGCCAGCATCTGGTGAATGTTGACCACAGAGTTGCACTGGAGGACCCAGAGATTCCCAGAGAAGTGTTTTCTCAGGTAAAAAATAGTGGCTTTCTATTTATGTTTTTTCTCCATTTTCTTGGGGAGCCTGTGCCCCTAACTCCAGCAAATGTGGAGGACCTGCTGTACTTCCTTATGCTATAAGCTGTTAAATTCTAAAATAAGATTGTCCTTCTGAATTGAAGCTGTCTTCTGCTCTTAACAACCAACAACCATGACTGTTGGTTCTCATGACATTGTAATTGTAAAGCCACTCCAGCTTTTAAGATGAACTTTAAAGGCATTAGGATGTTGGGCATTATTGCCAAAACAAGTTCAGCACCTTGGATAGTTCCTGAAATGTGCCCTTTTCAGTAGCTATTCAACCTTAGATAGCAATTTTAAAATCTGTGCTAAAACCAAGAGTAGAGTCACCACCCCATTGACATAGTAGCTGCCACTGTTCCCAAATATGGGGCTGTGGTATAGTGACGAATGAGGGATAACTCTTATATGTTGCATGGTTGCTTTCTTATTTGTCTCACTACTTAGCAGACATATTTTGAGTTCAAAATATTAGTAGCAGCAGCAGCAGCAGCCATAGAAAAAGAAGTAATGCCTAATCTATAAACCTATGCCATTTTATTGAAAAGTTTTGTAATTTTTCCTATATTTTAATTACAATTTTTTTAAAAAGCCACAAGCTGTCTTGAATCCTAATCTTTGAAAAAGGCAGGATATAAATAAAGATAATAACTATCATCATCAACATCATCATCATTTCCCCATTGAATTCAATGTTGTCCTAAGGTGCATAGGACCATGGCCAAAAAAAGCAAATTTTTAAAGCAAAATTGATATGGCTTTGGGGAGGGGGGCACTACTTTGCAGAAGTAAACTGATATTTGTTTTATTTAAACCGAGAGGAGGGTTACACAAGAAAATCACAATTTCCATGCACTTGTACTTCTGTGGAGAATAATTTCCCCTAAGACTTTGGGATCTATCTCTATTGGGCAAAACCTGGGTAAAATTCTCACTTCTCTGCTAGTTTTCCTGACTGGATTTCCATGGTGGGGGAAGTTTTCATCTGGGAAACAAATAATAGCGAACATTTATTCCATCCCCAAAGAAATATTCACCAGAAAAGGATTAAGGTTACCCTTTGTGAAGTTAAAGCCACATCGTAGCTCAGCTATACGTTAGTTAACGCAAAAAAAGAAAAGAAAAGAACTACCCACAAATAATTAGTTACTTCCAAAGCTTTGCTGTAGCTGAAATGACCTTGGATAAATCCTCCTGCTCTTATTCTGGGCTATTTTGGGGGAGTGAATGCCGTAATTGTAGAGAATTTAGTACACTGAAGAAAGTACTATAGAAATGAGGAAATAATTACCCACTTTTTAAAGAGTCTTTTCCTAAAGAGAGGAAGACTGTCTTTATTGTAAGGTAAAAACCCTTCACATACAGATCTTACAATATCTCTGTATTGATTTTAATTAGAGACTGCAGCGTGCACTTTGCCTCATCTATTTGATCTCATCAATTTTCAGGCTGTCTCCTAATGCTCAGTTTTAAGTGCCTGCTGAAGTACAGTTTTTAATTGCCTATGAAATGCTTTAAAAACAACCCATCCAGATCTACCCATGAAGCACTGCTTCGGAAGAAGCTGTTACAGTTGCAAATCTCTGCTGAAAGATTTGCCAGGAGCATCACACACACACATACACACACCCCAGAGGCACACAGAAGAACAAAAATAAAAGGGGTTGGAATGAAGGGCAGGTGCAAGAAAAGAGAGGGAGAACTGTATTTTGGCTCTCCTTTTAGAAGAGAAGGGCACATTTCCCAAATCAGGACACAAACTGGATTACAGTTATCCTTTGTTATTTACACATTTCCAAATTTTGCGAGGCAAACAGGATTGCAGTTATCTGTTGGCATTTGCACATGTCCAAATTTTATTATGCAATTTGATAACCCCCCCCCCAGCCCTCTCCTCTAAATGATATCCTACACTCTACTGAATCAAATAGATTTGCCTGCTTTTGGACACACCGTTTGATGGCTGTTTGAATAGGACTAACCAACAAGATTCCAGCCAATGTGTGCAAAGCTGCATGTTGTGGGAGAACATGAATATGGAAATGCCTGTGTTATTGGGAAAGGAACAAAAAAATTAGATAAGGTGAGGCATATGTGGCCAATGGGTCTCATACGACCCCTTTTGGCTCAGTTTTGCAGTCCTATTGATTTCTTTAAATATACACACACACACACACACACACACACACACACACACATTGAAATCTGTTTCCTTTAGAAACAAAGTACAAAGCAAATTTGTGCCAAAGAAAATATTTACGTGACTGCACATATTAAGACAAATTGTGGACAAAATCAACAGGAGAAATGCACATTAAAATGTACATGACTTTTTATGTTCACTTTATGGGGAAAAAATGGCAAGTGGATGTCAAAATGTACAATTTTTTTTGCAGCAGGGGATGGGGAAGAATAAGAAAAGAAAAGAAAAATGATTTATTTATCTATCGCTGTGATTGGCTGACTCCCCGGCAAGCCAAGCACAATCCAGCAGATTCTGGATAATTTTATTCCCCTTCCCCCCTTCATCCCTGAAACTGCAATAAGGGTCTGTTAAGCACCCATTAGGCCACAAAAATGGTTGCATTTAGTGAGGGATGGAGCCACCAAATTCTAGTCCATGTCCTAAATCCAATTTAATGCTAGTGGAGAGACAATTCCCCATTAGTAAATTAGTACATTGTACTGGGTTATACCTATGTAAAAGGGATTGTGCAAAACAGTTTGTGCAAGTATTTCTTGTACTGGTTTTGAATGGCATTATAAAGGCAGTTGCGTCACTGGTCATGAAAAAGGTTATCTAATTGCTTTACACACATGTCTGTGCAACAAAAAATTGCATTGGGTGTATTCTTGCATTAATTCTGAAAATGCACAACTTGTACTAACCCAGTCACATAATTAGATACCCATTTCAGAAGTTCATTCTGCTCCAAGTCATGTTGTTCCTGTTCCACATTAACATGCTTTTAAAAAATGTCATATAGAAATACACATTTAAATATATATTTTTAAAAATATTTTCTCATGTATGTATGCATTTAAACCATACTTGTTCTGACTGTGCAAATTTCAAAAGGTCTGAAATACATATTTTAAAATATGGCTCAATATATCTTATGAGCCCAAAACTGCATCACAGAATTTAGTGAAGTGTGTAATCTGCAAGATCAGGATAAGAGTTTAGGAAGCATGGCATACACCACTTCAGACGTATTCATAAACAGTGAATTTCTGAAAGGCTCATACATCTTTTCATTGAGGTGTATCACAAGGACTGTAGGCCAGCCCTGTAACTAAGGTAAAGTAAATAGGGAAAATAATAGGGTGTGGGAAAATATTCATAAATATTCAAAATCCATATGAAAAATGGGTTTCTCTAGTGTCAGAAAACCCTGATGTGCAGAATTCTGGAGGAAAAGGCATCTTCACACATCAGGACTTATCCTACACAAAAGCTGTACTTTATTTGCATACAAAATGACATTTTCTGTACAGAAAGCATATTTCTAGCACAAACCCTCCATTATTTTCTGCACAGAAAATAATTTTTCTATATAGAAAACAATAAATCAATGTAGAAAACAATATTTCTGTACAAGAAATCTGCTGTGTGTTCATATACACCCAAAACCACAGGGGTGTGTTTTTTGCAAAAGAAATCCCAAATTGAGAACAGTTTCCAAACCAGTCTTTAAGGACTGTCGCAGAAGGAAGAAAAGTGGTTAACTTTTTCATAATTGCCCAGGAGAACAAACTTTATAAAGATTTATGTTCCTAGATAATGTGCATCACCTTTGTTAGAACTACATTTTGCCTTCCTAACAACTGTTTCAATTCTTTCTAATTCATGATATGAAAACAATGACAACTTCTGTTTAAAGAATGTCTAGCTTTAAAAACAAGAACAATTTAAGAATAGGGAAAGCCTTGTGAAAAAGTTGATGAATAGGTCAGAGTGAAAGTACTGTACAAAAAAAAAAAAAAGCCTCATCTGGAAGACCCCTGAAAGGTCTTCTCAATCAAGACTTATCTAGACAGAAGATGGATATTTCATGGTCACATTCACTTCAGTGACCATGAAGGAGGAAAAAAAGGTCCATATAGTAATGTGACCCTTAAAGATTTAAATAATAAATGCCAAGAGTCTGCATCATAGTCATGATGTCACCGCTACAATTTGTCTCCTAATCTGACCCCTTAATTTGTTTGTTTGTTGTTGTGTGCCTCCAAGTAATTTTTGACTTATGGTGACCCTATGTCAAAGCATAACATAGGTTGACCCTATGGTAACCACCTTTAAATCCAGCCAGTTGCATCAAGGAATGGGGTTCTGTGGTGTTAGTGAGCGGGGAGCTAAAGGATGATGTATCCATCCATCTCCCATCTGCACTTAGTGGTGTATGTATCAGGAGCAAAAGTCTAGGGGGGATGAAAATAAGAAACACAGTAATTTATTAAAACAATATGTTGCAATGGGATGTTAAAAGGATGGTACAGTTTTCTATGACCACTGATGAAGATGCATTGTCGAAATGCGTTTGGTCTCTGTTCACTTTGCAATTGTAATGGGCGTACTGTACTATCCCTTTTAATTTTTTACTGAGAGGTGCAAAGGAATTTATCTGCCATTGTATTGGCATTTTGTATGTTTGACACCTCCTTATGTTCTGTTATAGTGTTTGGGATTTGCAGTTTTCAAGCCTAGTACTGACTGGCAACACTAGCCTTGTGTTTGTTAGGGCGTGGCTTACAGGCCAGCACAAGCCTGTTTTTTATAGGATTGCATATATTTTGTGCTTTTTATTTCCTTTTAACATCCCATTGCAACATACTGTTTTAATAAAATCACTGTGTTTCCTATTTTCATCCCCCCCTAGACTTTTTGTCCACACACTTGTTTGTTTTAGTTTAGGGTATCACCTCCCAGTTTTTTCTCTCTCTGTATCAGGAGCAAAGACAGAGGCACAATGATTTCAGGAGCACTGAAACCCCAGGAGGATTCGGACAGATGTCAGCACTCATGTCATCATTTTGCATCTGACTATGGGGACATAGCTGGATGCTTCTCTGATCCTGCTTGTCTGCCATGGGGCTTTTCAGTAATTCAGAGAGGGTATATTGGTCAAAATAGTGTAGATTCACGTATGAATATTCATGCTACGTTGAAGGGATGTTTGAGCCAATGTAAATTGTTGTGTTTTGTTTCATACATCTTGCTCTTCATTATTGGATACAACTGTGGACTCTCTAAATCTAAGTAGGCTATACATATTCAGACATAAATAAATAATTCAGCCTATTATTCATTCCTACGTTTCTATATTGCTTTACATTTTTTCAAAGTCTCAGAACAATATACAATATTGAAGTAATAACTATGATAAAACGCTTTCAAAGAATACACCAATAAAATAGGGCTAAAACAGTGAAACAGTACAATATTTCGTGAACATCATTAGGGGTATCTGATTAGGTTAGTGACTAAAAAATACCTGAGAAAAGAATACAATAGCAAATAAATTAGCTTCTTGGCTAGCTGGGCAGAACAAATGTATAATATCCAAGCTATTGACTGGCAGCCAGTTAGTGATATATACAAGTGTAAATGAAAGTTACTCCTGCATATGAAACTTTTTTTGCTGTTGTTATTGCAGAGGCAGGAATTCATCTACCTTATCAATCCAAGAGTGATCTGTTGTTTTGTGCTATGAACTTCAAATGCTGAAGGACACTTCTAAAGTCTAATGACAATAATAATGATGATAACAACAACAGTCATACTTTTCCTGGTTTTGCTTATTAGTAGATTTAGCCTCTCATCTTTAAATGCCAAGCATCACCAATGCCATTTTATGATTTAGGAGGCAATGACATGGCCAAGGACATGCAAGAGGTCAGTAGCAGAACAAGACTTTTGATGACCAGAGCTGACAGAATGTACAGAGGGGAACACTACAGCTATTGACCTTTTCCCTGACTGAGTGACTCACAAGATTTATGGTTCACCCACAGCAAATACTGATTCCTTGGTCAATAAATCTTGATACTGACTTCGCCAGAGTCAATATTTGGTTGTATTTATAATAAATTAGTAATCATCAACATCAGTTACTGTCTAACGATAAACATGTGGGTGTGAAGGGTGAGATAGGGAAGAAAAAATGGAAATGAGATTCTTGAATTCTTGAGAACTACACAGAGCTAAGCAAATACACAAAAGTAATAGATAAGCTCAGCGGTGGGTGTTTCCTACCTGGGTGAGCAATCCTTTCCCATGTTATTATACCAACAACTGCCCTGCCTTTTTTCTCTTCACTTATGAAGAAAATTCTCTCAGAAAGGCTATGGATCCATACAGACATCCAGAATGCAAAGTGCTGTATATACTCATGGGTGACTCTAGAAATTTCTTGCAAAAAACTCTCCAAAATCCTGGGTCAACTTATCCATAGGTCAATGTACTGTATACACTGAAAGCCATGCCAGAAAAGCCCCTCGTGCACCTTGGAAGAAGTCATGGGGTGTGTGCCTGTGATGCACATGCGTACCACTGCACCATAGTGGGTGTGAGCCCCATTGCTCCAGCACACATGGATTTCCCCTTACGTGGAGGGATCTGGAACGGATCCCCGTGTAAGGGGAGGGCCCACTGTATATTAACTCTTCCCTAAAATGGAATCACCACTGTCTCTGAGTAGAGAGGTGAAAGGCAAAAGCTTAGTCTGTCCTAGTAGAACCTAAAGGAAGTACCGACTCTTTTACTCTGTTTGCTGGAGCACCGCTTCCACCTTTTTGTAATGCCTTGGAGGGAAAATGGTGGCACTCCCTCTCAAAGAGCACCATGGGAGTAGCAGAGGTCAGTGATTCTTTTAGGTTCTCACCTTTCATCACTCTACTCAGAGAAGGGGATGGTTCTTTCTTTATATATATATATATACGAGTTAATACCATAACTTAACTCTTGCCTTTAGATCCTTTTTGATATGTGCACAATTTCTTAGCCCCATTCATTCCTGGTCACCTCCACCACACACCTCACACCACCATTTATCAAAGTTTCTTCCTCATCCATCAAACCTCTAGGGTGAGCACAAACAGTTATGCCTGGCAGAATTTTGTAAATTCTTTGGCATTATTATCCTTTGTTATAATAATAATAATAATGATAATAATAATTTATTTATATTCCGCCTTTTCCCAGAGGAATCAAGGCGGATTACAGCAAAAAACTATAATAAATACAAATAACAATAAAATCACATTTCAAAATCACAATATACATGATGTAGGGAGAATCATGCCCTTAGCCTAATATCCACCACTGCTGGCAGGTGATGTTATGAGGACAAGTGAGAGGGGGAAGTCTATGGGCTCCACTAAATAAAGGAGTCCATATCATAACAATGATATGTCACAGCCTCCCTGCACTATCACCGTGTCACTGGTGCCTTTCTTGTAGGCAAGCCTCCCCTCAAATAGCTGGGCTGGAGTGATGTTTTGTTCTTTGTATCCTTTGTTATATGCTCCTAAATTTTACCCTCTACTTAACCATTGGTCATATTGAAATCCATAATTTTGGCCCTAAAGTCTGCCTTTGATTTATGCATGAGGTCAACTTATACATGAGTTTATACAGTTTCCCAGAGATGTTAATAAAAGAAGAGGCAAAATGAGGGCACTGTCTGTCCATAAGAATTCTGCCCCAACCAATGAAACTTCCTTCAATCCCCACATTTCTAGCATTCCAAAAAGTGGGGCACTAAAAATCATTCACATTTTTCATTTATTGTGTTTGCATTCCCTCAGTAACTCTGCTTGCTCCTTTTCTTTGGATGTCTAAACTGTAAATGCTCAACTGAGGTTTTAAATTACTGCAATGCTAGAAATTTGAGGCTGGAACTTTAGATGATTTGAGCAAGTGAACCAGTTCAACCCTTGTATTGAGGATTTAACATAATCCAAGGGAATATTCTGGCCTTGATGAAAAACAATGTGAGTACAATCAATGAAACAGACCCAGCAATTTCATTCAATTCTCCCCCTTTCCATTTATTTATCAATTGCATGAAAAGTAGGATCCACCAAATTAATAGTTTGGAATTTCCTTTAGCCATTACCCCCCTCTAAAGGATCATATGATAACCTAGTATACCTGTGCTCTTAGCTTTACAGCTGGTATGTGTTCTGCCATATTTCAAAAATCCAGTCTGTCGAGGCTGATAGTCATTCTAGGAGTTGTAGTCCCTACTTTTCCAAAGCCTCCCTCTTGATGTGATACATCTGCATGATATAATATGATTATTTTCTTTTTACTGAAACTGTTACACAGAGATCTTTGGTTTTCTTCAGAGCAGAGCAACTAGGTAGGACACTTTTAAATATTTCACCTGGGGGGTAATATTCTGTGTCCAAGGAAGTAATTAAAATTGGTAAAATAGCACAAGAAGAATGAAAGAGCAATACTGCTCCCATCAGAATGAATGGAAGCTGCATGTCCTGGGCAGCTGTTTTAGATATTTTTTTAAAGAGAAAACATTAGGAGATCCAATAATAGATTCCCCACACCACATCTGTTATGAAGCTAAATTTAAACAGTCAACTCAGTGAAGCAGGAATCTGTCTTTTTGCTTACTATGCTCTGTAAAGTCCCATGAGCAATAATGGTGCCATATTCATACCAGTCGAACAAAAGCCTGTCAGATCAACTTCCATATTAAGTTACAACTCAGACACTACTCAACCCAAGAAATACACCACAAGTTGCAATGGAGACAGTGAACTAACTCTTTTGGCTGAATATCTTCTTTGCCTGTTTTAATTTGTTGCTTTTGGATTCTTAAAGCTTTGGTTTGCACACCATATTTTTGTCACAGTCCTCAAGTTTTCTTTCTTTCTTTCTTTCTTTCTTGCTAAAGAACTCTGAAGTAATGCCTATTTATCATATTGTTTCTTTGTATAGTAATATGAAGATGTACTTCATAGTTTGCATGAAGAGACCTGCTTTCTTTAGTACTGCGTCATTTCTATTTATTATTATTATTATTATTATTATTATTATTATTATTATTATTAACCTTTATTTATAAAGCGCTGTAAATTTACACAGCGCTGTACATACAATCTTTTTAATTGGACAGTTCTGTACAGGTTTCCTCTATAATGGAGATTCTTTTTGATAAGTTTTGGAGGTCCTATATTGTACTTCTTTGGTCTTTCAATCAATTTCTGGGTTCAGTTGAGTTTTGTCATTCAGATTCTAATGTATATTCATATTTCCTTTCCATCTTCTAGGAATGTGAACATCTTTTCATTTCTCATCCTCATTAACTCTGCCAAGTTTCTCTAATCTTTGGTTCCTCGCCGTCCTTGTTTCATAGCAGGTTGCAAGACGGTTTGTTTTCTTGTGCACATTTCGGATACATTTTTCCTAATGTGTGTATTTATTTGCTCAATTTACTGAAGTCACTCAATCCCCCCCCCCCATAGAACGATAGAATCATAGAGTTGGAAGAGACCGCAAGGGCCATCCAGTTCAACCTCCTGCCATGCAGGAAATCTAAATCAAAGCATCCCCGACAGATGTCCATATACAGCCTCTGTTTAAAGACCTCTAAGGAAGGAGACTCCACTACACTCAAAGGGAGTTTGTTCTACTGTCGAACAACCTTTACTGTCAGGACGTTCCTCCTAATGTTGAGGTGAAATCGCTTTTCCTGGAGCTTGTATCCATGACTAGAGGGTGGTTGTCCCTCCCCCAATTATGCACCTTTCAGCATTTCAGTTTTTCAACAATAGGCATTATTTTATGTACACTTTCTCTCTTTGAAATGCTCTTTCGGCCTCACAAACAGAAGCAGCCTATTCTCATTAAATAGCTCTTACTGTAAGGAAGTTCTTTCCAATATTAAGGTGGAATCTCTTTTCCTGTAGTTGGAAGCCATCACTCAAGTCTTAGTCTCTGGATTATTAGAAAACAAATTTACTTATTCCATCCTTAATGTGACCACTCCTCAAACATTTAAACATAGCTATCATGCCATCTCTCAATCTTCTTTTCCCCAGGTTAAACATACCCAGCTTCCTAAACCAATCCTCATAGGGCATAGTTTCCAGACATTTCACCATAATAAAAAACTAAGCCAAAGAAAGACAAAGTCAAGATGTATTACTTGTAGCAGTCCTAACAGATCAGAATGTCAAAAAATCAAAAAGCATAGGAAAGAGTTTACTTGTTTGTTGTTTAATTGTCTGTAACAAGAACACCACTCTGCTCCTGGAAAATTTATGGCTGCCTGGACTTAACAGCCAGGTGGCTAATTGATCAGCATTTTCACTTTAAGCCTGTGCATGAGATATTGACTCCTTTCCTGCTCCTGTTTTGGTCACCATTGCTCTGCAAATGAAAGAGGTATTTCCTCACCACCTACCTTTCATTTGACTCCCCTGTTGAAACAGATACATTGCCTACCAGTCTATTTCCAGGCACAGTTCAAAGTGCTGTTTTTGACATTTAAAGCCTCACATGGCTTGAATCCTGATTATTTGAAATTTCTCCTTATATAAACCAGCACATACTTTAAGATCTGCAGGGGAAGGTTTTCTCTCTGTCCCACGACTTTTACTGGTCTGATTGGTGAGGACTCAGGAGAGAACTGTCTCTGTGGCTGCTCCCATACTGTAGAACTTCCTTCCATGTGAAGTTTGACTGGCACTCTCCTTGCTCTCTTTCTGCCAGCAGGTGAAGATATTTTTATGTAAGAAGGCATTTGCTGATTACAGAGTTTTTAATGTGGATGGGTTGTAGTGTTGTTTTTTAAATTTTTTTGTTAAATTTCTATTTTTAATGCTACTTTAATTTGTATTTTTAGATGAAAGTTAGTTAAATTGTATTTTACCTTCTGTATTTAGAGGTTATTTTAAAATATATACAGTGGGACTTTGGTATCCACAGGCTGCCATCTGCAGATTTAAGCATCTATGGTAGCAAGTCCCCATTGTCCCCAATGGTGGCACATGCACGTGGTCACACCACCATTAAGAACACCCTGTTGTCTCCAATGGTGGCATGTGTACACAGGAGCACTGCCAGTAGGGACAACGGGACTTCAGGACAATGGAGGTTTACCTGAAGTCCTGTTGTCCCTAATGGTGGCACGGCCATGTGAACGTGCTGCCTTTGAGGACAATGGGACTTGAAGTCCTGAAGTTTATGGTATCTGGGGGGTGGGTCCGGAATGGATCCCCTGGAGATACTGAGGTCCCACTGTAATTCTATTGCATTCTAAAGGTTTGTACACAACCTTGGGTCCCATATTTAGGGAAAAAGTGGGATATAAATTAACTAAATATGTACATATTTACTCCTCTCTATTGACGCCTCCTTGTTGTGGGGGAGAGGCTTGCGTACACTAATTAAATTGTGAGCTATGCTGTTGGTGGTATAATAGCCACCGGTAGGGCCTCCCATGCCAGACAGGTCACAACTGAAGGGTCTGACCAAGAGCGCCAAAGGGCAGGATGGGCTCTCTAGCCTTATGGCAACCATCCTAGGAGAAGGAAAACTCTAATCCCAAACCCGGGCAGATGGTGCTCGTCTAACCCTATAAGGTCAACCATCTAAAAGAAGGAAACTCTAATCAAACCTACGACCCGAGGACCTCACTGCCATTGTCCATGCTTGTCAAAGCCTCAGCAGTTGAACCTATGGTTTAAAGGGTGAGGCCAATTCTGTGCATGCTGCGCTCCACCAGAAAAATCCATTGCACAGGCTTGAAGGATATATCCAACTTCTGAAAAAGCCCTGTAGCAATAGGTGAGGGATGAAATGGCAGGTGTAAAGATGCACTGGAAACTGCAGACCCAACCCTGCATGCAGGCGGTTCAGGACTTTGGTCCCTTGGGACTGACCCGGGGGATGACAGTCTTGTTCGGCAGCATTCTGAATGACCAAGCAGCCTTTTTTAAGGAGAGCACTGCTTGCTCCATATGGAGAAGGGCCTAGAAAAGGTGGCCTAAAGAAAGCTCATCCCCATCTACCCAGTTGGCAAGCTATGGCCAATAGGCATCTTCTGATGCGGTCAAATAAAGACAAAGAAACAAAAGCACACACCAGCCTCCAAAGGTGCAAATAGACTAACGCTTGCATGCTGGAACATGAGAACCATGCAAGATTCTGCAGATAGTAGACGTCCTGAGCGTCTTTCTGCTTTAATAGCCCATGAACTGTCATGACATCGTTGCTCTTAGTGAAGTTCGTCTCCACAAGAAAGGCAGCCTTAAAGAACACAGTGCCAGCTATACATTCTATTGGTCTGGCAAACCGAAAACTGAAAAAAATCTTTCAGGTGTAGGTTTTATGATCAAAAACTCCATTGCCTCCAAACTCGAAACCTTGCCAACAAGACAGTCTGATCGCATTATATCCTTACGCCTCCCACATGTTGTTCTCTTCAGTATATATGCCCCAACTATGCAAACCAACCCTGTGGAGAAACACAAATTCTACTCAGACCTACGCCACCTTATACAAAAAGTCCCTGCAGAAGACAAAATCATTATCCTTGGTGACTTCAATGCCAGAGTAGGAAAGAACTTCGAAGCCTGGAAAGGTATTTTAGGCAAGCATGGTGTTGGAAACTGTAATGATAATGGACGCCTCCTGCTAGGGTTTTGTGCAGAACAGCAGCTGACTATTACAAACACTATCTTTCAGCAGAAAGATAGCTTGAAGACAACCTGGATGCATCCCCGATCCAAACACTGGCACCTCATTGACTATATCCTAGTGCGCCAGAGAAATATTCACAATGTCCCTCATACCCGAGTGATGCCCAGTGCAGAATGTCAAACAGATCATCGCCTTGTAAGATGTAAACTAAATCTTCACTTTAAGTTTAAACCTAAGAGGGGTGGCATCCTAAAGAGGAGACTCCAAGTCAACAATCTTCAACAAGCTGCCATGAGAGACAATTTCCAGGCAAATTTGCAAACAAAACTTGAAGACAATCCTGTAAACTCTTCTCCTACAGTGCTTTGGCAAAATATCAAAAACAGCATCCTGCAATCTGTGGAAGAATCTTTAGGATTCTCCCTCAAGAAAAATCAAGACTGGTTTGATGAAAACAACCAAGAGATCCTGGAGCTGTTGACAAAGAAGAGAACTGCTCACAAGGCACACCTTGCCCAGCCATCTTGCCATGTACAAAAAAGCAGCCTTTCGCCTTGCATGTAGTGAACTCCAACAAAAACTCAGAGACATTCAGAACAAGTGGTGGATCAAGTTAGCAGAAATGACTCAACGTTGTGCAGATCTGGGTGATTCCAGAGGATTTTATGAAGGTCTGGAAGAGATGCCCCTTTTTCAAAATGGGACATCCTAAGGACGTCCCTTATGGCGGTGTGTAATGCGCCTATGTAATATTTGTCGACCTTACCAAAGCCTTCGATATTGTGAGTAGAAAAGGTCTGTGGCAGATCCTGGAACGACTAGGATGCCCCCCCAAATTGCTCAAAATGATCATCCTGCTACATGAAGGCCAGCAAGGTCAAATCAGATATGGCGATGCTCTCTCGGAGCCCTTTCTAATAACTAATGGTGTGAAACAAGGTTGTGTTCTCGCTCCAACTCTATTTACAATCTTCTTCAGCATGATGCTCCAAAGGGCTACGGCAGATCTCAAAGAAGAAGACGGCATTTATATATGCTACCGTACTGATGGTAGCCTGTTTAACTTAAGCCGTCTGAGGGCTTGCACAAAGACTCTAAACTATCTAGTCCGTGAGCTGCTTTTTGCTGACGATGCTGCCCTCGTTGCCCATATGGAAGCAGCTCTGCAGCACCTAACATCCTGCTTTGCAACAGCTGCAGAGCTCTTTGGAAGGCTTCACAAAAGAGTCTGGAGTAACAAACACTTGAGGCAAAGCACAAAAATCAGTGTGTATTGTACTGTTTATTCTTTATGAGTCTGAAACATGGGTCACCTATCACCAGCACCTACGACTCCTTGAACGCTTTCATCAGCGCTGTTTATGCACAATTCTAAATATACACTGGACTGACTATGTGACAAATGTTGCTGTCCTTGAGCAAGCAGGGATCACCAGCATTGAGGCCATGCTATTGAGGATGCAGCTGCACTGGGCAGGACATGTTTCTAGGATGAAATACCATCACCTCCCAAAAATAGCATTCTACGGTGAACTCGCCATGGGTCGGCATAAGAGGGGTGCCCTAAAGAAGAGATACAAGGACTCCTTGAAACAACATCTTAGGCTCAGCCAAACTGATCACCAACAATGGTCCGCCCTGGCCTCGCATCGGGAGGCATGGAGACGCACTATCCACGATGCTGCAGCCTTTTTCGAAAGCTCACGCTGAACGAGTCTCAAAGAGAAACGACAACGCAGAAAGAACCACAACCCGGAAACATCACTCAAGGAGACTTTCTGCTGTGCTTTCTGCAACTGGACTTGTTTATCTCAGATTGGCCTTTTTAGTCATCAAAGCGCGGGATGAGTCCTTCCTGAATCTCCGTTCACGAAGTACAGCCAGAGAGACATATTTACCTTTTCTGGCTGAAGTTTATCAAGTCAGCAGTGCTCAGGCTCTGGGGAGAGTTTGTCTTCAGGAGCCAGATGCTCCAGATACACCTTCACTGAGTCAGATTGCACAGATAGGTTAAAACATCTGCTGCCCAAAGCCTGCACTTTTCCTACACCTGGTATAGATAATACCAAAAAGACCAGTGGTCTGGCTGCAGCTAAGGTAAACACCTATAATCTTGCTTTTTCTATTTGATTTCTTATCATTCCATCCCAGTGCTGAGTCTGATTTGTCCATCGTGAGTTTGTGTGATATACTCTGTAATGAATTGCTCATTTATGGTGCTATGCTTTGATTATTTCTTGTGAGCCATGGTGGACATGATTCATTGTGGATAAAGTAACATATAACTTTAATCATACTGATACTATCTGAAATAAGCTATTAATCCCAAATTTTCTTTCCTCGTGCCAAACGTATAGACACATGTCATAAAATCATTCCTCACCAGATGTCCATCCAACATTTCTGTCTCATCACAAAGTACTCCAAAAAGTGCCTTTTCCTTTTCAGTTTAACTTTTCCACAAATCAAAGAATCATAATGTTAGAATCATAATGTTCCACAAATCAAAGAATCATAATGTTGAATCGACTTCTTGTCCAATCACTCTAAGCACCTACTCCTATAGAAATTAACTGCTACAGCACCATTAATATGTGGTCATTCAGCTTCGGCTTTAGATTCTCTAATAAAAAAGAGCCAACTGCTTTCTGAGCCAGTCTGTTCCAGCATCAAACAGCTTGAATTGTCAGGACGGTCTTCATACATTTAGTGGAAAGCTCCTATCCTTTGGAACAATGAGGAACAAATTTACTCCACTATTGGTTTGACAGCCCTTCAGATATTTGAACTTTGCTGACATTTCAATCTTAATACTCTCTTCTTCCATTGATAATAATGATGACACTTCTGTGTTCCCCCATTTTGATGTGTGCTTTTCAGAACTTAGAAAAATTACTTTTGGGGACCTGTACTTCCAGTACTTACATATCCTGATCAATGGCATCTTTTTGGGGAATCAAAATGAATAACGTTAAGAAGTAGCTGTCCCAGTTTGTTATACACTTCACTGTAGGCACTGGGCAGATGGAGGGGAAAAGCCGGCTTACCTCTGGGTTTTCCTATTCATGGGCAGAACCCATCGACCACACTACCAGCTCCTACAATGGGCCAAACATCAATGGGCAGTCCACACAATCCCCCTTCTCCTGCAAGGTTAGACTGGCAAAAACCGGGCATTTGTGGGCATAAGCAGTGCTGCACCATTATTTTTTTCTGTTCCACCCCAATGCATGTGCACATGCACATGGAGATACTGCCAGATACTGGTTTTGCCAGTTGTTTCCATCATCCTGCCCAGCTGCTAGCCCATTTGACATCCTGTACAAACAGCCTTGCAACTGGCCACTTGGTTGCACAAGTGTTTGATTGCCATTACAGTGCATTGGTGTGCCCAGTGACACAATGGCACAGCATGATTTTGAAGGCCCCCATACATGCCCTCATTTCCTTCTTCTCCAATGCCCCCCTTGTTGGACCAGCTAGTTTATTATTGTTCTTCTTAAATCAATTGTCTTGTTGGAGACCTGTTGTGTTCATTGTGATTTTGCTACCTGAGTTGTGCAATGGGTTGATGGTGCCACTGACCACTCCTGAGCATGTGAGATCAATATGTGAGTGGGCAGCAAAAAAACCAAAGAGCAGCAATGGTGATGGTGGCTTTCCAGTTCATTCCCCCATCTCTACATCTGTGCACAGTCTGCACATCAATGTGATAATTAGCACTTTCTGAATTGAACCAAAGCAACCTGGGGTTATTTTGCTCCAGTGTTTAGCCCAGGAGCACAGCTTCATTTTGGTTTTCTCCTGTTTTGGTCATGTGTGTCATTTATAGGCAGGTTTCAAAACTGGGCAAAATTATTTCTTTTCACTTGTGGGGACAACCCCCTAGAGAACTAATAAGGGATTTTTTTTTGGTCTGGGACTACAGTTCAGTGTGTATCCTACATCGTGCTTGCATATTATAAAACTGCATCACATCATTACACAGTGGTTTTGCTATGCCATATTTATGCTGAACACTGACATAATGCAACTAATCAGTGTATGCATATATCAATGTACCTGCTTATTCTCCTATTAGGCAATGGAAAGAATGCACAGTGGCTGTTTCTGCAATCTCAGTGAATCAAATGGTACACTGAAGACACTGACAAATAGTTACATAACACCATCAACACTACATTATCCTTCTGCTGAATACCCACATTGGCCTATATGCCTACTTACTGTTTCACTGTGAAATAGAGAATGATAATGTTTGTATCTAAAATTCCAGTGAAAGAAGTGTTACACTGATTAATAGCTATTCACTATCAAAGAATGTACAGCTTTCTGAAATCCTGCTGGTTAATCCCAACTAGAGTAGACCCACCAAATCCATTGTTGGATGGTGACTCAATATGTAGGTACTTCCAACTGATTAAAAGAATCAACTCTAGCTGAGATTAATAATAGGATTTAGACACATGTAAAATATTTAAAAGAACTAGCATAGTGTAGTGTTTTGAGTGTTGGACTGTAACACCAGAAGACTAGGGATGAAATCCTTGTTTGGCCAAGAAAACTCACAGAGTGACTCTGGATAAATTACACTTTCTCACGCTCAGAAGAAGGCAATGACAAACCCTCGCTGCAAAAATCTTGCCAAGAAAACTCCATGATAGGTTCACCTTAGGATCATCATAAACTGAAAACAATTTGAAGGCACACAACAACAAAATAGTTACACTAGTGGAATTCTGCTTATGCAACCATGAATGGAATAGGTCCATTGCACAACAATCAAACCAAAGACAGAATTTACAAAGGTGTATGACACAAACAGAATTCTAGCCATTAAATTTCAATGGCTGATTTCTTCCGGTGCTAACAGCCCTTGTCTCTGGGTGTCTGAGAGTATTTAAGCCAAAAGTTTTGTGAGGCTAGTTTAGGGGGGAAAAAACTTCCTGATTCTTTCACAGGCTTATCAGTTTGCTAAAGCTGTGTCATCTAAGATAAGGATTTGGGTCATATTTTTAAGAAGGTGACTAAGAAAGACAAATGGATCCTGCAGAGACAATGGTCTCCTGTCGCTTCTGAGGATGTCTCTGCATGCTGTGGGCCACCAGATCTGAAAAAAAGATTTACTTGGTTGAATAACTGACAGAGGGAGTTAAGCTTTGGAGTTTAGCACACAGCTAAAAAAAGTGACTTACCAGTGGCAAATTCAATTCTAATTCAGGATGTATCCTGTTATTATATACGTTTTGCCACTGACGCTGCTGGCTGGGTGAATCACAGGTAACTTCTGGCTAGAATCCAAGCTCAGCTGGCCAATTTGCAGAGTCCGGAGCTTCCTGGTTTTGAAAACTGCAGACACCCCTACAAGGAAATACAATATATGTTCTCATATTCCTGAAACCATTAACCATGAATATCTTGGTTTCAGTAAGGCCTTTGACAAGGTCCCCCATGACATTCTTGCAAACAAGTTAGTAAAATGAGGCTTAGACAATGCAACTGTTAAATGGATTTGTAATTGGTTGACTGGCTGAACCCAAAGAGTGCTCAGCAATGGCTCCTCTTCATCTGGGAGAAAAGTGACCAGTGGGGTGCCACAGGGCTCTGTCCCAAGCCCAGTGCTATTCCACATCTTTATCAATGAGCTCTGGCACTAGAACAAAATACAAATCCCAGGATTCCATAGGATGGAGCCATGATAGTTCAAGTGGTGTAAAGCTGCATTATTTTTTGCAGTGCAGATGCAGCCTCAGCTCTTGTTCCTTTTGTGTATGAGTGAAGGGAGTTTTGTAGTAGCAGTTCATGTTCATCTAAATTCTTGTCATGGTGTTCTGAATATGTTGACCTCAGAGATCTCCTTTACGTTCCAAATCACTGACCTTTTCTTTTCAGGCCCTGCATTGGAGAAAGAGGCAATGACTCTCACTAGGCACAGTTGGATTTTGTTTTAAATCCTAAAATTGAGAATTAAAAGTCCCAAGACACTCTTCAAATGAACTTTATCACAGGATCAAAAGATAGAATTGCTTTCCCCTTCTTAACTTAGCAGGGTGTCAATGAAGTACAGTTCTCTCTCCTCCAGACCAGAACTGAAACTATAGGAAGATGTATCTATACACAAAAGGTGCCAAAGAGCAGTTCAGAAAGAGAAATCTGGGACTCTGTCCAAAAATGGTACTTTTTCTAAATTCAGGTCAGATCTAAGATTAAAATTGTTATCCTTCGCATCATAATCCATGAAAGAGCACAGGGCACTGCAAAGGGTTCATTCCTACAGGGCCATTTTCATCTTCCTAACTACCTTGCAAGGTAGATTAAGATAAGAAAGTGTGGCTTAAATTCACCCACTGTGTTTTGTTGCTTCATGGGGATTTGGACCAGATATCTCTGGGCTAGGTCTCTCCTAATAGTGTCTGAAAAGACCCTCTGAATTATTGCTGCTTGGTATGCTCTTAAGGGTCATTTGCAGGGGTTGCTTCAAAAACTGGCAGCCCTATCTCTGACATCTGATCAGGTTGTATGAAACTAATGGAGAACCTCTGGCTTTCCAAATTCTGCTGTTATAACATTTCCATCATCCTTGACCATTTGAGCCTTGCTGGCTGGGGATGATAGAAGTTGGAGTCCAACAGCTTCTAGAGGGCTACCACAGATATCATACCTAGACAGCTTTTCCTATGACTATCAATTCATCCCCCTAAAAATCCTAGCCTGGCCTATTCTTTTACTGTTAATAACAATTTGAGTGTCCCACATTGGCAGGTAAGTCACTCTAAACTGAGGGTGCAGCTACACAGTTGAAATAATGCCATTTGATACCATTTTAACTGTCACCCCACAGAATCCTGGGATTTGTCAGTCTGTGCATCACCAACACTCTTGGCAGAGAAAACGAAAAACCTTGTAAAATGACAAATCCCCGAATTCCATAGGATGGAGCAGCAACCCTTAAATTGATGTCAATTATTTCTGCAGTGTTGGTGCAACCAGAGTATGGAGAAGATATTTTTTGAGCTACAACTGGTAAGTATATATCCCCCCTGCTATAAAAGGCACCCCTACAGTCAGACCAGGTTTTCAGGGAGCTGTCCAAGGTTCAAACTCTGTCCTTAAACTAGGTTCAGTATCTTTCCTTCAAACCAGAGCAGGTTCACTATCCCACTGACATGCAAAGCACCAGACGCCACTGGCTACAATGGCTAGTTAAAAAGCTGACAACCCTATTGGAATTCTAATTCGTGCAACAGAAAGGAGGAGGGATGGGTAAAGGGAGAGAGAGCTTTCCTTCTCATCCTGCATTTATTGAATGTCTTGTTGGCTTTTAAGCAGCCGCTGCCTGGCTCCCAGTTGTCTGAGAGTCCACTCTGCTTCTTGACTGCACAAATAAATCTCCCCAAAATTGAGTTCCTCGTGGAAATTGTCAGCTACCGCAGGAGATTAATAACAAAGGAGGAAATAACACCTCACCTAATATTGTTCCTCCATGTTCAATGGTCTGTGTTGTTCAAAGGAGTGCCTGCTGGCACAATCCAGTCACACACAAAAAGCTGTTCTCCTTTTTGAAATGCAGTTTGCAAAAGCTGCAGTGTGTGTGTGGTGCGATAGAGAGAGAGAATCCAGAGAACCTGGACTGTTGTTTCATTCACACAGAGCTAGATAACACCTCAACTTTTGGACCCACAAACTGAGATAAGCATGATAATATCTTAAAGGGCTTAAGGCAAAAGGAAGGCTGGTATCATCTCCCCATGCAACTAATTAAAAGAAAAGAGAGATTTAATTAAGCCAGGTCCTAAACCATCTTCATTTGCATTTAGGGAAAGCATTAGTCTTTGTAATGGGATGTGCTGGCAGGAATCCTTTGGAATGATATAAGGAGAGAACATAAATACACCTTGCAAACACTTGCTCTATTGAGGCAAGCTGAAGGCACGCAGGCTTTAAAGAAAGGAAGGCACTTTGGAGTCCTTTATATGACTCTTTTGCCAAAGAGAGAGAGAACGGTTAATTTGATTGTCACGAGTGCCTTTGCTTAAAAAAATGCTAACATCTCCTGGGAAAACTAAAAGAACCAACAAAACAACCTTGTTTCAGTGGGTTTCTGGCATATGCTTTAGTCTGCTACAAATTTGGCAAAAGGTAGACTAGGAACAATAGTTAACACTGCTTTGTGTTTACATAATGTATCTTCTTTCTCCTCTCCTCTTTCTTTTCTTTCAGAACTCACTAGGATAGTCCCAAGTGAATAGTAGAAGATCGGAGCCCCATGCCTGAAAAAAGAACATTAAAGGCAATATGTTTTGCAAAAACCATGTCAAGGCTGACAGAAGTAGTACCTTTTCTAGCCTAGTTCAGATGACAGATAGTTAAAACCGAGATCATCAGTTCTAATGGTGGTTTTATCTGTCCTAGATTCTCCTTATCAGGATTTCCTGATACTCAGAAATCTGTTTTTCATCTGGTATTTGAATATTCCTGCATGTTCTTTCCATTCTTAGATAACAGAGGACTCCATGTCACTGAAGGTGGGTAACATATCCAGATATATTGAGGCAAGCCTAGGAGGGGGTGAGCCCCACATTCAGCACACATCTAGACTTAATAATCAGAGCTGGGGGGGGGAACCTTTTTTGGACTACAGCTTGCAGAAACCTCCAGCCATCATAACTAATGGCTGTAGTGGCTAGGATATTCTGGGAGTTGTTGTACAAAAAAAGTAAGCTTTGTCAAAGTTTGCACCAAATAATATTTATCTCTGCTAGCATGAAAACAAGCCAACTTAAATAATCATAGAATCACAGAGTTGGAAGAGACCACAAGGGCCATCCAGTCCAACCCCCTGCCATGCAGGAATTCTTGATCAAACATACCTGACAGATGGCCACCCAGCCTCTGTTTAAAGACTTCCGAGTGTGCTACAGTGTATCTGATCACCTTAATTCTTGCAACAGCCCTGTAAGATATTTCATTAGTACTGCTAACAGCAATAATATTCTTCCCATGTTCATAATGGGAGTAGAGTCTCAGCCTACCTTATGAGTTCATAGTAGAACATGTCCAAAACTTCACCCTCAGTGATAACTTACATGCATGTCCATGCTGCAATGGTGACCTTATTAGTAACACTACTCAGTTTGTGGCAGATTCACAAGTATTGGCAGATCCAGATCTACAGGGATGGTAAGTCTTGACAGGATGGGATTTCAGCTTGTAGAGAGTGTTGGCAGGACTGGATCTCCAAGGATGGTAGCCTTAACAGGGTGTAACCTCCACCTGTGGTATTATCATGATTGGAGTTCTTCAGGTGGCAAGTCTTAACAGGAACACACCTCCTTGTCTCCCGTTCTGCCTGGAGCAGGTTGTTCCTGCCTGGGATTGCAAGGGTGTTAGGACCGGAAAAACTGAAGGCTGAAACTCCTGCAGCTATACAGTGTTATGCAGGCTCATAGCCAGCTGGGGATTATAGAGTCATAGAACTGTAGAGCTGGAAGAACTCCAAAGGCCACTAGTTTGAGCACTTTCTAGCAAAGGAATCTACAACTAAAACATCATTGGTCATCCAGTAACAATTTTGCCTAGGCTTGATCTTCAGGAGAGCTTGTATCCCACTTTCAGGTGTTTCCCTTCTTCTCCACTTTGCTGTCCTCTCCACAGAGTGCTGAGGTTATACTCTCCTTACTTCTCTTTTTAGCTGAATCCTTAAATACCAGCTGTATCTCCATCTACCATTTTCCCTAACACAACCTTTTCTCAGCTGAAGGTATAATTGACATGGCAATACCCCTAGACACTTTATTTCAGTCAGTAGAGTCATGACTGGCAAGCTAGACAGCTGCAGTGGATATTGGGACAGTCTTCTCTGTGAATATAGCCCCACTACATAGAAGCAACATCTGAACATTGGCCAACCATGGCAACCATTTCAGCAACTTTGCTCAAGAAATTCCCACAGTTCGCACTGCTAACCCAGCCTTTGGGTGTGCCTGCAGAAGTGTATCAGAACCTGAGAACAGCCCAACACAACATAACAGACCACATTAAAATATTGAAAGGACAGTTGCCAGATACAAAAGTACATAATCTTTTAGTCATAGTGTAAGACTGATACCTTCAATAGATGCTACTTACTTCCCCTCCACATTTTGCCTGCCTAACTTCCCTGTTCTGTACAACAGCTCTTCCTTGATGTTATATTCAAGGTTACAGTGAATCTGTTCTAGTCTATTGTTTAGCGTTCAGCATCATTCTTTCATGTTGAAAGATATGATTACAGCTTAAACACAAGTGGAGAATCTTCGACTTTCCAGATATTGCTAAACTGCACATCATATCACTTCTTTACAGTGGGCCATGACAATGTAGAAATCTCAGAATTGTGAAGTAGAAAAAAAAAACCCAAGCCAGGAGTTCAACTCCCCACTAATGCAGGAATCTACAGCTAAAGCATCTTTGGCAAGTAGGTATCAAAAAAACAAGACCCCTTTAGCATCTAAGAAAGTCCTATTACACCATGAAGCAACTGTTACCATCAGGAGATTGTTCATAAGTTTACTCAGGGCTCATTCCCACTCACATTTAAACGGGTGTGCGATTTATCTTCACTCCATATTGGTAAATTGATTCCAAAAGGCCCATTATTCTCACTATGAAAGCAGATCTTTTCATTATCCCCTTGTAATTGCTTCTTTTTTGGCACGATCATTGTCCTCACTAGTGGGCTTCAAAATACATGTCAATCATCTGTGTATCATCAGGCCTGGCTTGGGGGAGATAGATAGATAGATAGATAGATAGATAGATAGATAGATAGATAGATGATTGATTTTGCAACTACAGTGGACCCTTGCCTTAAGCGGGGGATCCGCTCTGGACCCTCCCCCCCCGCGTAAGGCGAATTCCACCTATGCTTGAGCACCATTCATTTGAATGGGGCTCATGCGAGTGGTGGCGCAGTGGTGCTCATGCACCACAGGTGTGCACCCCATTCATCTGAATGGGATGAGCCACCCCGCGTGCCCTGCACACTCCCCATGGCTTGAGCACATGTGCTCAAAGCCACGTATAGCATGCCTGCATATAACGTGGGCGCACTGTACTTGCAATCAGTGAGGCAAGTAGTTGCAAAACCAAAGAATCAAATCTTTGGTTTTGGAAGAAAAATCTCCATCATTTTTTCTTTAAAAAATCTATAGAAGATTTGATTGATTGGTGTTGCAACCACTTGCCTCACTGATGCAAGTAGCTGCAAAATCAATCAATCAAATCTTCTATCAATTTTATTTTATTTAAAACATCATGCACCCATAGGTCACACTACAATCACAAAAGCAGTGCTGGGGGGGGGGGGGGAGATGGTGGATCAATCTAAAACTGAGGAGGGATGGTAAACACCCCTCTGCCATTAGTCCCTCCCCTCCAGAATGATGTGGTTCAGATCGGATGTTCCCACTTGTTGAACACACTTCAGAATCGATTATTTTCAAAAGAACTGCTAGGAAACTAGTGTCTGGAAAAACCAGGTTTTTGTGTTTGCCTCGCTTTATTGGCTCAGAAATTGATCAAAGTAGGATCAGAACCATTTTCAAATGGGAATGATAGTCATATACCCTGATCAGCAATTCACTTTAAATCATAGTGGAAACACGCCCTCAGAGTCTTCTTTACCACACATTGAATCCATTGGTTTGTATCCTGTTTTCTGAAGCAGCCAGAGGTGAGAGAATCTGGCATTCACAAACATCTGGAGGGCCTTATGTTCTAAAATGAAAAAGCAGGTAAAACGATTTGAGTATCAAGAAGTGTACAGGTTTCTAACTCGTAACGTCTATGTTGGTCAGTGTACTGTTCTCCAGCCAGTGATAGTTAGTTCAAGGTAGGTTATCATGCCCAACTCATTCCCTTCATTGTTGGCCTTGATCTATAAGCAGTAATAGTATTTGCAGTTGTAGGACATGTGCCCCCAAGCATGCCTGAAGCATCACCTTTGAAATCAAGAGAGAAAGGTATCATTACAATGTGCTCTTGGTCTCTTATGACATCTAAAATGCTTTCCTTCTTTTTGGCCTTACTTGTGAAACTCTTGGCAAACTTTCAAGACTACATAATGATTGGGAGAGCTGCCAGGGACCAGATAAGATTACTTTCAAGGGCTAGATCTCACCACTGGGCTGCTAGTTAGCTGCCCTTGATTTTTAAGTCAAGTCAAAACAAAGAAACTGTGTGATCATGTAGAAGGAGTGTGTGTTAATGGCAGGATTGGAAATAAAGCAAAGGCTCTTGGGGGGAGAGATCAGGGACTGGACTAGCAAAGGGGATTAGCCAAGCAGAGAAAATGTTTCCACATTTCAGGTGCATTTAAACTTTTTTCTCTTGTGCCTAACCTGTCAAATCTAGGTGCATAAAAAGTACAGAGAAGATATTTTAAGTTAAAGGTGTAGCTCTCTGAATGTTTTTAAAGAAAACTCCCATAATCCTTCATGATTGCTTATGTTTGCTAGGGTGGAAGGGAGCACCAGACCAAAAATCATCTGAAGGGCCATATGTTTCTTATCCCAGCTGTAAGTCAATAGGACTTGATAAGAATATGCAAATACACCCGCCGCATCTCCTACTGCTGCAAATGGACCTCAGGTCTAAGAAATTTTTTCCATTCCTGGCATATTTAGTCCAGCCTTCTTGATTCTCACAGTCACCAACTAGATGGGCATTGGAGATCTACAACTTCGGCGGGTTACACACTGCCATGAACGTACGCGCAGAGCGCGTACTAGGGTTAGGGAGGTGCGGTGCTTCCGCACCTCCCTAACCCTAATACGCGCTCCGTGTGTAAAAAATGACGGCAGCTGTTCCAGATGGCCGCCGCCATGAGGACATCACAGCCGTGCTGCCTCTATACAGGGCGGCGCAGACATGACGTCCTCGCTCCGCGCCAGGGAGCCTAGTGCGCCCTTAGTGCGAACCAGGAAGGAGCTCCGTTTTGGAGCTCCTTCCTGGTTTGCGGCACTGCTTTGCGTCGCTGGGCGCAGCCTTCAGACGGCTGCGCCCAGCGAAGCAAGGGAAAAAGGGGCCAAGCGGCCCCTTTCTCCCCCTCCCCGCCACTGCGGGGTGTCCTTGTGGCTTGAAGCCCCAAGGACACCCCTTTTCAGGCTGCGGGGATGCGGCATTTTGCCGCTTCCCCGCAGCCTGAAAAGCGGCAGATCGGGGCCTCAGCGGCTGCCATTCTGCCCACTGAGGCCCCGATACACCGGGGAAGGGGCGGGTACAGCCCGCCTCAAATAGGTGGTCTGTAACCCGCCTTCATCATAAGGTCAATATTCTCTCCTGTTTCCCACTTAAGGTGCTTCAAGGCATGCTGCTTCTCATCCTAAGGGTTTCATTGAGCCAGCATGAGTGTTAGTGATTGATAGTGTTCTCCAAGAATTTGTCTAATGCTCTTTGAAAGCTGGTGGCCATCACTATGGATGCATCTACATTGTAGAAATAATGCAGTTTGGCACCACTTTACATGCTTTAGCTCCATCCTATGGAATTCTCAGATGTGTAGTTTTACAAGATCTTAAGCCTTCTCTGCCCAAGAGTTCCAGTGCCTCACAAAAGTACAAACCCTAGAATTCTGTAGGATGGAGTCATGACAGTTAATGTTGTCAAACTGCACTATTTCTACAGTGTAGAGGCACCCGGCATTTTGTGGCAACAAATTTCAGTTTTATTGTGTACTTTGTGAAGAAGCACTTCCTGTTATCTCTAGCCATTCAGCTTCAGTAAATAAGCCTGAGTTCTTATAATACAAGAGAAAGTGAAAAGCTTCTCTATACCCAGTTTCTCAACATCAGTCATCATTTCATATAACTCTCGTGTCTCCCCACTCTTTATTCACATTCCCCCTTCCATAAACTAGAAGGCTCCAAACATTGCACCCAGATGTTGCTCCAGATTTTTGGCCATTTTCATCACTCTTTGCTATCTAGATCAACAGTATCCTCACTCTTTCTAGATCAACAGTACCCTCACATAGTATTCCATAATGAAATGCAGTGAATGATCACAGCTGTACACTTATGCAGTGAAGGCAATTATATAAATTTGACTTGTATACCTAGGAAGTGGATGAAATTTTATATCATGGTGGAGAACCATGGCCTTCCAGATATTTATGAACTGTTATTCCCATCAGGAGATGCAGTGTGGTGTAGTGGTTTGAGTGTTGGACTGACTCTGGGCATCAGTTCAAATCATTGCTCAGGTATGGAAGGCCACTGACTGACCTAGGGAAGTTACACTCCCTCAGCCTCAGAGGAATGGCAAACATATTCTGAAGAAATCTTGCTGATAAGGCCCTGTGAGAGGGCTGCCATAAGCCAGAGTTGATGGGAAAGCACATAACAACAAAAACTACAGCTCTCTTCGTGCCTCACCAGGGTAGGGCTAGTGAAAACTGAAATCCAATAACATAGGGAGACAGATTCCCCCATTTTTCCCCTTGAGGTACATATACACTAAACAGTGTTTTCAGTTCCATGCTACTTTAATGAACATGGTCCTGTCCTATGGCATGGGATTTGTAGGTGCTTAGAATTCTCCGATAGAGAGCTTTAGTTGCCTGTCCATAGAGTAATCTAACTAGTTTACCAAACTACAAATCTCAGGATTTTATGCCACAAAAATTAAAGTGGTATGAAATTGACTATGTACTTCAGATACACCCTAAGAAACATTGATACACTTATAGTATTGTTGCTTTATTTTGCTTGGACTGCAGGTACCAAACACTTGGATTTAGCTAGTCATTCAGCCATCACCGTGCTGCATTTTGCCCTTAGAACACCGCAGGAGGATAAGGACATATGAATAGACATATTATTTTGGCTTGGGTGGCAGAGCTGTGCAAATTGGATTTTGCTGTTTGCTGTATGAATTTTCATTCAGTGGGTTTAGCCACTCGTCCATGCTACAAACGGAAGGTATATAAATGCTTTGGCATGGATTCAAGCAAAGAACTGAAGCCAAGAATTATGAAAAAGAAAAAGATAGAGAAGGAGACAGAAATCTAGCTCCATTTATTTTTATTTGACTTGTGGTGGTTGTTTCCCCATGAGAAGTCCCAACCACATGTGTGAACATTTCCTGTCTACCTCACATGCTTTATTCATCAGTAGAGTGCCCCCTAGCATCCTCACATCCCCTGAAAATGCTGACTAAGTGCTATGATTACACTTTTGACTATCTATCAGCAAGTTCCCTCTGAAGTGGCAAGAATACTTGTTTCACAGAAAGGGAAATTAAGTTTGCTAGATCAGCGGCGAGTGTCAGAGATCCCATAACAAAACACACAGAACAATTTCTTGGCGCAAGAAGAAAAAAAGCCACAACTTTATTGATTGCAGCTGCAGACCCTTGTCCATAACATGAGTGTAGATCAGTGGTTCCCAAACTTTGGTCTTCCAGGGGTTTTAGATTTCAACTCCCAGAAGCCCCAGTCAGTTTGGGCAACAGTCAGCAATTCTGGGAGCTGAAGCCCCCAATCCAAGCATCTATAGATCCAACTGTCAATTGATGAACTAGGTACAGCTGGGCTGACAAGCCAGAGATGCCACATTGTGGGAAACCATTGTGTGGTTCTGATCACCTCGGAGAAGAGCAGGGCTTGAGTTGGGCATAGCACCACCTGCCCTCTTACCCAAGGTCCCTTAAGGGTGCCCCCCACAAACACTTAAAACAGTCTCCACCTGTCCTTCTTCCCTGAAGCTAAATTGGGGCATCATGCTAAAATTTTGTAAAGTTGTGACAAAACTTTTATCTGTTTCTCTCTGTGTGTCTGTGTGCACTCATATATATATGCATCTGAGGAAGTAGACTTTAGTCTATGAAAGCTCATGCTGCCAACTTCTTTCTTTCAGTTAGTCTCAAAAGTGCAGCAAGATCTCTCTTTTATAGTCACGTGGGTGTAACTTCACTAAATGGCGAAGGAGGATTTTTGCAAGTGCAGTGCTGGCTTCTGCTATGCTTTGTGGTCTGTTTAAGGTGTTGTGATGATGACAAGGTGGCCAGATGGACAGCATGTTTTATAACAGAGGCAAATGGCTTATAACATTCAGATGGTTTATAAAAGATAACTAACAGAATTAACAAAATTATATTTTGGAAGATAGGAGCTAGCATGGTGTAGTGGTTTGAGTGTTGGACTCTGACTAGGTTTCAAATCCTGGCTTGGCCATGTAAACCCACTGGGTGACCTTGGACAAGTCACACTCTCTCCGCCTCAGAAGCAGACCCCTCTGAACAAATGTGCCAAGAAAACCCGTGATATCGTTGTCTTAGGGTCACCATAAGTTGGAAATTACTTGAAGGCAGACAACAACAACAGCAACATGTCTCAGAACCCTTTGAGAACTCAAGGCTAGTGCCCATGCTGCCTGGTGAATTCTGGGAATCGTAGTTTTCCAAAGTAGCTTTGCCAAGCTCTGTCATTTGTTTGTGCTCTAGAAATTGGAAGATAAATTTACATTCTAAAGAATGTAACAATATGGGTAACTAAGTGCTATGGGAAGTTGAAAAGTATCCATGGAACTATTTTTTAAAAGCAACTTTTCAAGATTTGCCTACATTGAGGAGAGATTGGAATCCACATAGAAATAGCAAACTTAATTGGCAGAGCTTGTGGCTGATAATGCCATAGTAATCAAGTCATTAAGTGGAATGAAATCTTCTCCATCAAGGAAGAAATGTGGACTTTTTCTTTCTAAGCAAAAGTGTTCCTGAACAATTCGGTCCTGTAGGGAGTTAAATAAACACTGGCCATCATTGGTTTCTTTGGCCATCGTTAGCCCGGCTTGAAACATGGGCCTCCAACCCAAAAACAGCCAAGAAGTGAATGACTGTGTGTGTTTGAAACAACCCGACTTGTTTTCAGAGCATCTGATGGACGTTTGGCCTATATAACAGTGACCAAGTAGGTCATTGAGCACATGCTGGACCATGACAAATTGATTTTGAACTATCACTTATCTGCCTCTGTTGCTGTCAGGGAGGATACATCAGTGTGTTTCATAAATTATTTACCAAATAGATAAAAGCATCTCCCTCCAGCCCACCCTGCCTTCTCTGACTAGTAGTGATTCTGGAAAGCAATTTGATTGTCTTAAGCGACAACAGTAATTAGCTGGGTGTTCATTTAGAATTCAACGCAAGATTAACGTTTAAGAGGATAATGCTTCTCATTTCACTCTTGGTTGGGGCATGAGTGGATGTTAGCATCTAGTGTGGGCAAAACACCAAATGATGTTCAGAATATTACTGGTGCACTTCAATTAATGCCAACCCATTTGTCGATTGAGATTCTGGTGCATGGCCAGGTCAGTAGTGCACTGTGCATACTAGGATAGTTCTTTCTGCAGTATGAGTTATGTGCATTCTGCAGAAAGAAAGCAGTTGGACACACTTTAACTGCATGATTCTATCCTACAGAATCCTGGGATTTGCAGTTTGATGAGGCACCACAGCTCTCCGACAGAACAGGATGTATACCTCCCTAAATTATAAATCCAGGATTCCACAGAATGGAGCCATGACAGTTAAACTGGTGTCAAACTACTTTATTTCTGCAGTGTGGTTACATCCATTGATGTAGTGGGCCATTTGATCAGTTTAACTCCATTCAGAGCTAGAGTTAAAAAAAAAAAAGCAATGGAGATGAATTTCAGGCTATCCTGTCATTGTTTATCAGCTTTGTGTGTTCAGAATCTATGCTCATATAAGCAGTCTCTTTCTGTACAAATGGGGATGAGTGGGGAATGGGCCACATGGTGTAGCACTATCGTTGAACTGCATACATGAAACAAGATACCCACCACTGCAGCTGTTTATACTGTACTATGGGCATGTGCAGAAGAGAGATCTACGCATATATGGTGAACCTAGAAATGTTTGTCCTAGATATGTGCCTTCTTGGGGTCATGCACACAACTAAGAACATATCTCTGGAGCATGGCCCTACTCCAGTGGCATTACTAGGGGGGCGTGTGAACCACACCAGGTGACACCCTAAAGTGAGTGTGACACCACTGCTTCTCAAACACCTACTTTTGGGCAGAAATGGGCTGTGGTCTGTGGCATTCATCTGCTTCCCTTTAAAATGCTTTAAGAGATGGCGGGAGTGGAGTGAAGCTCAGTGGGAGGAGTAAGAAGAGGCCTCAGATTTTTTAAAATTCAAATTTCAAAATTTTATTTTTTTAAAAAAAGCTGAGAAACATTATTAATGAGGAAGAACAGATAAACTAGGGAAGGCTGCAGCAGTTTGGTTTTGCCTGAGCTGAAAGGGAAGGGCAAGATTTGCCTCTTCTCTCCCTAACCTGAGTTGACTGAGTGCAAACATCTTTTGCACTTTGAATTCAGATTGCACCAGTGGAGGTAAGTGAAGAAGAAAGAGAGAAATTGGAAAGAGGAGAGCATTTCAAAAGCAGCTAAAAAGTGGAATGGCAGAGGATTAATTGGAACTGGATCCTCCAAATCAGGACAGTTGTAAGGTACACTGTACCTATTCAATTGTCTTGTGCAGATGGGAAAGAAGTGAATTCTGCTCAATTTTGAAAAAAATTCAAAATTTGCAACTCTGGGTGGAAAGCTTTTGAGATTTTAATCAAATGGAATGTGAGAGAAAGTTAGAATATCAGATCTTAACAACTTTATGGCTACTGCATTTCCTCAAAGCCAGTTATGTTTGAGGGCACAGGTTAGATCAACTGTATTTCCTCAGTTAAAAGAGAATGAAACTCTAATTTGCTCAGAAATGTGGAGAGAGTAGTTACTTGGACAGTTATATTTCTTCCCCAAAGGGAAACCAGAATGCCATTCTTGGGAATTTATTGCATGCTTCGTTTTATTGCACCATTGTTTTGGTGCCGACCCGGGCATGGGACAAGATTGGGATGGAACGGATTAAAATTGATTTTACTGCACACAAAATTGCTGCTGCGCTGCCACCCGACTATCACCCATCCTCCAGCAGTGCTCTGGTGGCCAATTTTTATACTATGGAAGCTTTCCATAATACCAAAATCAGGTGCCAGAGCACTGCTGGAGGATGGGTGATGGTTGGGCAGCAGAGCAGCAGCAATTTTGCGTGTGGTAAAATCAGTTTTAATCCATTCCAGCCCGATCCTGTCCCATGCCCACGTTGGCATGAAAATTGCATGTGATAAACTCCTTGGTCACTAATAAAATCAAATAGCCTACAATGAGCACACAGGGTTCTGACATTTCAACCTCGTTAGAAAGTTTCTTCCTGAGAAGCAGCTACTCATCTCACTTGAGAAATAACACTGGAATCTATTTTAATTGTTCTTAATTGGGTACAGAGAGATTCAACAGATTGATTCATTATTTCCATGTGCTACAGTCAGTGTTTAATGCTGTGCTTCCATCTCCGGTAAATTAATATGCTGCTAAAATGCTTGTACGAGATGTCATTTTAATCTGGTTCCATGTTGGCTGACGGATTTGTTCATCTGTACGCCTAAATGCCAAGATCTTTTCTTTTCTCCTTTGAGTCTTCATTTACATGGGTTGGGACAAAACTGGGGATTGAGATGGAAATATAAGGAGTAACAACAATTTAGCTATGAGCATGAAAGAGTTTTTTTTCTATGAGTATTGACAAATGTTTCTCCAGGCACATAAAGTGGCCCAAAACAGGAGGGCCAGGCTCATGGGCTGCCTGCCAGCCAGCTTTGTCCTGTTCCATCTCAGATCCTTGCCCTCTACTTTATTGCCACATTTCTGCTGCAGGATAGGAGTTATTCATAACTGTAGCCAAGCTGATTCTAAAATGAATGTACTGGAGAATTTGTTGTTGTTGTGTGCCTTCATGCACAGATGGGAAAGAAGTGAATTCTGCTCAATTTTGAAAAAAAATCAAAATTTGCAACTCTGGATGGATATCAGGGAGTTTTCTTGGCAAGATTTGTTTAGAGTGGGTTTGCCATTGCCTTCCCCTGAGGCTGAGCGAGTGTGACTTGCCTGAGGTCACCCAATAGGTTTCATGGCCGAACTGGGAATCAAATCCTGGTCTGTGGAGTTGTAGTCCAACACTCAAAGTACTATGCCACACTGGCTCTCTTGTACTGGAGAATACACTACTCATACCTTAGAGCCTGGAAAAAAATCCTGTTTTCTACTATAGTTCCCAAATTCTCCCTGTCAGGGTGTCATGGGATTCTGGGACCTGTAGTCCAAAAAAAGAAACTTTTCTTAACTCTGCCATATTTTAAAAAGGGCCGATCCAGCCACTGATCCACAATTCAGACTGATTTTGCTTGCTTTGATAAGTAAAATATCTTTTGCTGCTAGCAGCCTTTGCCTGCGTTAGATAAAATTAATTCAGGTATTTTCCCTCAAGGCTAAACTGCAGAGAACTTTATTTGTTTCAGGCTAGTAGGTGTGGAAATGAGTGCAAAGGTGTTTTGGGCATGTATAACATTTGGATGTGGCCTACACACTTAAAATGGATGCACCAGATCTTGTGGTCAATTATGAGATTTTTATCTGGGAAATAGCCTCCATATGGGTTTATGAGGACTGGATTTTGCACGCATAAGCCATTGTTTACAGAGGAATGGGAATATTTGGGGGAAAATATTATCCACATCTAGCCCTTTCTGTTTCCCTGCATGTGTTAGTGAAACAGACAGACAGCAGGGCAGGAGGAGAGTGGATGGAAAGAAAGACACTGATTAAAAAGCAAGGTATAATTTCTTCAAAAATGCATTTCTCAAATAGAGAAAATTGCTTCAGTGCATAATCATATGATTTCTCAGTGGTACTTACAAGTGAATTATAGGGTGTTTTCCTTCATATTCTTGGTAGTAGCAGAGGTATTCTGTTCAGTTTTGCTAAATGCCAATTGGAATAATCACAGAACAGGCTACAATTCAATTAAAAATAACCTCTGGGAACCATAAAGTGATTCATTGGAACATAGTGGCACTCCATTCAGGATGACTAATTTTTATGTGCACCGCTGCACAATTGTCCACCATTCCTCTGGTCAAGCAAAACATATTACTTAACTTTAAGTGTGTCTTGAGCTACTTATGAAAAAAATACAATAGGATGTTCATAGACAACAGCACTCTGGAATATATCGCTTCTGACAACAATTGAAGCAATCAGCTGCAATGTTGAAACAGGAAGATTTGTTCTATCTTTGAGGGGGGAAATAAAATCAGCAAAGTAAGGAATTCAGCAAATGGCACATTTGCCGTAACAAAAGCTGCAACATAAGTCAGCAAATAATAAAGTTTCTTTCTTTCTTTCTTTCTGACTGAAAGTTGTGGTACCGGAAACATGTCTATAATGCCACATTTTCTTGCAAATGACAGCCCAGATTAAGTACCCAATGGGCACCCCCTGCAGAGGCCCTGGGGCAAAGCTAAATATGGCAGCCCCAAATCCTATGAGATTTGATCATCGAGAACTTTAATTGGCCACTCCTTTCTTGGCTAGGCAATCATATTCTACAAGAGGGCATTGAATCCCTTCTACATGGAATGTTTCAAACTTGACCAATTAAGGGCAAATCAACAGAAGAAAATTCTGCATCGGGCTAAATGACCCAAGAGGACCTTTTTATCCACCCTGAATTACCCAGTTCTATAATTGTCCAACTTTTCCTCGGACTTCCTTCCTAATCGGAACAGTCCCTTTTCATGAGTTGAGCTAAAGGCATTGGCACAGTTCTATCACTCATTGCACATTTTGCTCTGTTAATGTTTCATGAATGTTGAATGCGGATATATGGCTTCTCTCCAAATTCATGAACTCAGTCATTAGGGAATGGCACTGGAGACACTTTAGACTTTTGTAATGGTAATGATGGTGTGAAAAGTTCTTTCCTTTCTTCTTCTCTCTCTCTCTCTTTTTCTCTCTCTGGAAAAGTTTAAGATTAGTATGGAAGCTAATCTCTATCAGGAAGGGCTTAGCCTATGAAACAGCATTATCATGATGTGGTCAGCTTCACTAGCAGTTGCCACCATTAATGTGGAATAGGAATGCTTGCTTTGTACCATGTATCAGCAGCTTGTATGCATTACAAAAGCTTCAGAGGGTGGCCAATTATTTTTTTTTGGGGGGGGGCCTTCTTATTTTCATGACTATAAAGCCCATAAAAAGGAGCCAGAAGAAGGTTGGCTCTGATCCTATAGTAGACCAATGGCTAATTTCTGGCAATAGCAGCTGTTGGTCTTCTCAGTTATGTTGGATTGGGCTAAATTATCTTCTTAATCAAATGTGCATACTTATGATCTTAGCACAACTAAATTACTTTTTAAGTGTTACAGCCAGGATCTAGATGAAGCTGCAGGAGGAAGTAATTTCCAGGAGGAAGTGATTCCTTTCCCATGCAGCGCATGCAACAAAATGATACTTTTTTCTCCTTCCTCACATGCCTTCCATGTCACTTGAAATCCTGCTTCCCATGCCTTTGAAGAAAATCTTGAAGGTGCATAGGGGCTTGAGAAATTTCATCACCCTCAATCTGTCCTCTGACAGTGAATGGTAGCCAGTTAGATCTTAATACAAGGGATATCTGCAGTAAAGTATAGCTTTGTGAATTCACAGAGAGGTCAAATTATTCTGAAAGACTAGCCAGATTTGCCAGGCACATACTGGTGGTTCAAAAACATTTTACTGAGTTTCTTGGTTGAACAGGATATCAAATGCATGTGCCATGACTTTCAAACCCCAGTATCCCATACTTTCTATCCCCATATCCCACCACCCCCCCCCCCCCCCAAAAAAAAAAGAAAAAGGAGAAATGATATTTCATGTGATGTTGACAAGGGCTGAGTCCCCGTGTTCTAGTCACACTTTGGATAACATTCAAAAGTTCATGAATAACAGATCTGGGAGCAAAGCCGGAGGGGGGGGGGAGGCATCTTTCATAAATTAGCTTCCCAGAAGCTCTGCAGAACATATTTCTATTGAATGAGCTTCTCCATTTATCTCAGATTAACCCAGTTATTCAATATTTTACTTGACTTTTACAGCAGGCTGCAATATCATTTTCTAGAGTAAACTCAACTATCAAAGTTCCAAATCTTCTTGGAGTCAGCATGAAAACACAGCCAGCCAGTATAGGGGAGGAGAGCATTTCATTGCTGAATAGTTCTTTATATACAAAAACAAAGATGGCCGGTATTCCCCACCCCAACCATGCTTTCCAAATCAGCAAATTTAGGCTCCTTCCATGGCTGCCTTTTACAGATGTTGTACATCTGTGTTGCCTTTACATTAATCTTTTAAACAGTCTGCTCCACCTGCCCATTACTGTGTATAGAGATCACATGACACATAGTTCAATATAGACTGCTGAGATCAAGTATACATAACATTTCCTTCTAAGATTTGCCTCTTGCATTTCCTGCCTATTTCCTCAGTGTTAACAACTGAGTAATTATACACTGTAATTATAGGTCTACCAAGCCTCTGAAATCAGCAAGTTTACATACTTGACACAGCCAGTCATGCTGATCTGGCCAAGCTATATCTTTTGCTCCAACAAACATATGCAAAATCACGTCTTTTATGTAGAGTCCTGTAGCCTTCTTTCACAAACTACTCAGAGGTAAACTGTGCCACTACAACCAAACTGAAGAGCTGCAAACAACTCGTGAAGAATAGTTGTTCACAGTAGTACAACTCCCTGCATACAATACCATCTGTATTCTCCATGCAGTGTGGCACAAGTGGCATCTTGGCCATTTTCAAACTGCACCCTGCGTCAGTGATGTCATTCAAAAATAATTAACAACCAAATCTATTTATTTATTTGGCCAAAATACATAAATGGGCCTTGCAAGTCTCCTTTCACTTGGGGACACTTGCTGTCTCCATGCTGGCATCTTAGGAGGCAGTGGCATCACCAGGATTAGTGTCACCTAGTGCAGTAACTCATGTTGTCCCCATTGGCCTCCTCCCATACCACAGCCATACAGAATCCTTAGTAATGTTTTTTGTACAAATGTTGCTCTTAAATCATAATTCTCATACATCACTGATTGGAATGGCAAATGGAGAGCCTGCGTGGCATAGTGGTTTGACTGTTGGACTATAATTCCAAGCTTGGCCATGAAACACATTGGGTGACCTTGGGTAGTTACACATTCTCAGCCTCAGGGAAGGCAATGGCAAACCTCTTTTGAACAAATCATGCCTAGAAATCCCCATGGATGGTTCGCCTTAGGGTTGCCATAAGTCGGAAATGACTTGAAGACACAGCAGCAGCAGCAACAGCAGCAAGAGGTATGAAATAAACAATTAGCAAAATTAAAATTATGCCTTTAAATCATAATAACATAAGCAAAGTCTAGATGTACAGTTGGCCCTTCTTATACACAGATTTTTTTATACAAGGATTCAAGCATCCACGGTTTGAAAATGTTCCAAAAAAGTATAAATTTCAAATATCAAACCTTGATTTTCCATTTTTTTTTAAAATAAGGGACACCATTTTGCTATGTCATTATATTTAATGGCACCTGAACATCTACGAATTTTGTTATACACGGAGGACCTTGGAACCAAACCCCAGCGTATAACAAGGGTCCACTGTAGTTACATTTGCGTAGTTTCTGGTGGTTAACGTGAACATCTGGTAAGATGTAATGTTTTTAAAGACAATTTAAAAAGGTTTTTTTTAAAAAAAAAAACAACTCTAAAAACCTGATGCCCCTCCTTTCTCTGCCCACTGAAACTTGGTCCACTCATGCCTTGTCTTCTACTGAGTTACAGGGTTTTAAAGGATGTGGGTGAACACCATTGCCAAAAACGCAGTCATATCGGGAGCAGTGGTGTCACCTGCCTTAGATTGTCACCCAGTGCAGTCCACATGCCCCATTTTTGCTACTCCTGAGGTCCCCCTGGTGACCTCCAAAACTGGTCAATCCCTAATATTTTTTTAAAAAAGAAATTCTCACCAATTTTGGGCTGAATTTATTCCCACAAATGTGGTAGTTTGCTTCTCCCGCCCATCCCCTAGAACCCTCTCAAACCCTGTTCAATTTCTTAAAGGTCAGAAGTTGCCTCTAGTGATAGTAAGCAACACAACATCACTTCTATTGTGCCTGAAATACAATGATGCAGCTCACAATTCTGGACTTGCCCCAGATTCTACTAAACCAGATTTTGTTCAGTGCTTATACTTCTGTAGTAACCGCTCGTCTGAATTCTGAACAAATTGAGAAGTGGGTCATTGTGATTAAAGATCCAGCACTTTCCCATTATAATTGTAATATGCACATTTTTAATTATCCTTAAGTATGAAGGAAATGCCCAGTGCAGTGGAAAAGTGAGGAACCACCCTCAGAACTAACACACAACAACTCTTTCTTTCTTTCTCCTCCTTCTTTTTGACCTATTGCTAGGTCTAACACATGTGGCAATAATCTTTGATTTCCTTCTCACTTGGTTTTATTGGATGGGCTTGATGGATGATCAATATTTTCCTTACTATTGCTCCACAATATTTGATTGCTGTCAAACCTCACTCTTCATTCAGCCTTTTTTTTTTTATTGTGCCAGGGTTAAAACCTGCACACTTCACTCTATTTTGCTCTGCTCTGGTGCCGGATTCAGTATGCAAGAGAAAAGTATCTCAACTGCTCTTTTTCCCTGGAGACATCTAAGGAAATGCATATATGAATCAGCACTATAATAATATATATCCTTAGTCATGATCAGTAAGAAGTGAAATCTGCATGTCTTTCTACTTCTTTATTTGTGGGGTTTGACTTGAGATGGCCTATGAATGCATGTAGTGCCAATCAAATGAACCATGTCAGACTCAGAACTAGTGGAATGCATTAGTCATTGTGACATTTGTATGTTGCCTTCCTTCCTAGGAAATGAGAGGCATATTTGTAGGTTTCCCCTCAATAGGTCTAGGAAGCTCGACTCGAATGATGAGGCCAGTAAATTTCCTGGCAGTGTACGGTCCTGAAAAAGCTGCTCTCTCCTAGCCACAGTTATATATTTGACATGGCAACAGTATTATTACTGTATATGTAATATAAACAATTTACATGTTGAGAGGAAACACATGGTACAATTCCTCTGGACTCTGTCACTTCAGAAGGAAGGTAAAAGCTAGAATAGTCTTCCAGTTAGAATCAGACCCCATGTAGGTAGAGAACTGGATCATTGGGGTAAAAAATAGTATGCAAGCAACCTCTCTTATGTAACACTTTTAACACCAAGGATTTTAATACACACAGGGAAACATTCAGCCATGCTTGCCCCCATCTGCAACCAGAAATGGCATCATCTCAGAAAGGCTATATTATCCACTGAGCATGGGGGTCTGAACTTATTCCCCTGACTTTAGCTGGATACAACAGTCTGACAGGCCTGATTCTGAGATATCTTTCTTGCGAGTACAATTAATGAGCTATAGCTCCATGTTGCAGATTTCTTTTTTTAAATGGCAGAGTCAGAACATCCATCAGTCAATCACAATGGAAACTCAGAGCATGAAGCAGTGTGTGTTAAATGCGGAGCCTATGGGACTTTACTGCTAAGACTGAGAGCCAGATAATTGGCATAGCTATGCTGAGTGAACAGAATAGCCTCTTTACAATAGAGCTCCTCCACTCCAAGAATAATTTGCAGATGCATGGACTTTTAAGGTCAAAAGGAGAACTGAACCAAAAGCAGAAGGAAAAAAAATATCAAATTTTAGCTGTTCGGATAGCCAACGCTGATAAAGAAAGTTCATGGGAATGTTTACCAAACAGTATGAATGAATGACAAAAGAAATAGGTAAAATATGGATAAATAGATTAGAAAGGTGGCGGATAGGCAGAACTTTGCAGTACATTAAAATTCTACTGCATCTTATATTACAATATAAAGCAGCTCAAAATGCATTTTTGTAAATGGATGTTGAAGGAGTTTGATGGAAATTCTGACAAGTCCAAGACCAAACAATGAAAATGACTGGAGTATAATGAATAGGGTTAGTCAGATCAGACTGTTTCCAGTCCATGTCAGTAAGTCCACACCATCCCAATTATGTATGCATGTGTAACTTTAAAACGAACTGGACACAAAAATGTATACCCATATGTTCTAACTTAGGTGCATATTTGATACAAATTTTCTCACAGCAAACACATTTTAAAATCTTTTTAATATAAACATGTGCCTTTCTAATGGTATTTAATGCATTTATTGAGCAGACACTTGGCTCACAAGACTTCAAGAAATGTGAAATGCAAGAGATAATTACAGATTTTACACATTTAGTCTGGTATGCATGTATGTGTGTGTGTGTGTAGCCATGTGGTTTGCATCAGAATTCACAATAACTGAATCCTTCAAGCATCTTCAATAACAAAAGTAGTAAGTGGACAGAAGCTAAGCCATTAAGGAGAGTAACAACAATGCAGAGGGGTTAAACACATTAGTCCAGTCTGTGTGTGCATCCATGCATGCATAGATTGGGATGGTTTGGATCAGAATTCACAATGATTTGATTCCCCAAGCATCCTTAATAACAAAAGCAGTATGTGAAAGGAAAGTGAGCAATTAAGAACAATGCATGAGGGCTAAATCTCTTTCCCCCACATTAGGTTTTATGCCACAAGGTGTAGGGAGAGGCAAGATTCATGTCAAAATCTAAAAATGAGACCATAGAAATGCTCACAGTTCAGATATTAAGCTCAGATATTACAGATGCTTTTATATAAACATGAAAGGCAAAATCTTCTGGGACATTTTACTGTCCCAGCCCTACCAATAAATAACTAAATAAATCTTCATCTTGTGTCAAAATAATAACCATGGGTGTATCTACAGAACACATGTCAAGTGCATTAATTCCACTTTATTTGTCATGGCTTCATCCTATGCGGTCTTCAGATTTATAGTTTTATGTGATACTTAGAATTCTCAGCCAGAAAACTCTAGTGTTGTAATTCAGAGGAAAACACAAGGCAATTCTAAATAATTTACCACATTACAAATCCCAGGATTTTATTAGATAGAACCATGGAAGTTTTGAAGTATCAAACTGCTATAGCAATGCAGGGTGCATGAACTCCAAATAAGTACCAGGTAAACCAAAACTAGGATGCTACTACTCTTTCTCTTGTAGTAGCTTGCCACACCTCACCTGGCAGAGAAGGGCTTTTATCCATGAGGAAGACTACTTGCAAGATTACATGGAATTTGTCTGAAGATCTGATGCAGTACTTACAAGCTTCACCTTTTCTTCATGATGAGCTTATATTAGATACATGGCTGTTCATTTATTGTCCTGGGAGAGGCACCATTATAGCCATCATCTCTTAAACACTGTTAAAATTACTTTGCAGTTGAATTGTGTAATAATGCTTTGATTACAGCTCTAGTCTGCACTGCAGAAATAATGCTGTTTTACACTGCTTTAACTGCCACAGCTATAGAATTCTGGGGTATGTAGTTTTGTGTGATATTTAGCCTTCTCTCTGTCAGATATCTGTGGTGGATAATGCCCAGAGAACAGTCTATTGTATTACTAGAATTCCACTGATCGTCTCATGGACACTTTGAAGCATACTTCCCATTTGATTGATTTAGTAGAGGGCAAATCTAAAAAGTGTGCAGTTGCTTACAGATGATGATGATGATGATGATTTGGAATTTACTTTGGGGCCTAAATTGGGTGTGGCATCTATGACTTTCCAGAGGTTGTTGAACTGAATCACCCAACAGCTTCTATAGCACAACCAATGCAGAGGATCATTGGGAATTCAAGTTCAACAAAAAGCTTCACCGTAGTATAAATCCATTTGCTAGGCCCAACTCCATAGACACATTCAATAAACTAAGTTAATACTTATCTAAATTCCATGGCACCATCAGTTTTACTCTAGATGGGACAAGCAATTACATTTAGGCTCAAGTACTGACATACTTCATCACGTAACTGTTGAAATCAAGCCATTCCCATGTGTAGCAAAGGATCGGGGGGGGGGGGGGGGATAGAGTAAATCCATTTTTTAGCTACCTGGTAATGATATCTGATGGTCTATGCCAACCCACAATGCCATCATGGTACTTATGTGTCTCTGGTTGTCTGAACTCACATCGTGTATAAGGCCTTTGGCAGAGTGTTTGGACTTTTTAATTGTTTTAGTCTGTGAAATGTCATGTACATTAAAGGTGCTAAATAAATAAATGACAACTACGACCTCGGCCACCACAGTAATAGTTACTGAATACTTAAAACAAATTAAAAGTTGTTAAAAATAATATATATTTTTCAGTGTTATGACCCAATTGCTTATGCCGGTGTTGTACAAAGAGAAACAGTAGGCTTCAACATTTCTTTGATATACCATTTGAGATTAAATTTGCTGCAGTCATGTGTTTTCTGATCTGCCTCCTTCCTAGGGAAATCAATCCCAGGGTTTCCCCCCCTTCAGTCTATTCTCTTAAGACTTTCTTTCTGAACTTAATCATTATAGGACGCCCTTCCATACCTCTCCTCCACATTCTGCAAAATCCTTTTGAGATGGGCTAAGAGGCTTCAGTAGTATTCCCAATGAGAGGAAACCATTGGTTTCCATTACAACTTTGCAACAATTTCCATATTATTTTTCATGCTCTTCATTTTCCTCCTTTACATTCAAATGTTTGGTTTGCTTTTGTTTTAGGCTGCAGCTGCAGAGACTAAGAAGAGCCCTTCATGGTGATGTGATATGACAATTCCAATATCCCTGAACAATTTCTCCTTTTGTATGCCACTTTGCTGATCGCAATGCCAATAGAGCTGCATTTGAAAATAACAACACGATGGCTGGAAAAGCAGAGCTTGCAAACACAATTAGGAAGGCCATTTCCTTTTCTTGGCTTTTGCAAGCTAAATGTTAACTGGGGTCCCTCAAGGAGCCATTCTGTCTCCCATGCTATTCAACATTTACATGAAACCGCTGGGAGAGATCATCCGGAGACATGGGGCGCGGGGTTATCAGTACGCTGATGACACCCAGATCATTTTCTCTATGTCTCCGACTGATGCAGTGACTGGGGATGGCGTCTCTCCTCTTGTGGCCTGTCTGGAGTCAGTAATGGGCTGGATGAGGAAAAACCGACTCAAACTAAATCCAGAGAAAACGGAGGTACTAGTGATAGGTTCCCCCGGTCCAGGAATGGCGGTGGTTCCACCTGTCCTGAACGGGGTCACGCTCCCTGTGAAGGACTCCGTGCGCAGTCTGGGAGTGCTTCTTGATTCGTCGCTCCATGACTGCTCAGGTGAACGCGACGGTCAAGAGCACTTGCTACCAGCTTCGGCTGATTCGCCAGCTGCGCCCATACCTGGACCGGAGGGATCTAGAAACTGTTGTACATGCTCTGGTAACTTCGAGATTGGACTTCTGCAATGTACTCTACATGGGGCAACCCTTATACCAAACTCGGAAGCTCCAATTGGTACAGAATATGGCAGCCCGGCTGGTCACTGGTGTCTCCAGGACCAGCCACATAACACCTGTACTTAAAGATCTTCACTGGCTGCCTATTCGCTTCCGAGCTCAATATAAGGCGTTGGTCATCACCTATAAAGCCCTAAATGGCTTGGGCCCAGGATTTCTAAAGGACCGCCTCTCCCCGTACAATCCGCCTCGCACCCTCAGAACATCTGGGCAGCAATTGCTGAAGGTGCCGGGGGCCAGGTTAGCTTCTACCTCTAGAAGAGCCTTTTCCACAGCTGCCCCTGCCCTTTGGAACACGCTGCCCACGGAGCTCCGCTCATCTTCCACCCTGGCCCAATTTAGGAAGGACCTCAAGACCTTCCTATTCAAGCAGGCATTCCCCGACTAAATATCCTGTGGGCCTCCCTCCTCTTCCGTGGCCATGAGGATGGGCTATCGGGGCCTTTATTTTATTGTTATTTTAGATTTGTATTGCTGTTGATGTGTTTTTAAAATTGTACTTGTTTGCACTTGTTGCACATTGTAAGCCGCCCTGATCTTTTTGGAAGGGCGGGATATAAATAAAGATTTTATTATTTTTTTTATTAACTCTCAATTAGAGTTGCAAGAGAAACAGTCCAGACTCACAAAGTACAAAGGATGAAGCAAATCAACCCAGAGCAATATCCCCACTCTAATATCAAAAATAAATACGAGTTGGTGGAAGTAGTGAGTTATAAATAACTAGTTGTAAATAGTTACCCTTTCTTTAGAAGCAAGAATGTAATAAAGTTACATTTCAAAAGTAATGCATCCTCTTAGGAATGTAAATTGTCACTAATTTTGTTTTCAAAGGTACAACAAGTAATTTTAGCAATTTTTCCCCACTGTGAGAAAGATTTCAAAAACCATGTAATTTTTGAAAATGATTTATAATTCAAAACTTATTTTGCACAAAGTTCACACAATGTTGTTTTCTACATACTTTTCTGCACATGAAACAGCTTATACTGTGCTTAATGTACTTTTCCACATAGAAATGTTAGGTTTTGTGTGGAAAAAGTTGTCTGTTTTGGTTGCTTCTTGCTTGCACAAAATGGTTATTTTTTTTGGAGGGGGAAACACTCTCAAAACAGCATTTTCTTTGCAGGAAAGAGATTTTTCTTCACTGAATGTAATATTTTTGAATAGAAATATTACTCCTGTTAAAAAAAATAATAAACCAACACATTTCCTATATTTAAAAAATGCTCTTTTTCTGCTCAAAACAACTATAAGCAAAACTTGTGCAGAAGTCCTAAACTGCAAAGATTCTCATCAGAGTTTTCCAATACTTGAAAAACATGTATTTGATCATTTTTTTTTTACTTTTTCACCCCCAAAATATTTCTTCCATCTCTACCTCTTAGTGCCATACACAGGTGAAAATGGATTTCCACCACATATATATGGCATGTTTAGAAACCAGGGTTGGAAATCAATATGGGACTTAAGTCTCTGTAAATGGACTAATGCCTGCAGAAAATATAATTGAGCAGTTCTGCAACACTCATATTCAGCAAGCTATAGCCATGATGTCACTACAAAGGGGAGCCAGAAAAGTGACAATTGCACATTAGGTGACATTGGGCATTCACACATGCACCAGGACACTGACATGCAGGTGCCATGAGATACATCTTTGCATTTCACTGGGAAGGTTCTGTAGTTCCTCTGCTATATAACTAAGTATGCATAAAGTTACTTCATATAGACCACGGTGTAAAATTGTAGCCCAGGTATGTAATAGATATTTCAAAGGAAAGAAAATGGCATGTAAAAGGCATGGAAAATCCAACCACATAATCAGTAGTTCTAAAGATGTACTACAGACATTCTATAAATATATGGAAGCAACCATGGAAAAAGCAGTGAGTATGGTATAGTGGCTAAAATGCTGGACTGGTATTTTGGAAATCCTGGCTCAAATATGCAGGTACCTTGGGCCAACCATGTCCTCTCAGCCAAACCTTCTTAGGACTGTTGGGAAGAGAAAGGAGAGCAAAGAACCATAAAATGCTGCATCAAGCTTTTTAGAAGAAATACCCAACCTTAATGTAAGTTGCAAATAATAAGAAATAACTGTGATCATGCCAGAAATGGAGGAGTTCTATCCTGGGTTAAGGCCAGGAACCTTTATTTTGTGTTATCTGTGAATTAAATTGTGGCCTTTCCCCCCCTGGAATGAAAGTAAATAGGGGAGGACTCAGTCCTTTTCCAAGTGTTGCCCAAAGATCCCACTGATTCCAGAACTACAAAATGCATTAAATAGTATCTTTATTGTAATATTCAACATATTTGCATCATGCTCATTTTATATACATAGATTAGTTTTTTTCGCCAAGGCTTATTACTGTCTAGATAGATAGATAGATAGATAGATAGATAGATAGATAGATAGCAGACAGACAAACAGACAGACATTTGAAGGGTCTATATGCTCACAGTATTAAAATACCATTGGTGTTGATGCTATCATTTGTTGGGCATACACAGCTGGCCTTTCATCTTCCTGATAGTTACTCCCCTCCACGTGCCACACATGCATATGCACGCACCATTTGCCTGTCCAACTTCCCTCCTTTATCTTCAAGGAGAAGATAAAGCTGTCCAAAAGGGTATAAATATATATACAAAATGATCTCAAAATAAATGCCATGTCTCTATTAAATTTTCTCGTAAGTGCTTTCCAGATGATACATCCCATTCTGGAGAAGCAAGAAAAATTGTCCCAGAGAAGCTGGCTTGATGTTTGAAATGAAAATATGTTGTGCTACTGACACGACACTCTAATGCACTGAATATTTTAATTATGTCAGAAGGTAAAAGCAAATTTCCATTCATCATTAGTCCTGTCAGAACCTTTCCAGGGTGGAATGCTGCACATTTATCCAGTCACTTCATTTATCTTCTAGGGAAGGTTAACCTTAAGATAATATCTCATATTTCTCTCTCAGTCTCTCCTGTAAATAAGGAGACAGCGAAGGGAGTAGGGAGAAACCTGAGATTATCTTCTGTAACATATTCTTCCTTGTTGAGACTCAGCTCCAGAAAAAGCAGCCAAACTGACCCTTTCAGGTTTTTGTGGCTAGAGAAATGGATGATGGATCCAAAGATGAAGCATTGTGTTCCAAAAAAGATTGAGCAATGATGTGCATATGATTCCTTTGCACATACCACTTGCATTGGGCTCTGTATATTGTCCTTAGTGACCTCAAGCCAGTTATTTCATTCCATTCTTTGGCTTAATCCTATTATTAGTCTGAACTATAGTAGAGCTACTGCATCAGTATTACCTTGGTAGGGCAACACTTAAACATGTTTTATTGATTCCATGGAGCTCCTCTAATTGGGATTAATAGGCCCATAAACAGCTCAGTCTAAACTATGTTTACTCAACATTCGACATATTGAGGGAATCAAAGGGACTTACTTCCAAGTAAGTGTGGTTAGGAGTTTAGGCCAAGTAAGTAATTTGAGTGATGGGCAAGTTAGAAGAGGATATTTGCTGTTCGGATTTGGGGCATATTGCTAGACCAGTTAGCATCATGTGTGGATGGCTTTTTCTATTTTCTTGCATTCTTCCACATGTTTAAAGGCCCAGTATTAACATGAAATTGTGGTCAGCACTTCAGTCCACACCATGCCTTAGCAAAGAATATGGATCAGTCTTTTCCCTTTGTGGATATGACTCTATTAGGGATAGCAAAGAATATTCATAACTATTTGAACAACAGATGAAAAATTTTGCTGCAGTCAGAAAAAAACATAGTTGAGAAACCTGTGTGTTGAGACTCTTCATAGTAGGGAATTTATTCTAAGTGAAAATATTTGTGTGTGTGTGTGTGTGTGTGCGTGCGCGCACAGAAAATGATTTTACATGTGCTGGGATGTTATTTTCTGTAACATGATTGGAGAAAAGAAGTTTCCTATACAGAAAACATCATTTTACTCAGAGAAACAGCATTCCTTGATACTGAACATTTTTCAAAAATGTTCTTACAATGGGGAGCGAATTGATTATATTATTCATTTGTGTTTTTTTAAAAAAATGAAATTGAAATTACAAAATTTTTCATCTCTAATACACAATAGTCTCTCACTATTCACTGGATTTGGTTCCAGGACTGCCCTCCTCCTCATGGATATCAAAATCTGTGGATGCTCAAGTCCCATTGTATACCATGGCAAAATAAAATGGAGTCACTTATATAAAACAGCAAAATCAAGGTTTGCTTTTTGAACACTTGTTTTTGGTGAGTATTTTCAAACCGTGGTTGGTTGAATCCGTGGATGCAGTGGATTCACCTAGTGAGTTCCATCTGGACATTCATGTGAACAACCACATTCAAAATGGGTCATATGCTGCCCATGGACTGCATGTTCCCTCCTGTTTTTGTGGTCCCTATACTCCCGTCACCCTGTTTTTCATCAAAGAACTGCAACACCTGGAAGCCTCTTGGAGTGGCAATTCTCCTTTAAAACAAGGTACAGAATTAATCTGTCCTTTGTTTTGTCCTTGCCCCATCAATGTTTTACAAAAGTGGAAGTGTTTGTAACTGGAGACGTGTGACCAATGTGGATTCCAGGAGGGGAAACTGTATCCTCATTTCCTGAGCTTTACTCATCCCTGTTGTACCTACAGGCCTCCTGTAGAGCTCATAGCAGTAGTTTTCATTGCTGACAAATGTATGCTTTCTTTGGTGTCTTAAAGGCCCTATGTGCATCTCAGTTACATAAGGAGCTTCCACTGAGAAGTATTGCCTTTGAGAGTTTTTCAGAAGACTTAACATTTCCGTTGATGGAGGCTGCTTTTCTGCTAGTTATAACACTCAAAGCAATATCTCCTTTGATGACAGTACATCCATACATTTAGGATCACACACTGCTACATCTGCAAGGGATGATCATACAAAAGAAATGGAGATTTGCAAAAGCAGCCAGCAACGATGTTGATTTTGACAGAATAGAGGCTGCTTTTACAATTATTGTATAAAAAGAAATCACTTCTTCCAAATATGAGCAAAGGTTGTCTAAAGACCTTACTTACTATGTACCTAATTATCAAATGCCACTGCTTTAACACCTCCCTGTATAAATATTGATACAGCTAGGCCTTGGTGATGAGAAGGATAAGGGTCAGTGTGAGAGACACGCAAGGCAGGAAATTCATTTTTATTTGGTATTCAGTTTCATTTGTAAAGCAAATGCGATAGTCTTCAACCATATGATTGTTTTCATCCAGTTGCTGTTGCTGTAAAAGGTTCATTTGCAGAAAAGAGCAAGAGCAAATTCCTCCTCCCATTATCGGTTATTTTGAGAATGGTAATCAATATTATAGATGGTTTATATCTATAATATTAAATATAGCTCCTAAAATAACCAGTAAACCATCATGTTGCATGTTTGTAAATCTGCACAGTAGTTGTGCTACACCACCCTTCCACAGAATACTGTGCAACTGTATACCTGCTAATGTGCTTGCTCATTGAGCTATTTTGCAGTGGGGAATGCACAGTGGCTTTTTCTGCAATGTCAGTGAATCAAATGGTACACTGAAGGCACAGGCAAATAGTTGAACAATCTCCAAGAATGTATAACTATATGGGAAATGGTTACACTCATGGAACTCTACTTATGCAACAATAAGATGAATACAGTCATTGCACAATGACAAAAGAGACAGACGGAGAGAGAAAAGATGGCACGTATAAGGGAACTGACAAAGATGTAAGAAGATTCTGGCCATACTCTTGTATTGCTTTTCATTTTATTTTTGTGCATTTTTATTGTGGTGAGATGAACTGAGGATTTTTTAAAAGGGTGTCTAATGAGTTATTGAGCCAGCATGTTGCAGTGGTTTAAGTGCAAAACTAGGAGTTTGAATCCTCACCTGGCCACGGAGACCCTCACTTGGCCATGGAGACCCTGGGTGGATCACATATTGGTCCCTCCATATTTGTTGGGGTTAGGGGTGAAGGACTCTCATGAATGTGGGAAAAGCGCAAATAAAAAAAATACTATTCTTTATACCATAGAGCTGTGCTGGAGAACATAGATGATCCTAGAGAAAACACCTCTCTAGGAATCTCCAGGTCCTCCAGGTCCTGTGGTCAACATCTGCTAGAGGCTGGATCATGCTGGATGACTTACAAAAGCTTTGAGAAGTGTTTTCTCTAAGAATTTGTAGGTCCTCCAGCACAGCTCTGTGGTCAACTTCTGGCAGAGTTACACTGGAAGACCTAGACATTCCTAGAAAGATCATATTAAACAAAACTCCAAATAATCAAATCCACAAAAGTCAAAATTGCAAATGTGGGTCAACTGTACTTTCAGCTCCAGAGGTTCACCTTAGGGTTGCCATGAGTTGGAAATGACTTGAAGGCACACAACAGCAACAACAAATGAAATAATAATAATAATGTCTTATGCATAGTTGAAATCAGATATACCTTACCATTCTAAAGCTTGATGGATCCTCAAGAAACATATGTCTACAGAAGAACTGAATTCCATTCAGCCAGTGTTTTGTCATTAGAAATATCAAAGTAGAAAGTATCATGTTCCTTTCTTGTATGAACCATGCTATATTAATAATCAATATTGTAACGTATCCCATATACTATCCAAAATGCCAGAATATTCAATTCGCTGAGAGAATATGAATAAGAAATGTCTTAAGACACACCTCTTTCATGTATCTGATCCATATTAATATATCTTGTCCTCCCTTCCCCTCCTTTCTTGTCTGTCTGACACTTCTGTGTTAGAAAATATTTAAAAGAGTACTGGGGATGGGAATCTACTCTTTGCTTGGTTTGTGGGTATAATCAAAAAACATAAGAGCACCGCAGTATAATACGTTGTGTCAGCTCGTAACATTAGAAAGCTTTTGTCTACAATTACGGACACGATAAATACCAAAGACCCCTTTGTACCATTTGCTTTCATAAAGAAAACCGACAGCGAAACTGCCTCAGGTCTTTGTGAGAAGACATGAACTCAAAGTCCCACCAGTCGCCTTCCATTTCGCATACAGATGAAAGCTTCAGTGGTTGCTTCATAAATACGCGAGGAGATGACCCCAGTGTCATCCTGACAAACATCCCCTCCCCACTCACTTGTTCGCTCTTTCCTTGACTCTCTAAAAATGTTGCATTGCATGTCTCTAGAGCAAGGCCTGCTCCTCGCTCTGTCACCATGGTGACTCTATGAGTGGGGAGCCAGCATGCAGTCCTTTGGAGAGGGACACTGCAGATGCAACCCTGTTGCTTGAAAAGCTGCACTGAAGGCAATAGAGAGCACTTTATTCCGGGTAATTGCAAAAAAACAGCCACAGTGGGACTTTTTAATTACTCTTTAATTACTCCTTCATTGGAGGGCTGAACAGGGTTTGCTTCCGATATGCTTGCAAGCTCCAAATCAGCTTCTGCCCCACTATCTAGTTACACAGGCATAATCTGGAATGGCAGTGATAAAGGAGGAAAATAGGTTCGTCCGCTGTTGAAGGTGGAAGATTTGTTATCGTGTGCCTTCAAGTCATTCCCAACTTATGGCAACCACAAAGTGAACCTCTCATGGGATTTTCTTGGCAAGATTTATTCCCAGTTTGCTTGCTACTGACTTCCTCTGAGGCTGAGAGGGTGTGCTTTGTCCAAAGCCACCCATTTAGTTTCCATGACTGAATGGGACTTTCAACCTTGGTCTTCCAGAGTCCTGTTCTAAGAGTGCATCTATAGTGTAGAATTAGTGTAGTCTGGCATCACTTTAACTGCCATGGCTCCATCCTACAGAATCCTGGGATTTGTAGTTTTTGTGAGGCACCACCACCACACGTTGACAGGGACGGCTAAAGACCTTGTAAAACTACAAATTCCAGGATTCCATAGGACAGAGCTACAGCACTTAAAGTGGTGCCAAACTACATGACTTCCAGAGTGTAGATGCACCCTAAGACTCAAAGCAGTACACCACACTGGCTAGCAAGGTATAATTAGGTAAATCATTTCACTATGGGATTCAGGGAAAGCTGTGTTCTACAGCAACAGGAGATGGGAAGGAAACAGGCTCATGTCCTCAGCCCTTCTGAAAGAGCATTTCTGTCATCTATTCATTGTTAAAGTCACATCCCATTCCATATTCCCAGATAAAAATGATAGGAGTGTCCTGGAATGACCCCAAAGACTGTGCTTTCTCCTTTTCCTGGGATCCCAAACCAGAGGTGAAAATCTAGAGAACTTTCTTTCACTCAAATGTTCCCTCATCAGTGCTTTCTACACACATGCACACACACACTATCCTGTCAAGTGACCAATTATTTAAACACCAGTTATCCCAGTCCCCCTTATGAAGTCTTGCATGGTCAACAAAAACAAGCCAAACTTTATAACATGTCTACTGGAAAGGCAAAAATTCTACTTTGTCCCAAAGCAACTAGTTATAGGTTGAATCAACAAAATTGGGGTGTGCAGCCAGCTGAGCAGCCTTAAGGGGAAAAAATTGGGAGTATCTCTGCTCTTCACATCCAGGAGCTTATCACATAGCTTTAAAAAGTGACTTACTGCTCCCAAATTGAATTCTAATTCTGGTTGAAAATGGCTGCCACAGTGCATTAAGGGATGTGGGCTGCAGCCAGGCTGTACTCAAATAGCAGATTTGGAGACAAAAGCCATGTGATAGGACAAGGATGCAGCCTGAATTAGAATTCAATTCGGGAGCGGTAAGTTGCTTTTTAAAAGCTGTACGATAAGCTCCCCAGTATCACTGTGTTGATCACACTGGCATCCCACACTCATGAGGAAAGCTGATGGCGTACCTGTCCAGCAACTACCTGGATGGTAATGCCTACACTTCCCACAAACATTTCTGTGTGAGGCAACAAGATAGTGGAGCGGTTGCCCTTAAAAGGTCAAAGGTATAAAAGAAAATGTATCTTAGAACTGCAAAGGGTTAATATGTTTTGCTCTTCGTGGAGTATAAAAAGCTAGGGCAGCTTTGACAGACGTAGCATTTCCATTTCCTTCTGCTCCAAGTAGTGCCAGTGGGGCAAGCAAAGGGCAGCAGATTCAGTTAGCATGACGGCAAAGGCAGGCGGGAGGAGGGAAACTAGAATATGTTGCAAGGGCAGTACACAAGGCAGATGTCACAGGCATTGGGCAGAGATGCAAGCAGACAGAAGAATCCCAAGCACAAGAATTTATACGTGAGGTTTCCAGTCTGGCTTTCTGTGAAGAAGGGGGAAAGAAGGAGGAGGAATAGTAATAACAAAAGCAGCAGCAACAGCAACATAATAATTCATATTAATTCACATAGTACAGTAACAGTGATTTTCTTGGAGGTTCAGAAAAGCTACCTTGCTACCTTGTTTAATGTGTGATAAATATACGTTTATGTCGTTTTAGTAAATTTAGCTATCTTTTTGTTATATAATAACATCTCTTTATTATTAGACTATTTTTTATTATTTTATGATTATAAACAAAAATGCTAATATCAACTGCATGCATACAAAGTTTAGAAAAGAGAATTATATCATGTGCTTATAAATATATGTTAAAACAGGGGAAAGGAGTAGTCGTTAAAATGGAGGGATATGAAATAACATATTCAGTTAAGAAGATCTGAAGGAATCAACGAAAGATTATGATGATGATATAGAGTTCAGTAGGAAAAGAAATAGACAGTGTCAGAACTTGGTCAGTATCTAAGGAAGTCGTGAAGGAGAGAAAATATACTGTTTAGAATAGCCACGTTTAGATATTGGAGTATATTCTGCATATAAGATTTTTATTCTTTTATTGTATGTTTTTTTTGTTTTGGGTTTTTAATACTTAATAACATTTTGTTAAAAAAGAAAAGAAAAGCTACCTTGCAAATCCAGTTTTAATTTTTTTAAAATAGAATATATAAAACAAAGCATAAATAATGACTATGGAAAATCTACAAGAATTCATCCTAGATAATGAGGAAATTGAAATAGTCAAGGAATTCTCATATCTTGGATCAAATATTGATCAAAGCAGAGAATGCAGCCAAGAAATTAGAAGAAAAGGAATGGGATGATTCCCATTAGAAGAAGAATAGAAATTGGATGATTTCCAGCTATGAAGGAACTGGACAGGAACCTAAAGTGTAAAGATATAACTCTGAACACCAAGGTGAGGATGTTCAAGCCATTGTGTTCCCCATCACTATGTATGGATGTGAGACTTGGACAATGAAGAAAGCTAATACTAAGAAAATCAGCTCATTTGACATGTGGTGCTGGAGAAGAGTGCTGAAGATACTATGAATGGCGAAGAAGACAAACAAATAGGTTCTAGAAGACACTCAAGGAGGGTACAGACAGCCCTAAAGGGATGGCTTGATGTCACCTTTTGAGTGCCGGATCAGGGCTGTGTCAACTGCACACAGCAACCCTAATCTGGCATTTTTCTGCCCAAAAAAGAAGCAGCAAAGTGCTGTTCTTTTTGGGGGCAGAAAAAAGCTGCCCTTTTCCACTGTGATGGTGGCTCTTCTGCTCTCCTGCAGTGTGAAGTGTCTGAATGCCATGTTTCCAGAGCACTGCAACTCTGCCTGCCATCTGGTTGGTCAGTTAGTGTGACACTAGCTTGGGGGCAGTATCAAGGCATGTGTCATCTAAACACCACACACCCCACACCACCCCCAAGCTGGCACTTACTGCCGGTCTGTTTTGGCCCTAGGTTTGAACCCTCCCTGGAAACCAGGATGACTAAATTGGGGCTGTCATACTTTGACCAGATCATGTGAAGGAATAAATCATTGGAAAAGACAGTGATACTAGGAAAGGTATAGGACAGTGGAAAGAGAGGAAGACCACACACCAGATGGTTAGATTCAGTCAGATGAATCCTGTTGGCATGAGCCTGCAGGACCTCAGCAGAGAAGCGGACAAGAGAGGGTCTTGGAGATATCTCATCCACAGGGTCACCATCAGTCAAGGTCAGCTAGAGGGCTGTTAACAACAATAACAACATCAAAAGAATAAATCCCACAAGTGCTTTTGGGTCTTAAAATATAATTTCTTCTTGCCATGCAAGCACTATTTAAATGGAAGTGCATGTTCTGAAGGACAGCTGATTGCTGCCATAATGCAGAATTAATTCAGTTTCAGACTGCTTTAACTGTCATGACTCCATCCTATTAATCTGAAGGGAGAAGCAGGAAAATACACACACACACACACACACACACACACACACACACACTTTTATTATTATATTATTATTATCCTATGGAATCCTGGAATTTGTAGTATGCCATGGCACCTGAGCTTTCTGACAGAGAAGGCTAAATACACAAAATTACAAGTCCCAGAATTCCATAACCCTGAGCCATGGCAGTTAAAGAGATGTCAAACTACATTAATTTTGAATTGTCGATACAACCCTAGTGTCCTTTCACCCAACTATGATTCCACTTCACCTGCCACGGCTGCCTCCTATGGAATCCGGGGGTTCAAAGTCTGATGAGGCAGTAAAGCGCTCTGGTTGAGAATTCTAAATATTCCTCCTTCAGCTGTCAGTTCTAGGATTCCATAGGATGGACTTTGGTAGTTAAACTGGAAACATAGTGCTATAATTGTGCAGTGTGGAAGGACCCTTGCTAACATATAGCCTCTATGCTTTCACCCCTCACTTGATATTCAAATTCACTGTGCATTAGATCCTTCAGGTAACCCTTTCCACATGGCAAGATCATTTGACTCCTTTTCAGGCAAGCAACTCTTTATAGCACCCTTCTCCAACTTGGTGCTCTCCAGATGTTTTGGACTATAACCACCAGCACTCCCAGAAAGCATGATCAATGTCAGTCATGACATAAGGCATTAAAAGCTTCTAGAAGCCATCCATTTAGGAATAACATGAGATTTGGCTGTTGTTTTTATTTGGCTGTAGAGTTTTAGTAGCTGGAAATTAATGTTAGATTTTTAGCTGTGCATTTTTATCTATCAATATAATGCTATAACGATAATGAACTGCACAAGCAGTAGTAGTTAAAAGTTTGACAAATACAGTAGTAGTTATTTTAACAGAGATGGAAGTGCAAAAGCCCAAAGCTTGCACAGAGTGATGTCTTTTTCTATTCCTGTTACTACTGCTTATGCTAGGAAAAGACAAATTCTTCCATTTTCTTTCTTTCTTTCTTTTTTTCTTTCTTGTATTACTATTAGTAGTAGTAGTAAAAGAAAATGAAATACTATTAACAGTAATAGTACTAAAAGTAAATGAAGTCCTTAGAAGTCTTCAGGAATGGCCCTCTCTGAATTCTTTAATGTGGCAAATATTTGCTGAGGCATCTGAGAGAAAGACAGTTGAGCATAATATGTTAGAAAGCATTGTTAAGGAGCATTTTCAAAGACACTTGGGCTTCTGAGTTGTAAACATCCCAGGTGAGATGAGCAAAAAGCAACAGGGAGAGTGATGAGATGACAGGCTTCTTTCCAGACTTGCTCCATTTGAGCAGAGGTTTTATGAATCATCCAATCAATCACCATAAACTTGGACAATAGTACAATGAAAGCTGTCCTGAGTACTATCAGCCGGCATCCACACAATGGAAACCAGGGAACACAAATCCAAAATCAGCACCAATGTAGATGAAGGAATACAAGATTCCTGCCAAGATACCTGCCACGGAGAAATCACAGGGAGAGAGAATGTGTCATCTCAGTATGCCATGCAATGGGAAATGGGGAGAATTCTCTGTGCTGCTGAGTCTCCTGTGTAATACAGCATTATTCATTCCTTGATTTGTGGCTTGGATTCTAAATGGGAAGCAGGGAAAGAGAACACAAAGAGGGTTTGAAAGAAAAAAAATAGCAGGAATAATTTTGTTTTGAGTGCATCATGTATGATTTCTGTTCTTCACCTTGCCCTGCTTATGCTTTTTCTACCCAACATTTGCAAGGCAAAGCCATGGAAGAAATATGAATGAGCAATTCTGGAAGGAAGTTCCAATATATTTCCATTAAAAAAATACTCAGGCAACCCATATTTGGGATTGATCCCACTTGTTCCTTCAGTATTCTGTTGTCATGTACCTTCAAGTGGACTCCAACTTACAGTGACCCTTTCCAAACACTGCTATAACTATGCCAGGTATAAATACTCCAAGAAAATGCTAGGAAATCTGTGATTCTCCAGTTCTCACCAGCCCTAATTTGGAAAGCAAAGAAGTTTTTAACTGAGATTTAAAAGCAATGAGGGAAGGAGCTGTCCACAGGTGTTCAAGGGCAGCAATTCCGGGAATATTTCATTCAGATTCTCAAACTTGTATGCAAGCAAGACATTTTGGATCTCAGTAGGATGGAAAAGCAGGACATAAATTTCTGCTTACAGGTATGGCTGTGTCAAGAAAACTCAGCCAGTAGAAGTATCGAGAACTACTTTCTCTGATGGGAGATGGTGATATTTATCTGAGAAAAAGAGTGAGCTATGAATGACTCAGGACAGGTACCAATGTAATGTGGCTTCAGTCCCCTGGTTTTGCCAATAAAACATCTAAAAAAAAAAAAAAGCTTCTTGATCACTGATTGTATACTCAGTACCTAAGTCAGTATGTGTGAAATTTTCTCTCTGTCTTCACTCCTTGGTCAACTTTTTTTCTTGTTACAATGCAAATGATATTAAAATCTGCCTCTCCCACCAACTTCCAGGTCCTTCTTTACAGATCTATTGGGAAAGTTTTCTGCTTTCTCATAGTTTACCCTTGCTTGTATTCCACCTGGGTTCCTACATCAAACCTTTACTTTTCTTGTCAGTCACTAGATGAAGCTCTTGCATTTGGAGAGACATTTGGCTGCTGTGACAAGTGAGTCTGTAAGCATCAAGGGAGAGAGGACACAATTTGAGAGTACTGCCTCAAATTGATTTCATAAAGATAGATTTGACAACTGCTTCTCTGTTAATTTGATTTGTAAAGGTGTTCTTGAGGAGAGAAATTAGACAAGGAGCAGCAGAATGTGCTTCTATGGGTTTTAGGAGGAGAAACTAAAATGCTATTAAATCACTTCTTTAGCACCAGTTTAGCAACACCAGAAGATGGAGAAAAATGTAGACAATGACCCACTTAGTGTATTAGATGCTCAAGGAACCTGGTACTGTAGAGAATCTTAAATGGGATCAAGAATGAGGTCATTACTGAGGTGCACAGAGGTGGCTTAACCATTTGCTATACACTCTGTCTTCATTGCCCTGCATGTCTGTTTAGGTAATTGCCACAAACTTCGGGCAGTTGAAACAGAAATATAAAGAACAATAACAAGCTCAAGGAAGCAGAAGAAATTGTTGACTGCCACAAGAGGAAGGATGTTTAATTTGTTTGGAAAGTCTAAATGGGATGATCTCTTGTCATGCCATTTTGCTGGCAAATTTATCATCAGATGTAGGATTGTTCCAGATGCTAAGGTTTCTAGGCCACAGGCATAAGGATGGCTCCTGGTGATGGCACTGAGTATTACTGCTTGTCATCAAATACACATAAAGACAGAGACAGAGAGAAAGTACAGTTGTATCCATGACTGTATGGAAACTTTGGATGGTACAGACTGAGCTATACCTGCTTGATGATAGCAATGTGGAGACAATGAAAGCACATGAGACCAAAGTTCCAGAAATGAATACGAGCTGCCTATTAATTTCTGGGCACAACTGAAGCAATTAACCAAATTAAGGCACATGGTAGTAGGCAAGCCCCATCACAAACACACCCACCCACCCAATGCGAATAACATCTGGAATGAGAGAAAGCCAACTAATTTCAATTTAGAAATTATAAACAAAAAACAAAGCCGAGTGTTTCCGTATTAGATGGGCTGATATACAAGGCAGTGCACTGTGTCAGGGCAGGTGGCTCAGAGGGAAACAGGTGGCCAAGCAAAGATGGATAGTCTAATAATAGTTCAGTCTGTGTTTGAATAACAAACAGCTCATACTGAGAAGGCAGGCTGAAATAAATGGTCTAAATTCCTTTACTAGTCTTATCTGGGGTAAATGTATTGAATCAATGGGAATTCGGTAAGTCAACCCCCATGTAAATTCCATTGATTCAGAGGTTTTATTTTCATTGGGACTAACAACTGGATTGAGAACAGTGGTTTTGTAAGACTAAGAGGCTATACAACCACCCCAAAGGGACGGTCTGCAGCCACCCCTTTCCTGGCCAGATCGAGGCTGCAGCAACCTCATGCTGTGGCTCCGATCCAGCCTCTGAAGGGTGCAATAACATCTGGAATGGTATGCAGCATCATGACGCCCTGGGGCAGAGTCAGGGCATCCAGAATCAGGATGCTGCACCCTGACTCAGTCCACAGGCTGGCACAAAGTGCCAATCTGTACACATGCAAACTGTCAAACAATGGACTTATTAGGTAACTTGGTCCCTGCTGATTTCAGTAATTATAATTATATCACATGGCCATCGGCAATAGTGACACTGTAGTACAGAAGGCTAGAAAATGGAATATTGAAGATACTGTTAGATTGTTATATATTACCAAAAATGCACAAATGTAATTCTAACTGTTAAATTTTCAGAACTCCGCTTAGGCAAGTATTAATTTACTACCCTCTACCCTCTGTATCCATAGATTTTTTTTATCCACTAATTCCATCACCCACTGTTTGAAAATATCCCGCAAAAATATAAATTCCAAACAGCAAACCTTGATTTTGCCATTTTTTATAAGGGACATAATTTTACACCATTGTATTTAATGGGACTTGAGCATACATGGATTTTGGTATCCAAGCAAGGTCCTGGAACCAAACTTCAGGATATACCAAGGGCTTCTTGTATATCTATTGTGCAATGGCCAGAAATGTACAACCACATGCTTTAAGGAACTTACATATGCATACGACTTCAACAGAAGTCCAGCTTCTAATGGATAAAGAGAACAAATTGCTTTTCAAAAGTAACTTGGAAAGCTCTGGCCTTTAATCCTGCTTGGAGGTCTTCAGTGATGAAATTGCATACATCTCAAGAGGAACTGAGTTGCACAGGGTGGAATGACTGCTAAAAATGCTCTATCTTGCATGCCCATAAGCCAAATTGTGCTTATGTGTAAGTCTATAGCAGGGCCTTAAACAGTGATCTTAAATTGTGGGCAGGCTGATATTGACAAAGAATATTATACTCTTTAGTTTTCTTCACTAGGGCAACAGCTAGATATTGTTCCAGTTTGGAAAGGTTTTTGTATGTGGGACTTTCCTTTAGCGGATGATTACAAAGAAAGCCATGCAATCCAATTATTTGCCAAGCCTCGGGCAGGGTCGGAAACTGCTGATAAATATAGACAGCACATATGGGCATAGGAAATGATCTCCTTTCAACAAGAGTGACCACATGTTCTCAGTCAGCATTGAGTCAGAAATGTTAACCCCAGTGTGCCAATCACATGTTTTAGGGATATGTCATCCCATCCGGAAAGTTTTAATCAAAGAGGAGCAGAAAGCACATTTCCTAATGGAATTAAATAGAAGTACATGGAGAGTAATGTGAAAACAGATTCCATTTCCCTTCCTTTGTTTTGACTCCTTCTCTATCTTAGATCAGCTTTGCCTATCTTGAGCTGCTGTGCTTTCTAAATTTAAAACAAAAGGGATGTAACTGAATCGCAAGTTTTATGTTTTAGCTACATCCCCAAAGAGAGAGAGTAGGGAGAACAAATTAGAAATATTTTATTGTTATGACTCTCACATCCTATTGTTCAGCAGAACATTAGCTTATACAGTGCATTTTGAAGAAACACTATTAAGTAATCGGATGTAAAATGCAAGTACAATTATAAAATATTAAGCGCTTGGCTAAATGCAGTTCTTTGACTACAATATGTCAGTATCATAAAACATGTGCTAGCTGTGGGAGTCAAATGCAAACTATAGTTTCATTCACCTGGTTTTCAATTTCTTTAAAATGGGGCAATATAACAAACCAGTAACACCATTCCTTTATAAGGGCAAACTAAAAAAAAAAAAGAAAAACCTCAATAGCAAAGCAGCAAAACAGCTTTCATATTTCATAGAATGCCTCCCTTTGCCTGGGGTCAAAAGGGGAGGAAAAGAGGCAACAATATTTTCTTGTAAAGGAGGTGATGGAAAAACACGTTGGCTAAGATCCTGTTTTTTACCAGAGTGTAATATACAAATTTTCAGGTGGGACTTTGCTGTGGCTTTCTATTCCACTCCAGGATTTGCTGTTCAACTAGGATAGCAGCTAAATAAATAAATAATAACCACCACCACCATGCCTCAGAACACCTGAGACCAGATTCTCATGTGGATTTCAAACTTTAATTCAAGTAAGTTTGATTTATAGATTTCTCTTTTAAAATGAAAACATGTTGTCCTTGACAGCCTGACTTTTCCCCAGTTTGAGCCTCATAGTGGCTTACATAATTAGGAATACACAGAGATGAAAGTTAAAAAATTAACTATTCTATGATTAAAAACCATTTAAAACCATAAACTATTAAAAATAACAAATTAAATCAAAACAAAAAGATCCAGTACATTATAAAAGGTCCCTAAAAATTCACCTGCCCCTTTTGGTCTCGGATCGGAGGCATGGCAACTGCACACCGTGGCCCCAATCCAGGCTTCAGAGGACACAAAAAGGAGCCGCAAAATGCAGCTCCTTCTTGCATCCTCTAAAGGGCACCATATCTGCCACCGCGCAACGTGGGTGATGCCCTTTTGGCGCTGCATTGTATAGATGCAGCACCAGAATGGTGTCATCATGGCACGTGCCATATAAATAGGTGCGTGCCAAAATGGTGCCATGGGGCAGGGTCACGGCATTGAGCATGCGAATGCTCCGCCATGACTCTGCCCACAGGCCAGCCTTTAGGGCCAGTCTGTAGAGGGTCTGTTTTCAAGGTGCAATCAGAACCTTCAGTTCTCAAGGTGCAGGCAGGCATTCTTCACCTGCCTGCAGAAATATATTAAAATTATGTCTGTTTAACCCTCCTGGGAAGAAAATAACAGTGCATGGGAGCAGCCACTGAAAAGGTCCTCTCCATGGTTTCTACCAGGAGTGCCAGCAAGAGTGGAGAGGTAGAGAGAAGGCCTTGTCCAGAACACAGACAGATCCATATGGGACACTTTGTTGTTGTTAGTTGCCTTTGAGTCATCCCAAACATATGGCAACTCTGTGAATGAGACACCTGTAAGACTCCATGTGCTCCTCTGCTCTGCTTATTTCCTGTAAATTCAGACTCATGATTATCTATCTGATGTGTGGTCTTCCTCTCCTCCTGCTGTCTTCCACTTTTCCCCAGCATCGTTACCTTTTATAACGAGTCTTTCCTTCTCATGGTGTGTCCAAAGTAGGACAACAAGGGAGAGTTTGAGCTTTATCTATTCTATGACCTATTCGTTCATCTTTTTGGCCAACCATGGGATCCTCAGCATTCTTCTCCAGCACCATATCTCAGATGAGCTGATTCTCTTTCTGTCTGCCTTCTTCACTGTCCAGCTCTCACATCCATACATGGTGATGGGGGTTACAATGGCTTGGACGATCCTAACTTTAGTATTCAGTGTTATGTCTTTGCTCTTTAGGATCTTGTCAATTGACACTACTTTAACTGCCATAGCTCAATACGATGAAATTCTGGAAACTGTAGTTTGTTGTGGCACCAAAGGAGAGCTACAGTTTCCAGAATTTCATAGTATTGAGCCATGGCAGTTAGTGTCAAACTGGATTATTTTGGCAGTGTGGATGGAGGCAAAGAGAACATACTTTCAGTGGAGGCAGCTACTATATTTAGATAAACTGGTATCCTCTTGTGTTACATTTGCAAGAATGAGAGAAGTGTGTCAGTGTAAGAACTGGTCATGTAATTCTAGAGTAACAAAAACATTATTTTTGATATTGGCTAAATGAAAACAAAGATGAATATTGTGAAGTTTTCTTATTTTATTTTTAAAAAGTCTCTTTCTTGAAGCCTCATGGTATATGTGAGGACTAAGATACAATGCCCTTCAAGACTCCAACATATGACAGAATATCTTTATGTCTTCTTCATCATAACAGCCTGTCTCCGCTCTTGCCCCAGCCAGCACTTAATAATATTGGGTGACCTTTATTTTTCTTCAGGTCTTTAAGTATCTTTCAAACTAAAATTATATTTGTCTTCTCCTGGAGACAAAATAGGTCTAGAGCATGCTCTTTGCCCTGTCAACAATTCTCAAGAGGAGGAAAGTTTGGGCCTACAAATACAGCTTTCTCAGTAACTACAGGCTAAACATATGTGGCAGGTTGGAGAACAGACGAAAGTAGAGTGTTTTTGTTAATCTAGCTCTGCTCTGGTGCCACAGCAAACTATAGTTTCTAGAATTCCATAGCACTGAGCCATGGCAGTTAAAGTGGTGTCAAACTGGATTATTTCGGCAGTGCAGATGCAGCTTTTATGGCCCAAGCACATTGCAGAAATAATCCAGTTTGAGACCACTTTAACTACCCTGGCTCAATGGTCAGAAATTCTGGGAACTGTAATTTTGTGAGACATTTAGCCTTTTTTGTCAGAGAACTCTGGTGTCCCAATAAATGACAATTCCCAGGATTCCCTAGCACTGAACCAGGGCAATTAACACAGCCTCAAACTGGATTATTTCTGCAGTGTGTTTTGGACCATTATTTTCAGTGGAATGTGCCCATTTCCATATAGCCAAGAACAGCAAAATAAATAAATAAATAAATAAGATCCGATAGTGCATAGGTATGTAATGAGTATTATGACAATTTTTCCTGGATTTCAAAAGCAAGTTTCACAGACAGTTCTTTCCCACAGTCTAAGCTGAATCATTTACCTTGTTAAAGTGAGTCTCCTCTCAGGTACACAATGCCTAATCCCTATACAATCACCTAGGAGTGAAGCATGCTGAGTCACAAAAGCCACTAATCAGTCCTTGTCTACAGTCCTGTCTGTATTTAACATCCATGAAGACAAGGAAGACATTGCGGTGAACCAAGGCACCTTGGCTGTTACACAAGGATTCCATTTGCCATTCTACATTACGATGATTTTGCAAAGGTGGGGAGTGGAAGATGCTTTTTTTACAAATCACTCTCATTCCCCATCCCTTGATTTTACAGCAGGAATCAAGTGCAACTCCTACAAAACAATAGTAGTCAATAAAGGCATGTAGTTTTCAATGCCTTATACCAATCCATCAGGACCGATAGGAGCAGACCTTAGACAAGTAAATGCCTTTGCTTTTTTTTCTGAAAGGGCAGGAAAAATAAGTTCACATTTATTTACTGTAATAATGCACAGAACAGGAAAAGCTTACAGCAAAGGAGGTTACGTTTGGGCAACAGCCTTTTAGTAGCTGACAGCAGTAATGGCTCGTAGTTATAATGTCAATGTATAAGTGAATCTGTTTGGGTTTTATTCTCAAGTGTAAGAGCTATCAAAGATACTGAAACTATTTTTTGTGATTAAGCACATTGGATAGCTCCTCTAAGCCTGGTGTAGGTAGGCAAATCCTTGGCTAATTCATTTTTGCATACAATGATAATTGCAATAGTGTTCTTCCAGATGAAGAGGGAATTCTGCAGTATTCTCCCCTACATCCTTCTGAAGTAGTTCAGAACAATTATTCTGCGTAGGAAAATATGAGGCTTCTGTGCACACACACTCCTTTTCTGAAAAGAAAACAGGGGGGTGGTTGCACACAAAAAATCTATCTCTGCAGAATAACTCTCACACAACACTTTGAGATGACCAAATACTAGGAGAAAATGGTTCAAATGTCTTGCTGGTCTAATAAACATCCGAATGGAGTTTCTCAATTGGTGGGAAATCCCATTTTTGAACTAAGTATGATTAATAATGACTATAATATCCATCCCTACTCCAGTGCATATTCATCACCCCATGGAAGCCACTAGACATCACTGTCCTAAAGGTGGAGACTTATGTAATATTCTAATTGTGTTTACAGCTGGTTCATTTTCCACCGTGTGATTCAGACTTTGCTACTTGCTTTAGCGTTATACCTCAGCTGATCATCTTTTAGCTTTTTGAAGTGATGGACACACAAGTCTTTTATTTTGTAGCATGAAAAAAATACTATATAGATGGAGTAGTGTTGGCACTGTAATGGATGCTATCCAATAAATGCCTGCTTGAACCGCCTGAAATTGAATCATGGTAGAAAACCTGCACTGCTATTTTTTCAGAGCTCATCTCAGGGAAGAAAGAGAACAAATATTTGAATGAAGGTTTGGTCAAATCAGCCACATTGCTCTCTAAATATTGTGGTTATTTTTACCCTATTGGGATGTGGCCAGGAAAAACGGTTGGAAAAACTATAACAGTGATGGCGAACCTATGGCACACGTGCCAGAGGTGGCACTCAGAGCCCTCTAGAAAGCCAGAGGGACATGGCACTTTGCAATAAATAAGTGGGTTTTGGGTTGCACTTTGGGCACTCAGCCCCTAAAAGGTTCACCATCACTGCCCTATAATATACATTTGCAAAGGAGAACTTCAGTAACAATTCTGAATGCATACCAGAAGGAGTTTGGATAAAATCTGGATTTTCGAATTGTTAATGCAGTTTGAAACAGCTTCTCCAAAAAGGGTGTTCTAGGCAAAATGGGACTTCTCATCAGGTCATTACTTCTATTTCTGCTGATATTCTACTCATGCCCAGTGAAGCTTGATAGCTTTCTCATCAGTTGGGCTGTGAACCCCATCCAGGTTTTAGTCTGAATTTCAAAAAAACCTATCCATGGTGACACTCCCCCCCCCATCAGTATAGCATTTGGGATAGCTTCTTTAAATTTGGACAAAAAGCCAAAACAGGTTCACCACTCTGTTGACCTTGAAAAAGTCACCTGCCACCTCTAATATCCTTACCATTAGGCATAGTGAGGTGGTTACAGCAGAAACTGATGGGAAAACAGCTGCAGCCATTTTATGGCTGATCCTTCTGAGTTCTCCCAACACTCCCCTTCTATGAAGGACAGAAATGGCTGTGCCCTGTTCTGAGCCTTTAAACATCTCTCAGGTGTGATAGAATGGTGTCCCATCACCATTCTACATGGGATTCGATCTCTATATATGAAATAGGGGGAAAGGTTCCATTTTGCTCTTTGCCCCAGATAGCAACATATCTTTAGGATGGCCTTGTGTACTCATTACTATTGAAATGAGAGGTAATGGACATCTATTTCTGCTTGGAAGTGGTGTAGCCTCACTTCTCCTGTAATTTCTGGAAGGCTGGGGGGGGGGGGGGACTAGTGTTGGTGGGTTCCTAGTTTTCTTTCCCACCAGTGATCTAAATGCAATTGTTAGTTCCAACTACAGTAGACCCACTGAATCTAACTTTGTGTTAAGTCTTCTGTTACCATGATCCCATTGATGCACTAGGTCTATTCAAGCTGGGAACAAGAATTGGATTTAAACCGAAGTTCTGACTTGAGATCACCTGCTTTGTATATGCATATACATTTCTTCCTAATTTGTCAAGCACTTGGGAGACACCAGAGCTTGAAAAATTACCGCTTTGTGGCCCACAACATCTAGATTCTTTGATCCAGAGGCCATGCTGATTACATGTTTCTGAGAGAGATATTCCAAAAATGTAACTGTTCTAAGCTCTAGAGACAACCTATTTATCACAAGTATGTTCAACCCAAGCATTTCCCTAAGTAAAGACATTTGCACAACCAAGCACGTTTGAAAAAGAGCTATCATTAACTTTTGTGGAGTACTTACTCAGGAAGAAATTGTGCTTCAGGTGTATTTACTAACTCAAGAATTTACCAGGTTGATGCAAAGAAACTGTGACAGGGTGAACTTTGAAATCTGGCTGCTCCTGCTGTTAAGTCTTGATAATTCGCCAACCTGTAACTGCTGAGCCAGCACTATGGAAAGAAACTTAGATTCAAAACAGTTGGATCTACAGGCAGGCTACATCCATACTTCCTCTGCAGCTTTGGCTGTTCAGCACCTTGGGTTTGAAAGTCTTTGAAGGCCAAAGATGCATATTTATGAAGTGACAGATTCAGAAGACATGGCCTGCCCTTGGAAATCTCTTTGATGACCAGCTAAAAGGAACATCTGATACAACAGCAAGGAGTGACATATGCTTTCCCCTTGGATTAAACGGGATGTACACTAATATGCTTAGACTAGAAGAACAGTGAAGAAGCCAGCATAGTATAGTGGTGTGAGTGTTGGACTAGGAGTCTAGAGATCAGGGTTTGAACTTGGGCAGGTCACACTCTCTCAGCCACAGAGGAAGGCAAAGACAAATGTTGTCTGAACTAACCTTGCCAAGAAAACCCATGATAGGGTCGCCATAAATCAGAAATGACTTGAAGCCACAAAACACACACACACAGAGAGAGAGAGAGAGAGAAAGAGAGAAAAAAAAGAAGAAGAAGAATAGTATAAGCTTAGGGGATATCATTCATATGACATCAGAGTGACAAATATATCCTTTGTGTATTCCTTCATATTCATTTTTTTAAAAAAATCAAGATTTTTTTCTGTCAAATTTATGAAGAAATTTGAATAACTGATTAAGTTCCTATCTAAAACAATCTGAACAAAATTCTCAACCATCTGTAGTGGTTAAAATTCAATAGGTACAACTATTTTGACTATCAAGGGAATCATTGTATACCTATCTGTCATAGAGAGTGTTAATGCAAAGGAGCCTAAAAGAAATAAAAAGAAGTAACAGCCCTAATTCAGCACTAGCAACATGGCTGAAAACTTGGCTGATATTCAAAGAATAAGTCCAACAATAAATGTGTTTATTTATGTAATATATTTTACTCTACTCTTTGTCTATAAAGGCTCCTAACTTACACAAGTCAGAAATGATGGAGACAGCTTATCATCTTAGTCTATTTGGTGGCCATTTTATACCACACAAAACAAATAGGAATACTTCTTCACATGCAAATATGGGTGATGTCTCCCATGGATGTCCCCCCTTTAAAAAAAATTCATCATGCTGTTTCGTACCGTTGTCTAGCTTGGCCCTGTTGCCCTGCAGCAACTAACTGCTGAGACTAACAGCAATATAGCCCACTGGGAATAGATTCTGCTATGCAACAGTAAACACAATGTGATCTGTAGCATTTCCACCTGGAAGGCTAGCAAGTAAATAATAAATAATGCTAGTCATGTAGGCTTTGCTCCCCTCCCTGCAGCTAACTTTTCCCCTATGCGTATATGGGATTTTTCAAGGAACAGAGCAGCCCTGTGGATGTCTTGACCCAGATATCATCTCGAGCTTTTCACTGGGGTATATGGTTCATGGGGTTCTTTTAGTATTGCTGATTTAATTCATCCAAAGTAACCAATAAAATGTCAAAAGCCAGCTGATTAAGAATGTGGTAAACTGCAATTCTGATACTTTAAAAAAAATCTCACTTTATATTATACTGCATAACATATGATATATTACATATTAAGAATTCATATTTTAACCAACCAAGTGTCAACAATGCATTCTTTGTTAAATTAAAGTTAAAAGCTTTCATTTTGTTGTTCTGCGCCTTCATGTTGTTTCTGACTTATGACAACCCTAAGACGAAGATATCATGGAGTTTTCTTGGCAAGATTTGTCAGAGGAGGTTTGGCATTGTCTTCTCCTGAGGCTGAGATGATGTGACTTGTCAAGGTGACCCAGTGGGTTTCTAGGCTGAGCTGAGATTGAAATCCTGGTCTCCAGAGTCATAATCCAACACTCAAACCACTACGGCACACCTGACTCTCATACAAATAAGAATTAAAAAACAATTTAATGTTCATAATGCAAACTAGAGGTGAGAAAATGTGACCCTGAACCTCATTTGTGCAGCCCCTGATACCCATTGCAAGCCCTCCAAAGCTCCCTGAGCTTTAAAAAAATACACCCTTTTTGGCATGATTGTGGACTTAGATGGGTTACAGACCGCCCATTTGGGACGGCCTGCACCCGCCCCTTTCCCCGGAGTATCGGGGCCTCAGCTGCCAGACTGGCAGCCTCCGAGGCCCCGATCCGCCGCTTTGCAGGCTGCAGGGAAGCGGCAAAAGGCTGCTTCCCGGCAGCCTGGAAAGGGGTGTCCTTGGGGCTTCAAGCCCCAAGAACACCCCGTGGTGGCAGGGAGGAGGAGAAAGGGGCTGCTTGGCCCCTTTCTCCCTTGCGTTGCTGGGCGCAGCCGTCTGAAGGCTGTGCCCAGTGACGCAAAGCAGGAAGGAGCTCCGAAACGGAGCTCCTTCCGGGGTTGCGCAAAGAGCGCACTATGAGCCGTGGTGCGGCCTCAATACGTCACAACTACTCCGCCTCGTTTGGAGGCGGCACGGCCGTCACGTATTGATGGCGGCGGCCATGTGGAACGGCCATCACCATTTTGTGCGCACAGAGTGCGTACTAGGGTTAGGGGGTGCAGAAGCACCGCCCTGTCCTAACCCTAGTACGCGCTCTGTGCGTACTTTAATGGTGGTCTGTAACCCACCAAAGTCTCCTCAAAATAAAGCCCAAAGACTTCCTCAGAAGTAAAAAAATTCATAAAAATACCCTAACATGCTCCATGACCTCCAATCCCTCTTTTTTGCATCTATATATTGACTAAAATGGTGACAGAAAGTTGCATCATTTTGGTTACCATTTTGTCCAATGAGTTGTTTTTTGTATGTGGATGGATGGGATTGGTTTGAAGAGGAGTGGGCAAAATTGGGTTCCAGCTGCTGTGCCATTTTCCACTGCTGTAAAGTATCCTTGGACTTATTTAGAACAGGGATAGGCAAGCAGGATCTACTGGACCCATTTCTGAATATTTTAGAGGTGATCGGCAAGTGGAGAATTGAACCCTGGTCTCCAGAGCCATGGTCCAAGATTGAAACTACTATCCCCAAAATGGAAAACCATCACCACAACAAATACTGACTGCAGGATTCTGAGATTTGCAGTCCAAAAAGTATATGTTCCATATTCTGCATTGTACTGTATCTTGCTTTCCTCACCTATACAACCTTTGGAGTTCTAACAGAGCTTGTCTTCCAAATCACAATGTCAGAAAGTAGATGTTCATGAGTCTGAGAAAACAGCTACTCTTGAATCATCCAGCCTTTAATCCATGTTTGGTTTCATTTGTGATTGCTACACCCATTCTGCTTGAATGCATTCACTATAGACAAACTTGATGGCTCACCACATTCAAACTCATGAACTTAGCTAAATTCATTGAATGTTTGGGCATGTAATATGGGTTGCATTGACAATATCAGGTCTGTCACTCCAGGGAGGAGCTCAGGTGTCATCAGTGATGCACAGCTATATGAAAGGAACAGAAAATTTACAAGCATGTTGACATGAAGACAGTGAAAGCTTTGTTGCCAAGTGTAGCATGCAGGGTTCAATGTGGCGATTTAGCCATTTATTTATTGAGATGCACTTCTTGGGGTTGCCATATGTCAGAAATGACTTGAAGGCACACAACAACAACCTTCTTCTAATAAAGACAATCAGTATAGTATAGTGGTTTGAGTGCTAGACTAGGACTCTGGAGAACAGGATTTGAATCCCCACTTGCCCATGGAAATCCAGTGGGTGGCCTTGGATAAGTCACATAATCTCAGCCTCAGGGGAAGGCAATGGCAGTCCTCTGAACAAATCTTGCTAAGAAAATTCCCATGACAGATTCATCCTAGGGATGTTATAAATGAGAAACAATTTGAAGGCACACAACAACAAGAAACTTCTTCTAAGAGTGAACTTAGGTGGTGAGTGCCAACAACAATGGAGCTACAATGGAGCTACTGCAGTTATGCTTGGTACATTATATGCCAGTGGGGGGATTGACTCCTTTCTTGTTTAAATCTGAACATTAAAGAAGCTATCAAAGAGGCTGATTCTTTGTTGTTGTTAGGTGCTTTCAAGCCACCTTTGACGTATGGTGATCCTATCATAGGAGTTTCTTGGCAATATTTATTCAGAGGAGGGTTGTCATTGCCTTCCTCTGAGGTTGGGAGAGTATGACTTGCCCAACCAGTGGGTATCCATGGCAGAGCAGGAGATTGACACTCCTCTGCTTTTCTCCTCTCTTAGAATTTTGTATACGAAGTGGCTGCTTCCTTCTTCTTAGTGGCAGGACTAGCCATGAGAACAGCCATGTGATTTCTTATTTCTTTGAAGTAGCATGATCGAACAGTGACCATTTTCAGACATTTGGAGTCTTGCAACAAGATAATGAATAAGCTTAATCTTTATACAAGAGTGGTCTCAGGTAAACACAGCTCCATGGAGGCTGTACTTTATTGTATTCTCAGCATAACATTCAATCCTGCCTTCCTTCTCATAGTGCCAAACCCAAGCACACAGCTTTTCAGTGGTAACATTTACCTCCCAAGGATTTAAACAACCACAGTGGCCATTTACAATTGTGTCCCCAGGCCCTATGAGCAGTGTGCACGATCGCTTCATTATCACCCAAGCTGGGCAGGCTAAAATTGCATTTGTGACATGATCCTTTTGGCATAGAATGGTTCTAATAATCCGTAATTTTCCACTTCATCTTCCTGTCATACTTACTTACAGCTAAGGATGAGGAGATTTTTTAAAAAGGGGGATAGGAAGTGAAGAGCAGTGGAAAAAAAAGGAGACAGAAGAGAGAGCAAAAGGTCAATTTGTAGCAATGTTTCTACACGTTCTTGGCCGTGAAATAGGTAATGGAGCTTTGAAAGATTAAGTAGAGAATTGTTCCAGGCTGAACCTTTGGAACTGGCTGTTTTAAAGTTTCTGTTTTTTGGGTTTGTTTTTTTAGATGGAGTATTACACCTAAATCAGGTGGCTTAATCCAGATACTATATGTTGGATGCAGGATGCTGCTCAAGGTAAAATATAGGAGTGGCTGACCCTACCATTTTGCAGAATAAGGATGCCTCCTCCAAGGTCAGATGCAGGCGGCACTGGACAGGGAGAAGAAGCAGCTTTCTTTTGGAGAGGAAAGTTGTGTATGTCATGCAGTCTTACTCTAAAGAGGAGCAGTGGAGGATACTATCCCATAGTTGCAGTTGTCATGTGCCTTCCAGTCATTACCAACTTATGATGACTCTAAGAACATCCTATCATGGGGTTTCCTTGGCAAGATTTGGCATGTAGAGAGATCTTGTAGCACATTTGAGACTAACTGAAAGAAAGATGCATCTGAGGAAATAGAATGAAGTCTACGAAAACTCATGCTGCCAATTTCTTTCTTTCAATTAGTTTCAAAGGTGCTGCAAGATCTCTCTACGTACTGATTCCACAGACTAACATGGGTATAGTTTTGAATTCTTGGCAAGATCTGTTCAGAGGAGGTTGACATTGCCATCCTCTGAGCCTGAGAGAGTGTGACTTGCTCAAGATCACCCAGTGGTTTTCATGGCCAAGCTGAGATTCGAACCACTATGCCACGCTGGCTCTGCTGTCACCCGTGTAGAAATACAACTCAGCTGCCACTTCTCTCAGCTGTTCATGTGAAATTGTGGGCAGTGGATGTCACTTCTTCCTTTGGGACAGCCGTGCCCAGTGGGACTTTTTTCCTTTCTGCTGTCACTGCCATCCACAATAAGCCCTTTTTTAAAATTTAAAACAGCTCTCTAACCTTCCCCAGTTGCTCAGCCCTGAACAAAAGGATACTTCTGAACTGAAGTCTAAGTTTGTTGTTGTGTGCCTTCAAGACGTTTTTGACTTATGGCGACTCAAAGGCAAACCTATCATCGAGTTTTCTTGGCAAGTTTCTCCAGAAAGGTTTTTCCATTGCCATCCTCTGAGGCTGAGAGTGTATGACTTGCCCAAGGTCACCTGTGGCTTTACATGGCAGAGCAGGAATTCAAATTCTGGTCTCCAGAGTCCTAGCCCAATGCTCAAACCACTATACCACATTGGCTCTCAGTGTTGCCCTTTAAAACCAACCCAGCTGTTCTGTCTCCCCCCCCCCCCCCTTAATAGATTGTATGTGTGCTTATGTGTGAAGAACAACAGATGGAAGAAGCACTAGGAACATTTCCTTGGAAGTATCTATTTTCTTACAGCACTGGTTTATCACCTCCCAACTCACCATAGGCCCCAAGGCAACGCACAAGTGATAAAAACTTTAAAAACATTAAATACATAACTAAAAACCAATTAAAAACCCTTAGCGGGCTAAAACACACTCCAGAAATAATCCAGTTTGAGACTGCTTGAACTGCCCTGGCTCAGTGCTAGGGAATTCTGGGAACTGTAGTTTACTGTGGCACCAGAGCTGTCTCACAAAAAAGGCTAAATGCCTCTTACAAAGCTACAGTTCCAAGAATTTCCCAACACTGAGCCATGGTGGTTCAAGTGGTCTCAAACTGGATTATCTATGCAGTGTGTTTTGGCCCCAAAGCTCTTCCATAAAAACAGTTCTAAAACCAATTAAAACAGATTAAAAACAACAAGAAAGACCAAAAGCTATGCAAAATAGTATGGCTTTCACTCCACACTGGAAACTCAGAAAGGATGGAGTCAGCCAAGAGAGTTCCACCATGTGGGTGCTGCTACCTTAAATACCCTAAACATGAGAGCATAGGTGGGTGTTATAAATTTTAAGATTCTGATTTCAATTAGTATTATGTTCCCACCCTGAGTCTTCAAAGAGAGCTGATTATTAACCGGATGAAATACGTAGGGGCCAAAGATGAATGTTGTTCCAGTGTAGCTGAACATGTTTGAACCAAATCACCTCTGATCCAATGGCATTCGTCTGCATATTCATAATTGACTCCAGTGACACAATGTAATAGGATAATTTCAAACTTAAGAAACAGAATGGTGAGACACAGAGTTTTGCAGACCTTAGAACATTTAGCAAGCAGTTCAGCACACCATGTACCGACAAAATCTGCAATACATGGACAAAATGGAGAAGTGTCTTCTCAGTGATGACATTTGCCCATCGAAACTGTCAGGAGAGGGTATGGTTGGGTGCTGCAATCACAGAATGTAGCAAAGACTTCTTCCTGCCCCAAATAAAAGGACTGTATTTTGACTCTGGATAAAAAAGCAACTCTTGCTGTTCATTCACTCATGACAGCAAAAGGAAGATGACAAATTGCAATATGGCTCTCTGAAGGAGCAGAACATGGAAAAATATTATTATTTTTTGGACCACTGATTCCAGAATCCCCTGGTCAGTATGACTAGTCATGCTGGCTGGGGGATTCTAGGATCACTAGTCCAAAAAAGTAACATTTCCAAGCTATGCAAGGGAGAGATATTCCAAAATCTCAAGCACTAATGGAGGATTTGCTAGAGTCAAACTTTATATCCTCTACTCTCTAGCTGTTAATTTTCATGTCTGCCAGATCTCTGTTTGCTTTTCCATTCCCATATTCTGCCTACATCACTCGAATTTACAGCCATTTTCTCTTCTCTTCCCCACTTTTCCTCCAGTAGGCCATAATGGACAAAGTAAATACTTTTACATGTTTTACAAAGAAGACGAAGGAGTTTATTGCATGTAATTTTCATACCGGCCTGAGCCTGGGATGGGATCGGTCTGGAACAGGTTAAAACTGATTTTACCGCATGCAAAATTGCTGCTGCTGTGCCGCCCAACCATCACCAGTCCTCCAGAAGTGCTCTGGTGACTGATTTTGGTAAACTCCCAAGCTACCCTTTTTTCTTTTACTAGAATCTGTGGATGGGTAGATGTGGGACAGGCGGTTGTTCAGTTTCTGCCTTGCTAATTGATTACTCTGCTTAGCCACTTTTCCATCCTATATGTCCCATTTTTTTTTTAAAAAAAATACTTTTGTTTTTAAACTATTCAGTAGCCTATGGCAATAAGATACTTCTTCTCTTATTTCTTTTTGAAAATTTATCATTAAAATTACCAAAAGAGAAATTGAGTTCCAAGAGAGACAACCAATCAACCAGTTTAACATACTATGGATTATTCCCCTTAAAAGGAATAATATGATAAAAGGTGAAGGACTGGTCTCATTACACCTGATCCTGAAAATCCATCAGATGGATAGCAAATTAAGGGTGAGGGCACCCTGGTTGGTTCCTTTGTAAAGCTTTTTTGGACTACACTTCCAGAATCCATCAAGCTATATGGCAAGTGTTCATATTGACTCACAGGTATGGGAGTTGCAATGCAAAAATATTTTCTCCAAGTTCTGTGCTTGACATAGTGACCATAGCTGGGTAGAAAAATGGCCTCCATTGGACAAGGGCTAGCATACTCTCTTCCTATTTTAGGGGGAGTTAGGGCCTATACAGATTGGGAGAAAGAGGTGGACAGAGGCCGCCCCTTTCTCCCCCGGATCGTGGCTGCCCAACCAAATGGCACGGCTGAGAAAAAGGAGCCATGAAATGCGGCTCATTTCTCCAATGCTGCCAAGGCACCATAAGCATCCTGGAGCAGTGCTGTGATGTCCCTCTTGCACATGCCATTTGGATGCAGTGCACAAGCTACATCATCATCATGCATACCATGTAAATGGTGGTGTGTCAGGATGGCGCCTGTAGTGCATGGTAGGGCTTGGGAGCATTTGGATGCTCCGCTCTCCTGAGCCCTACTTTCGGCCCCAGGCTGGTGCAAAGTGCTGCTCTGTACTGGGCCTTAGTTTACAAAATGCAACCACATCTTGATTTCGATCCTACAAATATTAATCAAAACTCTGCATCAGAAGATGCACATGCATCACATAGCTATGTCACTGTAGCCTTGCCTCCTAGTGCTAGACCTGCAAAATAACCTTGTGAGAAGCAACCCCACTCTCCAACACAGCCATTTCCATGTTGTGGGCAATCAGAGAAGGAAGAGGGATGCATCCAGTTATTTTCCTGTAGCTGGATCTACTCTAATAGGCATCCAACTTATGGCAACACTAAGGTAAATCAATCATGAGGTTTCTTTGGCAAGATTTGTTCAGAGGGGGTTTGCTTCCTCTGAGACTGAGATTTTGATTTTGCTATGTGGCAACTATTGCCATTACATTCAGAAATATGTAGTAATTGTACAATTTATGAGTAACATTAGTGCAAAAATATTGCTAAGGATTCTGTATGGTGTAGTATGGGAGGAAGTCAATGGAGAGGGGTGACACCATGCGTTACCACATTGGGTGATGCCAACCTTAGTGATGCCAACCTTAGTGGTGCATCCAGCTACAGGATAATAGCTGGATGTATCTCCACTCATTCACTGCTCTCCAATCACATGGCAATGTCCATGTTTGAAGAATGATGATGTACTGTTTACAAGGTAAGTTTGGCAGGATTTGGGTCACTGCATGATCAGAACAGAATTTCGATCTCTGCAACAACCAAAAAAGTGAGTTGTGATAATGTTAAATATGTAACTTTTGCCATCATAATTCAGCTACAAGAGTCCAGCTGTCAACTTTAACAAGAATGAGAAAACAAACACCCATCTGTTTCTTACCAGGACCACAACCTCAAAACGGGCAACACTAGCCCCCTAATTGTAGAAGAGGATTCATTAACACCTTTAAGCCTCTCTGATGTTATGTTCCAAGTGACAAATAAGAAAATTATGCTTCAACAGCACACATCATTAAAAAAAAAGATCTGAACTGCACTCTGACAAGCATTTTCTGTTTGCATAAATAAAGGGTAAATGAACAAAAACAATGTCACTTTTTTGTTTATTTAAAGAAGGCTCTTATTGTAAGGAGAGGCAATTTCTCACATGAGGCCATGGTGAAAACACATCAGCCAGAACACCAAATTAAATTTGAATGTTATCATTTCTGAGGCCAATAGCATTTGCATATGATTTACACTACAGGGCAGTTGCCAAGTCTCAGTTGGTGGGCGCATTGCCCTGCTTTATTCTTTGATATTCTTATTGTGTCATTGTCCACAGAAATTGAGGTTGTCCCTCTGGAATCAAGAAATCATGAGCTGAAACAAAACCCACAGTGGTGCATATCCAAAGATGTTAGTCACACTGAAGTCCAAATGACATTAATGCAGAATGAATTAATTGCAACAATCATGTCCCATTGAATTCAGCAGCAGTTGAGCACACCTAACGTTCTCTGGATTTGAGCCAATAGAATTAAATAACTCCCGCCAAGGTTTTGGTTGTTACTTCCCAATTTTTATATGAACCCACTGAGACTTGAGAGCTTCCAGCTTTTGCCTCTTTGGCTCAGCAGTAGCTCAGATCTCCTCCTGATACCTTGCCTTCCTTCCTACCTTCTTATGAATACTGCACAGTCCCTTCTATATCAAAGCCCTTGGACACAGATCAGCAAAGTGTCAAGTGTGGGTCACATGTGGCCCTTTAAGCCTGGTTATGACCCATGAAGCCCTACATGGTTTAGGTACAGACTCTCTGGAAGACTGTGGCAGGTTACAGACCGCTGAGAAGTGGCGGTCTGGCTCCGCCTCCTCTTGCAGCGTCCAGGAGCCGCAGCCTTTAAACTGAGCGGCTCCCGGACGCTGCAGACAAGGAGCGTGGAAATCGCGCTCCTTCTCAGGCCCTGGAAGGGACGCCATGAGGCGCTAGTTGTGCACTTGCGGCGTCATTTCTGGGGTGCGATGTGTGGACGCGGTGCGTCCGCTACGTCAAGATGGCGGCGGCCGTGTGGAACGTCCGTCGCCATTTTGTGCGCACGGAGCGTGTACTAGTGTTAGGGGGGTGCAGAAGCACCACCCCTTCCTAACCCTAGTATGCGCTCGTCACGTACTATATGGCGGTTTGTAACCCACCTGTATCTCTATATGAGCCTACCCAAGCTTTGGGAACTTGGAGGGAGGTTTTTCTCTTGGTTCTACCACTATCAAAACTACATATGGAAAAAACTTGGGGAGAAAACTTTCTTGGTGGCTGCTCTGCCTGGATCATTCATGGAATCTGGATTGCTCAGGGTATATTTGGGTAATACTAAATATTACAAAAATACTCTCTTTTCATCAATGAAAAGCCAGAGGGTTAGAGGGTAGGCCTTCCATGCTTGAAAAGTTCCCCCCTCCTTTTCTTATGATTGCCAGAATTATTTCATAAGGTTGGGAAAAATGGCCCGGTACAGACTGCCCAAGAGCGGTGCTCTGGGGCCAATTTTAGGGCTCGTGAGTGCATAGCGTCTGCACGCTCTCAAGCCCTACTGCACACCGCTGGTGCCATCATGATGTGGCCCCGTCCACATGGGGGCTGGTATGATGGCGTGAGCATGCCACAGTGCCCAAACAGTACTGGCCGGAAGTGAAACAGTTGGGGTGCACAAGTGCACCAAACCCACCCCTTCCAGGAAGCTGCATTGTTGCCACGCATTTTGATTGCTGCGGCAATGATGCGGGGCAAAAACAGGCTGCATGGAACCGCTCTTCTGTCAAGCCCCATAATTTGAAAAACATATTCTAATCATGGTAAACAAACAAACAAACCCACCACTATGTTTCTCAAGTGACAGGAAACCTTGAGGAGGAGAAACCTGGACTGATGGGAATTTTTGCAGTTCAGGGCTTATTAAAATCACACAGGGAGTTTTTTTTGGGGGGGGGGGCACAGAAAAAAAATTTGTGCAGGAAACAGCATTTTCTGCCAACCCCCAAAGGTGTGAATTTTGCATAAAAGTTCTGCAGTATTTTCTATGCTGGAAAGAGATTTTCTACACAGCAAAAGCTAATCACAGTAATAGTGGTTTTGTGCAAATCATCACTGAAAGCTGCAATTTTTAAAACCTTTTTTGTAGTGATAAGACAATACTAACATTGTGCATTGCTTCTTTAAGAATAATAATAGTGAAGATGTACATCCCTACTCTATAGCCAGCAAGCCCGATGAAATTTAAAAAAACCCCAAACATATCCAAGCTTTGAGTGATTCAGAAGGTCAAATACTGCACCCTTCACCCCTGGCCATCTCTTCTTTTGGGAACCTGGCAGGTTTTCCAACTGCCTTTCATTCTTGACTTTTGCCACAAGACCTCCCTGTCTTGTTTCAGTTAATTTTAAACATCACACCCTTCCCAGAGATGAATAACCCTGGGTCAACCACACACAGATGGATGTACACACACTGGCCCAACCCAGCCCATACAGTATAAATTACAGAACATAACTGGTCATAAAAAGCCATTCCACTCTTCCCCATTTCTATCTCACTGAATGACTCCAATGGCCTACAAATAAGAACAATAAAGAACATAATAAGTTCCTCGTTCTAACTTGGACAGCCTTGTTTGTGAGATTTATAGAGAGATCTTAAGTTACTGTGCTTTCCTTTCAAGTCTGTCTGTCATGCAATTTCCAGCAATACACCAGTCCAGAAAATACATGTCCAGGTAAAAGGAAAGATAAGGCAGTGGTAGTATTAATCAGCTGGGATATCAAAGATGGTTTGCTTTCAACAAGCTTTGACAGGCATCGCATAAGTAACTACAGTACATGTCTCATAAAATCACTCTCATGAAACCGAGACTGTGAAGTTGGGAAGACCAGTTAGAGGAGACAGTAAATAACAGCTATCCTTGTTTACAAGACAGATTTTCAAAGAGTTTTCTGTGTGTTCAGGATTGTTGTATGTAAGGATTTGGAAAGTTACTTTTGAAAACTTATTCCATCATCTGGTTGGAGAGGCCTGGAGAACCCAAAACTCTGCTTTTAAGCAGAATTGTTTTTTCTGCCCATGTTGGTGGAATTGCACAGAGAAGAAGATAATTGTAATCCTTCCATATAACTCCAGATACAGCATTTGGCTTGCCATAAAAGCAATGGACACAGCTGCTTTTGTCTCAGCCCTCAGCCAACATAGGTGATAACAGTGTTTGTTCTACCTTCCCTCCTTTGATCCTACAGAAGATAAGACAGGCCAAGGTGAAGTGCTGGAAACCTCTTGCTGTAGCTCTAACACGGACTGCATTTACATTGCAGAATTAATAGTTTGATACCATTTTAACTGCTAATGTTCAATGCTGGGGAATTCTGGGATTTGAAATTTTGTGAGATATTTAGCCTTCTCTATCAGTGGGTTCTGGTGCCACAAGAAACTACAGAGCTGGTCCATAGGATGGAGCCATGGCAGGATTCCATAGGATGGAGCCATGACAGTGTCAAACTGCATTAATTCTGCAGAGTGGCAGCAGCTAAGGCCTTTATAATCCATAAAGCCTGATCTCCTACCTTCTGAAGAAAGCCTTCTGACTGTCACTCAAAGATCTGATTACAGTTTAGAATAAAGTTTAAACTATCAAATATTGTATGACATAAAGGTTTTCCTGTGCATTTATTTCATAATTATAATTTGCACTACTTGCTGTGGAACTTTATACTTCTTAGTCTAACGTGGGCCGGCCTGGACACCCCCCCCCCCCCCCCCGCCTCAAAATGTGAAATGACCGCTCTGGTATCTAGATTTACTAGTTTCAATTGTTGTTTGCTGTTGTCTATTATAACAGGATCTTTACGCCAGCTTGCTTTTTGTAATGGCTTTTTTTAAAAAAAACACTCTAAAATTGTTTTGGTTTTTTTGTGATTTAAATGCTTTACAAATTTCAAATTTTGCCTTACTTATAATTGTCTTGAATTAAAAATATAATGAACTTTTCCATAAAGAGGCAAAGGGGGAGAATGATGGGAAAAGTCAGAGGCCTAAAGGGAAGAGCATGTAAGGAAAAGAGTTTCGTGGGTCATAGAAAATGATGACTTCCTAGGATTTCAAGTTAATTTCATGTACCATCATTTGAGTCATTTTGCAAAAACATCTGACATACTTGCTGATATGGTAACCTGCTAGACCTGGAATAACATAACAAGATAAAAAGGACAAGTGTGGGACCCTCCACATCTCCACACTAAGAGACTTACTTAAAAAGGCAAGTTTATACACTAAATATTATTGCACAGCCACCCCATAGTTCCAGGACTCTCCGATAAAAATTGCCCCTCTGTTTTTGCAGATTCAGATCCGCGACCTTAGCTTACTCAGCGGAGCAAATGGGGAGTTAAAATGGGGCATACAACCCCATTCAAGACTATGGGGCTGAATATCTGCAAGTTTCCATTTTCGCAGGGTGTTTTGTGTCGGGACGGATCCCCGTGAAAACCGAGGGCTGATTGTATCTGGAAAATCATTAATGCAACACAAATAGGCATCTTTTATCTAAGCAAAGTAAAAAGATGGCAGCAGCAGACTGACATTTGGTATAGTGATTTTGAAAATGAAGAATATTTTGCATGTATTCTTTCTGTATCCTAAAACAACCACTTTCACCACCATCAGCCTATAAATAGGTCAGTATGAGAGCTATCCTTACTGTTGGAAGAAAGAAAGAAGCACCAAAGGGGCAGATGCGGAGAACAGCAACAACAGCCTTCCCAGCTATTCCTCCTGAGTTAGTGTTGTCATCCTCTAGCCCCCCAATCCAGGTGGCCTCATTCCCTATTATGCAAATGCTTTGCTAACTATGCAAAACTCTATGGTGGACCAAGTGTTATGCACTATATCCCATTCCAAACCCCTTTCAAACTGGCATTATAGACATGAAACAGAGTTGGGTTTTTCTAAATTCTCTACATGTGCTGTAGAGTTTGGCACCTGTAACCACAAGTGTTTTGTGGTCTCCAGCTCTGAATACCTTTTCTTTACCCACTTTTTATTGTCCTTTGTTCCCATGGGGAAGAGCGGCTTTAAAAGCCGTAATAAAATGGCAGATTTCAGCAAAGAATGAGGATTCCACTAAGTGCGGATCCTATTGAGGTGAACAGAATCAACATTGTTTAAATTTGCAAGAGAAAATTTGGATAGGGAAAGCTGTCAAGATTGAAACACATGCAGTAGGTCCAAGGAAACAATACAAATGTGAACAAATATTAAGTAGCATATGTTTAGAAGTTGTAAGTACACATTCAGAGCTGAAAAAGGTTTTCGGAGCTAGAGAACTTCAGCAATACCCAGGGGGGATATAGACTTCTCAATCAATATATGGTTTCAAATATCCATTTCAAGCAGGGGAAGTTTCAAGACACAGATGTTTTGGCATACCCAGGCACAGCGTAGGCGAGGAGTTCAGTTTAGGAAGAGTTGCAAACACATTTTGAAATGAGTGAAGTCAAACTATTCAATAACTACGGAACTCCCCCCTTCAGGGTTGATTTATGACATCTAAAATCCTACTACAAATGCTCAGCCTTATACCTCATACTGCAAAATGGTGGGATTAAACACACTGACTTGAATGAGCTGCACACCACTGCAAAAATAACTTAGTTTGATAGTTTTTTGGGGGTTTCGGGCTATGTGGCATGTTCTAGAAGGTTTATTCTGACATTTCGCCAGCATCTGTGGCTGGCCTCTCAGAGAATGCTTGCCTGGAAAGGAGGTGGGTGTGTGTGTGTGTGTGGTGTGTGTGTGTGGTGTGATATATATAAATATATATATCTTTAGTGCGGCGCACACACCACACACACACGCACACACCCACACTCCTTTCCAGGCAAGCATTCTCTGAAGATGCCAGCCTCAGATGCTGGTGAAAAGTCAGGAATAAACTCTTCTAGAACATGGCCACCATGCTGAAAAACCCACAAAAAACTAGGATGACGGCCATTGAAAAAACCTTCGACTTCACAAACCCAGTTTGACATGCTCATTGCCATGGCACGATGCTTGGAATTGTGGACATTCAGCTTCTCTGTCCCCACCAAAATACAAATCCCGAATTCCACAGAATAGCAGTGTCAAACTAGATTATTTTGGTAATGCAGATGTAGCCTCAGGTATAGGGTTGCTGTTTGGATGACTTCACCCATACAGGTGAAGTACTTTGTAGGCTCAAAAGCACTTTGAAAATGGCAAGTGTAATTCAGAACTGGTCTATTCATCAGTTGCAAAGAAGCAACTGTCTCAGGCAGGAGCATGTCAGGAACAGCAAATAGCATTGCGTCTCCCTTCTAGAGGACCTCTGCTCATCTCACTTTTCTTTCTTTCTCATGGTGCTGCCAACCACCTTCCCTCTCTCCCTTCCTTGTCTTCCCTTACATCAGTGGACTTCATCACCTTGCCTCTTGCCTACTCTTCCCTGTTGCCTCACCTTATGATGCTGCATTTTCCTCCCTTTCTCCTATCACTGCATCTGCCTCCTGTTCTTTCTTCTCACCTGCCTGACATCTGTGGCCACACCTTCCTTCCTTGTAATCATACCACAGTCCTGTCTGCCCTCTTATTGTAATTGTGCTCCCTCCCTTGCAATGTACCACATGCACTTCCCTTCCCAGACAATGTGCTTTCCATCCTGTTTTGCCCTGTGCTTCACCTACCATCACTGTGGGACATTGCTGTACTCCTTTCCTCTCCTCCACCTTTTATCATCTTACATTGTTGTTTCCTTTCCCTTGCATTTTGCAGCATGCCACCATGCGTCTTGCCCCTTCTACCTTGTTGCTTCACCTCATATTGTATCCTCTGAATTTCAAACTCTTACTCTCTTTCCCCTGTTTTTCAGATTTCACACACTTCTTCTCTTTTCCCTTGCCTCACTTTGCACTGCCACATCTGTCTCTGATACCTTGCCTCCACCACACCACTTGTCCTCAATTCTCCCCCTTGCCTTCCCTTACACCTTGCATCTCAACTATGCACATCCCATCCTCATTCCCTTTGTCACACCTTGCCTCATGTCACCCAGTCTTCCTTCCTTGCGTCTGGTGGCCTGCTGTTACTTGAACTACAACCTCCAAAGTATCCTGAAGACACCTTGAGAACTGTAGTTCAGAGACGAGGGCTAGAGCACTCTAGTAGAGAATTCCAAATAACTTTGTTGTTGTTGTGTACCTTCAAGTCATTTCCAGCTTACAGAGATCCTAAAGCAAACCTATCATGGGGTTTTCTTGGCAAAATTTATTCAGAGGAGGTTGGCCTTCCCCTGAGGCTGAGAACATTTGACTAGCCCAAGGTCATTCAGTGGCTTTCATGGCTGAGCGGGAATTTGAATCTTAAGTCTTAAGTCCTAGTCTAACACTCAAACCACTATGCCACACTGGCTCTATAACTTACAAAATTATAAAACTCTTTAGGATGGAGTCATGATGATTAAAACAGCATGAAACTGGTAAGAGAGTAGTGCACATAGACCTTGAGAGAACATGTCTCAGCCACGGTCCCTTTAAGAGATGATGGCAAAGACAAGATGGAAACTAAGGTGTATTGATACACTGTTCAGTCTCTTAGTGGTATACTGCAGCAGCCAAATGAGTGAGTGAGTGAGTGGTTCTTTTAGGCTCAACAGTGGGAAATTGTGTATGTGTGACAGAGACAAACACAGTCTTGCAGTGACTTCACAAAAATTGTCAGTTTTCACATACAGTGTTCCCTTCCTGTCTATGGGGATTCACTTCCATCTGCCCCCACTCCCACACAGATGGTAAAACATGCACATATTATTCAATAGTTGTGATGTGCACACAGACACATCAGTTCATCAATGTGCACATACCACCAGACTGATCTGAGTGAGGTCAAATCTACAGATTGCCAGCCTGCCAATACCAAGAGTTCAATGCACACCTTTGTGAAAACAAGAAATTCCTTGCCTACTCACTTGCTGACATTTTTATTTGCCGTAGGTGAACTGGCAAGAGGCTATTTACAAGTCTTTGCTAACACTTCAATATTCACTATGTCTTACAGTTGCACATTTGAGTTCCCATGGCAGCAAGAAATTACAGGTTGGTTCTGTGTTTAGATTGCAGGTTCCTAATGGCTCTGAGCCTTTAAAGATCAGATGAATCTAATTAAATTTAGGAACAAAGTATGTTATTGCTTCCCCCTCCCCTCCAGCTATGTAATCTCCCATCACCTAACTTAAATGACACAGTTTTTCTGTAAAACCCAAGGTCAGAATTGTTAAAAAATGCACTATATCCATGGTCTTTGGTCCAGGCCCCCTGCGCATTTAAAATCCACAGTATTTCAAAATAAAGAGTGAAGCAAGTCAGCAGAATGAACGGCATGTTGAAATGCATGATGGCCATGGTGGTGAATATTTGTTGCTCTGTTGCTGTGCAGTGGCTTCTTGCAACACAATTTGCTTTGAGTGCAACCTTATTCTCCACTGGTGAAAACTGAAGGAGGTGGGAGGAGTACTTAGAACAGCTCATCTGGGCATTTTTGTAAGCCTTTTTTTTGGGACTTGTGGTTGAAGCAATTCCACCATTAGTCATAGGAAGCTCAAACATGCAGTACGCCCAAGGAAAATTGGCCAGTGTCTTCAAACTGTAGCTTGTTGGGTGCATTTTTTAAAATGAAGAATAAAAACTTCTAGTTTTTGTAAATGTGATATTACATAAAGGGTGGGTGGAGCAGGGTAGATATTTTCTTGTTTCAAGCAGAGATGTCCAGTACCCTGCTTGCTATGTCTGTCCATTTGGGAACAATCCAATGAAAACCAATTCATTTGGAGGACATCTGCTGGCTGTATGAAACTAATCTGGTGGTAAATTGGTTCCATTCTGAATCAGCGAGGGCTCTAGCCCATGAATTTTTCCTCTTTATTGACTATCTGTAGTTATTTATTTATTGGTTACAGGCATATTGTAGGAGAGGCTGCGTTTTGCTTTTGCATGAGTCTACAGGGGTAGGCAAGATTCTGCCTCTACTCTTTCCTTCCCGCTGGAGGGTTAACTGAGTGCAAACTTTGCAGTTTGCAGTAACTGAAGTAAGCCGAGGAAAATGGGAGGAAAAGTGAAAAACCAAGACAATTTAAAAGTACTTGAAAAATTGGGGCAATAGAGGTATTATTGGGACCATCACTGCCAAACTGGGACAGTTGGGGGTTATATCATGAGACGCACAATTAGAATATTCAATTTTTGCCTTGATGGCAGGGAAAATCAGGAGTTACAAATAGGGGGTACGTCAGGCCATTTCACACAACACAATTACAGCACCATAATTCATGATTCCTCTTTAACTGCCATGACTGCATCCTATGGAATCCTGGGACTGGTAGCTTGGTGTGGCTGTACAGTCTTCTGTCTCAGAATTTTAAATGCCCCTGTCTAAACTACAGCCCCCAGGATTCCATAGGATGAAATCACAGCAGTAAAAGTGGCAACATAATGCTATCATTGTGCAGTGCAATAGGTCCCTGCATGATCCTACAGATAATTCTGTTGTTTGAGGCAGCCCGATTGAAGGTTTAAAAACCTGATCTGGAAGCACTCTCAGTCCTTTACTTCATTGTCAGATTCCATGTCATGACTCAATGGGTGCAGATATGCTCAGATAATTGGCTCCTTATTGTTTCACATACTGGAGGAGGAGTGGCGTCTGGTGTGTCCAGGGAGCAGTGAATCCACTTTGGCTTCTAATATGGATGCAAATGGGACTATCTCATATACTGGACACTATCTCAAAAAATATTGAACAGTTGAGATAGTTTCCTTAAAGTCCAAATGACAGTCAGGAGCAGATATACCACCGCAGTGATGTGACGAACACCATTAGCCCGTAACATATATGAGCTTATTAAAACAGGGCTTCTCAGGAGATGACTGGGCTACTATTCCATGTCAGATCAGTTTTGGTAAGAATTTACTTCATCATATTACAGGTGGAAAGCATTTTAATTTTTAATGTATCTGAGCGGGGGAAACTGATAAATTTATCCATTGTTTCAGTGCTTTGTTCACTCAACTCTTCAAATTCTAGTTGCGACAACACCTGGTCAATCTTGTTTAAGGTCACCAGTTATGGTTATCACCTCCTTCAAAAAATACATAAAGGAGCTCTTTTAGCATCTGTTCAACATAAACAGCTATACTGGAAAAAGCTGGATTTTCTGAACTTTCCCTGTGTGGACGGGCAAGAATTTTTTTCCAGTTCATTTTTGTAGAATTTCTGGTACAGAAAGCTTGTGATTTTAACAAGCTGAATGTAGGAGAAAGCCAAATGGATATACAGTCACCCCTCCTTTCTTGCGGACTTGAGGTCTGTGGTCTTGAATACTCATGGGGGGCATGAATATTTTCAACAGGGAGCGCCCCCACAATGTGCATGTGTTCATAGGCATGCATCCCATTCAAGTCTGTGGGGCTTGAATATAGGCGAGTCTGTTTTCGCAGGGGGTGTGTCAAATGGACTCCCCATGAAAACAGAGGACCAACTGTACTTTGATATTAATATCTCATCCATAACCACCTGTTCGCTTTTCCACAAATATTGTTAATTCAGTGGTAGGCCACAGCTTAGGGAGTAAGGACCATCCCCTCTGCATCTGTCCAGCATCACAATGGCATGTTTCGGTACACTGGAAGCAATGTCATATCACATCTGGCTGCTATTTTGACCAATTTTGTTTTTTGGGGGTTGGTGGAAACAAACCAATGTCTTTGTAGGTAGTTTGGGGCATAAATAGTCAAAAATGTGCATCTAGGTGCTTCTAAAGAGCTTTTGGGGCAACAGTCAGGGGTCCCAAGGGCCATAGATGGCACACTGTCCTCCTTATGAGAATTGACCATCATGAAAAACTGTGGAGCTAATGTGGCATGTGTAGGATGGTTTTCCTATTTGGATAAAGTGTGAGTAGTTGTTTCTTCCATAGCATGGAGATAGTTATGAGCAATTGTAATTATCTCCTTGTTCCAGTAACAAAAGTACAATCACATTATATTATAACACAGCTACATCTTATGGAAACTTTTTTTGTGGTGCTAGTTTACTTAGGGTTTATCCCTAGTTGATGGTGTATGAGTAACATTACAAGTTCCAAGTTCTGCGTTAGGCAATGTTTCATACTTCATCCTGGGTGTTGAGAGTGTGTTTTGTATCAAAAGCCAGTGTCTTAAGAGCATTCAGATTTAAAAAACAAAAAACAAAAACGTAACTAAAAGTGGCAATTCAATAAGGATTCTGGATTCCAAATCCAGACACCAGAAGTTCCGTGATTGATTAATTACCCAGAAAGAAAAACAAAGAAACAGACTGAAGATGCTGATAAGAACTTTTTTTATGTTATTCCAATAAAAAATACATTCATACAGAAATATAACAATCTTGCAAAAAACAATTTCAAATAAAATCTTGTAAAACAATTTTTTTTACAAAAATCTTACAAAGAGATTCTTTAGATAACAGGGTGCTTTCAAAAAACAAACGAACAAAGAGAAAAAAAAAAGAAATTGTTACGAATAGAAATTTTCTTCTGAAATTTCAAGCAATTTTTTTTCCTTTCAGCTTGATTGAGGCTCAGTTATCACCTGAACAAAATGTACTTGTTTATAAACAGAAAACGGACAGCCATTTATTCATTTTGGACATTTGGCAAATAGCCCTGTTGAAAATTTTTGATATTTCACAACTTTGGGGGGGGGGGGTTAGGGAATGTGAATGCAAGGAACTTAAAAAAAATCCTGTTTTCCTTTTGTTGCTATTGTGGCTAAGCAGAAAATCTTACAAATGCATTTTTAAAAGACCTCAAAGGCAAATCCTACTCATGCTCAAGCCAACTCCTCTATAATTGCCTTGATCCATACATGAAGATTCTGATCAAAGTGATTCCTGATCTGTACTATAAATTGGAAAATTCCTCAGGTGTGAAATGGTGTTTTCCCTTTCATCTAAATAAATTAGTGGGTTTATTTCCCCAACCATGAAGGAAGCTCCATTCCCCTGCATGAAGGAAGCTCCATATTTACATTAGAGCAGAGCTCTATAAGACGGTAGATTATACTCCTGGAGTATTTTTTACATCAACAAAGTGCACATTCAAAGCATATAAAAAAATCAAAATGCCATACAAAAAATAAAATAAAAACTGTGTAAGGCTGTGCATTGCTTAGAATTTGACAACCAGTTGTCAACTAGCATGGTTTTGAGATCTAGTAATCTCTGTCATCATTTCCAGGAAAAGCTGACCAAAATAGCAAGAACTGAGCTACTGATGCGGTCTCTAAGTATGCCAACTGTCATCAGTAAAACTTGCTGGGTTTAATTTGTGAGGAAGGACTCTTTCTAAACTTGCAGAAAACCACCTTGCATTGTCAAACTAAAAAGGTCAGCACCAAAGGAAACAAAAGCATAAGCACTATGCTTGTTTCTAGATCTCCTGAAAGAGCTTGGAGGACAAAAGCAAGGGGCTAGATATTATTTCTTTACTGAACTACCTGTGGCTGTGGAAATGGTACTTTTAGATGATCTGAAGAAATCCAGGCCTAAATCTATTTGTTAATGTCCAGCTAGAGAAAACTTGTTAAATTTATGGGAATTTGGTAAACTACATGTTCCACTGATTCAATGGGGGGTCTACTCTAGTTGGGATTAACAAAGGGATGTAGGCTTGACATAGGCAAGCTTGGCTCTCTAGGTGTGATTCCAGTCCAATATCCTACACAATGCATCATAATTTAGCCTAACACTAGGAACAAGAGAAAAGACCAGGAGCAAGGGAAATGTTTAAAAAAAAGTGGTAAGAGTACTGAGATTTTTTTTGGGGGGGGGGGGGAAGGAAACATCACACTGAAATTAGAAGCCAACTACTGTATTTATTTATTTTATTTCAATGATTTACATCCCACCTTTCTCCCACAATGGGATTCAAGGCGGGTTAAAGGATGAAGGGCTCACATGCCTAGGGTTGCTAGAGTGAAAACTAGAGATGCCTCCTCACTCTTCAATGACTGTGTAGAAACTGGAATTTCAGCAGGGTAACCAGATAACAAGCAACACCTTCTACAATTTCTTCTTCTACACAGGCTTTAAAAAGCCAGGAGATATCTCTGGTTTTCACACTGGCAACCCTACATGTACCACCATCTAAAGATAAAATACCACTCCCATTGCTCTGATGTCAGAAAGACGGATTGTAAAAACTTGTCTTTTTGGTTTCCATTACAAACTTGCCCCAAAATTGCAGCTGCAGTCACACACATTGCACCACACAAGGAGGACCCACACTGCTTGATTTTGCTTGAGCATAGAGATTTTTTGTTTAGCATGCTTTCCCTGACCCCAAAATGAAATGCAACAGCTTTGTAGTGATGCAGCTTCACAGAGACAAGGGAAAAGCACGTGGTTGCTCCCTTCCTTTGATCTATGCACAATACTTTTTAGAAAGCTACAAGTTAAAACAGATGAAATGTTAAGTATTGATAACTGGCTTTTCTTTATATAAAATGGAGGGAAACAGAGGGCTCCTTAAAACCTTGGCTATTTCCAAGCAGAGTTCAACTCAACCCTTAAAAATAATAATATATTATTATCTATCTATATATTTATATATTTATACACACACCCGCAAACACGCACACACACTCGCGCACACACACACAGAGCTACTGATATATATATTTATATATATTTATATACACACACAAATATACATACACTACAAACTTTCTACCCACTTGGTAACGTTTTGTTGCTGTTGTTGCTTTTTTCATTTTTCAAACCATATATTTTCTTTCTGTTTTCGCCAAGAGAAAGCTAGCTATATAGATGTGGAACTTGTGCCTTTTAAGCAAACACTTCTTAAATGTGTCTCATATTCCCACACTTTTAAATATGCATGAAAAAATCATATCCTCTGAAGTAGTTATATTTTCAGGGTGGGGAAGGAAGGTGGTGGGTTGTGCAAAGTCAAATGTAAAATAACGAAACCCAAACCAGGCATTTTCAAATGGGTAGATCTGGTCAAATTATTCCATGGAACTTTGGGAACGGAAAAAATATATAAAGAGAGATATTGTACTGGCAAGTTTAAGAATGTTTTATAAGCACACCTTGAACATCAGTCTATGTTCTTCCCACCTCTTCCTAAATATTATTTGATACAGTACAAGTGTCAGGTGACAAGAGAGCCTTAATGAAGCATACATCACCTATACCCCTGTATAAGACCTCCGACAAGAGATCGCATTGCATAAGGCACCATTATTAAGGTCAACAGTGCATTGACAGCTAAAAAACAGAAATTAGACCTCAAGGCATAAATAAAAGAAAAATAATAGCTGCATGAGAATTTTTTTCTTTTAAAAATCAGTTTCTAACCTACAGTGGTTTTATCCACCCAACAGGACCAAAATAATAATAATAATAAAAATTAAAAAAAAATCTGGATCTGGTTGTATGTAACATTAAACCAATTGCATTGTAGCAGCTTTGAACTGGAATTGAGGGGCCGGGGTGGGGAACAGAACAAAACACCTGCAGTCCTGATTAAAAGAATGGAAAAGCATATAGTTCCCCAGAACCATGCAATAACCTTTGTATTATAATGAAAAAAGTTATAGGTTGTGTTATATTGTAAATACACAGCTTATACAATGGATTACAAATGAGCTCTGTAGCAAGTAAAACAAGCTACTTGACACATTGCACATTTAATAGCTGGACCAGACACCAAAAGTTCCTCTCACACAGGATAAAGGGTTCCCTCCCTCCATTCTGGCATCCTGACTTGACTTCCCCTCCCTTCCATTCCCACCCCCCACGCACTTTCTTTTTAAAAAGGTGCAACACCCCATTTGCCCCTGCCCCTTGGGAATGATTGGTGATCACCCCATCTTGTGGTATATACTCCTCACATACATTTTTCCCCCCCCCCCCCCCCCCCCAACTTAGCTGACCTTCTCTCTTTCTCTCCTTTGGTTAAAAAAACAACCACAAGGGTTTTTTTTTAAAAAAACCCAATCAAACAACAAAAAAATAATGTGCCTCAGCATACAGTCGCCCAGTAGATCCTCAATAACATACAGTCGTCCAATCATTAACATTCTCAGTGCACGTGCTCACGGCAGAAGGCGTAGAAGCCACTCAGAAGGTTGGGTACCAGCGCAGGAGACCCACACCGTGCGGTCACTATGCCATTTCTTACATGACTTGTTTAGCCCTCTGAAGACCTTCCAAGGAAGAGAGGCCCTGGAGGCAACTGGGTTAGGGTGCAAAGTGGCATGCTTTGGCTGGAACACGCATCCCTTCTTTCAAGGCCAGTTGACCTTGAAGCCTCTTAGCCTGCAGGATTTGCCCTCTCCACCCATTCAGAGATGCCTCTTCATGTGAAGGGCCAGGTGATCAGACCTAGAGAAGCACCTAAATCAAAGAAGCAGAAGAGAATGTTCCGTTAGTTTGAGCACTGGAATTGGGGATTATCAAATTAAACTTCACATTAGCATTGGGAATAGCAGGTGGCATGGCGATCGACCACCAGACTCCTATGCTTGGGTGCAGGTTTTAAGAGACAAACATGGAATTTGATTTGCCCGAAACAGAGGCCTGCATATTATTCTCAGACTCAGTTATTGCTGTTGTGCCTTCACCTCATTTCTGACTTATGGTGACCCTAACACAAACCCATCATAGGGGTTTTTTGGCAGTATTTATTCAGAGGAGGTTTGCCATTGCCTTCCCCTGAGGCTGAGAGAATATGATGTGCCCAAGGACACCCATGGGTTTCATGGTCAAGGGAAACAGTTCAGCATTCAAACATTATACCACTTTGCTGTAAAATATTGCTATCAGTCACCTTCCTCATACATAGCTGCTAGAAAAGAAAATACTACAGAGATTGAGCCTCCTTTATCTGGAATTCCAAAATCTAAAATATTCCAAAATCCAAAACTGTCCACGAGTGGCTGAGACAGAGACCTTCACTTTTTGATGGTTCAGCATATACCAACTACATTTCCTGCACAAAATTACTAAAAAGATTATAAAATTATCTTTGGTCCGTGTGTATAAGGTGAATACAAAACATAAATGAATTGCATGTTTAGATCTGGGTCCCATTTCCAAGATATCTCATTATGTATACACAAATATTCCAAAATCTAAAATCCAAAACACTTCTGGTCCCAAGCATTTTGGATAAGAGAGACTCAATCTGTACATTTAAACATTTTGCAACTCTGTAGCAAACTTAATTTGCAAGCAAAGGCAATACCTGGAATTTGACTCCCATTACAATCCAAATTAGCTGACCTTTGAATGCAGCAAGTTATTGTCAACTAGATGACCACTGAATAAAGCTGTGGAGTGGTTGCTCTGCAATGTGATTGTTGCATCACAGTCACATGTTTGAACATGATCTGAGTGATACTACAATGGCTGTAATCTGGTTGTTTACCAGCTATGTTTACATTTTGCTCTAAACTCTAAGGAACTCAGAATGGCATGTTAGCATTGGAGCAGGCCCATGAAAAAGACCATGAAGAAGAAGAAAATATGTTGCACCTCAAAGGCCATCTATGCAGCTTCATATCTGAACTGTAATTTGAACCTGTTGGTGGAACACACTAGCTCAGTGGTGGAGAATCTTTTAGTGACCGAGTGCCCAAACTGCAACCCAAACCCCACTTATTTATTGCAAAGTGCCACATCCCTCTGGATTTCTAATGACAAACTCTAGTGAAGTCTGTGTTGGGAAGATGGTGCGAGTGCCCAAAGAGAGGGCTCTGAGTGCCATCTCTGGCACACGTGCCACAGGTTCGCCACCACTGCACTAGCTGATTCTTCTCCCTGGGGTGCTATCAACATTTCACCATGATAGAAAGCTGTTGAGAGTTAATCTAGATTCCAACTAAATGTACAAGGGAAGAGACCAAGGATAACAAAGTAGAAGAATGATTAGTTTGAAAAACACTTAAAATTTGATTGAAGGTGGGGGCAGAGCTGGAAAACACTTTCAAGGTATCCAGTGTTTCACACTTTCCCTGCAACTTTCACTAGATTTTAAAAACTACAATATTGACAGCTAACCCAAACTGCAGAATGAGAGTTTACTAATTTCTCCTAGCAACTTGTTCCACTATCATTATGATCTTGGGAGTTATGAACTTGCACTGCTAATCAACCAAAATTCATGTGAGAGCCATCAAAATGCATTAGCAGCAAACTTCAGTTGATCTAACTCTGGGACTGTTCCCACCAATTTCAAACCAGGAATGTGCAAATGGAATATGCAAATAGAGAACTGAAGGAACTGGCTTTCCCCAATTAGAGGCATAAATTATTCACTCAAATCAAAGGATTTATTTACCTATACACAACTGATGATAAAGCCACATGCTTGCTGCTCAATGAAGTTGGATGGTTTACATCTGACGTATGTCTGAATAGGTTGGACATGGATGCTTCCACGGAAGCATCAGAGAGGAAAAAAGTATGCAGATTAGAAAAAGGGAGTTGCTCTTCACGCACCTGTCACAGTGATTACATTTAAAAGGCTTGGCACCCGTGTGCTTTCTGAAGTGTCTGGTTAACTCATCACTTCTCGCAAAACGCCACTCGCACCCTTCCCATGAGCATCTGTAAGGCTTTTCTCCTGCAAAACAAAACATACCAGAGGTTATTAATCAACTGTATCTATCTCCAAATGAAGAAGAGTATTGATTCACTTGGGTTTCTTCCACAGGAAACAAGGCTCCCCTCTTCCATTCATAACAGAATGCTAAGTACTTCCGAGAACACTGATGGAGAATTTAGATGTTTCTAAACTGACAGCTTTGCTGCAGCAGCAAAACACTAAAGCCTGACTGGAAGATGCCAGTAATATAAGCCTTGCATGCTAGGAATTCCATAAGTGTATAGGATACAGGCTTATAAAACTTTTAGTTACTTGTTCATCTGGGGCAAGAAAAAATTGCCTCCAGATGATCATGTTATGGAAGCCTTATGAAAGGTAATCATCATTTTTTTTTTTGAGGTTCCAGTAAATGACATTGGTATGTGTCAGTGAAATGGGGGATGTAATAAATATTCATAAAATGTTGGCCTAACACAAAATATCAGCAATAAATAGACCCATTTATTATAACAGCAGTAAGTAATATGTGATTACGTGGGCAAGGAGCAGACCAAACTGCAAACTACTTGGTTTCAAGTCAATTTAGCCCTATTCAACAGTTAGAGAACTATATTACGCAGGAATAAACCAAGATGCTAGGTTTGTTTGGGAGATGACAGCCTTACTACCAACCACCAAATGGGGAAAACAAGTTTCATCCAAATGTTAGCTCTCCCCAAGGTTTCATTTCATTCCTCTCTATTTAAAGCTCTAGTAAATTTGAAAGAATAAGCCCCTGAACTGATAACTGAACTGGTAGTAAAATCTTTACACTGCATTAAGAAAACACTCTTGTAAAATATAAAGATGTTACATGGCACCTTTAAGGCTCATTTATTTTAGTGAAGTGGTGTTCTCTAAAAAGCAAAGTTAATAGTAAAGGAGTAAAGTACACATGGTTCAAACATCTTGGTGTAAGGGGGAGAAAAGTTGGGAAAATAAGGAATAAGAGACTAATATAACCTTCAGCAGCCATATTTGGGTTTAGCCTTAAAAGTGGAAAGCCAACAATTTAGAAAAGTAGATTTCTAGCCAGAGATTCCAGATCCTATTTTGCGGCTTTAACTGTTGAAAAGGGGACTTCTTATTTTCTTGGAAACTACTAAAAAAAGTTTTAAAAGAAGTTTCATTTCCATAGATGATGGGTCACAGAATGGTGTCATTTTGCCTTCTTCCTCATTGTGTCCAAAAGCTGAGCTGGGGAGTCATAGCACAAGTCCTCCTTTTTGCATTCTCTTCTCTTTGAAACAGCGCCTTGGAGGACCAGGCCTTTGGCTACTTTTCACATTTAACCAACTCTCAGGAACTGTAGAATATTCATGCTCAAAAACAAAAAACAAAAGGAGAGCTACTTTCACCATAAAAAATTTAAACAAGCCCTGGAGTGCCCATTCAACACCTTGTATCCTTTCCAACAAAGCTAAGGAATTGGGCTTTGATTTGAAATCCAATCGTCATGGTAGTAAAATTTGATCCGCATAGTGTGAACAAAATCATAAAATAATAAACTCCTGCAAAGTTCAAACCTCATCTGATTTAGGAAGCTATGTGGAGTCAGCCCTGGTTAGTACTTGGATGGGAGATCATCAACAAATACTGTAGGCTATGTTTCAGGGGAAGGAACTGGCAAAACCTTTTGAGTATTCCTTGCCTACGAAAACCTCATGGAATTCATGGGGTCGCTATAAGTTGACAGGTGACTTGAAGATATGTGTGTGTGTGTGCATACACACACACAAAGTCCAAGCATAGCTCTCAAACAGTTATTTTGCTTCTAGCTTAAGCATATGGGGTGAGTTTGCAGCAAAATCACAAGTCTTGGTGGTAGTGGTTTCAAGGGGCCAGGGTTGAGTCACTTCAGAATCAGTCCCTTGAAGATAAAAAAATTCCACATTTCTGAGAAATTTCTCAGTTTCTGATTGGTCACCAAGTTTCAGATCCCTTCTCTAGTTTTTACCTAAAGAAAAGATAAAAACTACCATGCACCTCCACAAGCCTATGTTAAAAAGAAAGAAACAGGAACCATTAATGCACAAAGCATGGGGGTGGAGAATGAACTCATTTCTTCAAATCTTTGTATACAGAAGTTTGCAACAGGCTTATGGAAAAGAATGAGGAAGTGATGCCTTGCATTCTGGGAAACCTCAGCAAATATTGCATCATCTCATGGCCTTGGGTTCTTGCTCCAGAAGCTGTGCAACATTATGACACTACCAGCATGAAGTGTTTTCCTTAGAGTTTTAGAGAATATGCAATTGCCCAGCCAGCAAAAACTAGATGTTAACATGGGATAAGGTCTAAAGCTGCAGATGAAAGGGAATTTTCATTTTTAATGCCCTTTTGGTGCATGAAGTTCTGTTGACTATGAGAATGATATTAGTAAGGGTGATTACAGTGACAACCAACTAATAGCTGGAGTCAGAAGTCCATAAGGAACCTAGGTGGAATGGCAGCCATCAGTATGTGTGTGTGTTGTGTGGCTTCAAGTCATTTCTGACTTATGGCAACCCTAAGTCCCTTAACCTACCATGGTTTTCTTGCCATGTTTTGGTAAGAGGAGGTATGCCATTGGCTTCCCCTGAGGCTGAGAGCATGTGACTTGTCCAAGGTCAACTAGTAGATTTCATGGCCGAGTGGGAATCGAACCCAAGGTCTCCAAAGTCACACTCAAACCACTACCCCCCACTGACTCCATATGTAGCATTTTAGGGCCCAAGCCTCAAAGAGTAAAAGTTAACTGGCTGTCACAAGACAACAGGAATATGTAGCTGGTTTCCTTATTACATTTAAATCCTATCTTTGTTTCATGAATGAAGCCAGTGAACTTTGGCAGAACCACATATAAGGTGCTCAGATCATCTCCTAGCCATCGACTGTCTAGATCAAGGGTCGGAATAATGCAACCCTGCATATGATGTTGAACTGCTACTCCCCACATTCCTCACCACTGGCTATACTGGTTAGGGCTGTAGGGACTTGTAGCTCAACATCTGGGTGGCCATGATTACCAGCTTCTACAGCCAAACATGCATAGTAGTACCTCATTTCTGTGTCATATGCCTTCAGATCATGAACCAGTATAAAAGAAAGGAATTCCAGAATTGACACAGGGACAAGGAAGAGGCACTCTTAATTTCAACCTAAATCCAACTGTAAATCCCAACCAATCATTGAATCAATGGGATATTCGTTGTTGTAGTTCCTTCACATTGTTTCCAACTTATAATGACCCTAAGGCAGATCTATCACACCAAGTTCCTCTTGATTCAATGAATTTAATCTAGTTAGGACTAGCAATTCTGTTTAATATTTCATATTTATTCCCTGCTTTGCTTTTTGGAGGGTAATGACACCAAAAGGTGTCCCAGACACAACACCAGGTGTCCCAGACATGTTCAGTTCCAGAAGGCCACAAGGATACTCACCTGTATGGGTACGCTGATGTGCTTTCAGATGTGAACTTTTGGTGTAAACCTTTCTGCACCCATTGAACTGACACCTGTGAACCCGCCTCCTCCCATCTGGAGACGCATCGCCATTGGCCGAGGATCCTTTTTCTGCAGTCTTTCCACCAGCGCTAGTACGAATTTTGCCTGGTGAATGCAAGTCACTGGGTGCACTATTCCATGGTTGAGAAGATGGCTCTTTGCCCAATTCAGGGGAAGAAGGAGGAGTCGATGTGACAGACGAGCTCAAGTTTCCCGTATTGGCCATACCCAAGACATCACTTATGGGATCAGAGGTAAACTTAGTCGTAGGTGAAAGTTCCTCAGAGCTGTCTGAAGATTCACTGCTGATATCAGAATTCAAACTGTTAGTCTCTAAACTCTGGCTACTCGTACTGTCCTCCTTTGGAACAGATGCAGTTTTCTGTTCTGATTCTTCCTTTTTCTCACGTGCCAGAATAATTTTGGTCCACAGATCCTCTTGGCTGTCAAATTTAATCTCAGAGGCCGACACGTAGCAGGGCTCGCTCTGAAGATATCGTTCCAGCTCTAAGCATGTCTACAAAATAAAAGCATCATTGTTGTTGGTGTTTTTAAAAAAGAACCTATAGCAATAAAACACACACTATGGAAATCCAACCAAGCCACAAACCTGCAAAGAGTGTTTATTTCTGGTTGCTAGGCTCCTTTACCATTATAGGCCACTCAACCTTCCTGTGATGACTTTTACAGTAAACAATGCAATTCCCAAGAAATGGGCAGCAGCTCAAACCCACCTACGTCTTCCAGCCATTTCTCATCGCACGTTGACTCAGTTGTCATCTCCTAGAAAGGAGATGTTCAAGGAGCTAGCGCTAAAGTCACACTCTTCTGACTCCCCCCATCATTTTAATTGTGTCTCTTTGTGCTAGTCAACATTTCATTAAACAAAGTAATTTTATTATGTTTGCAGAGAATGGCCAAATGGAGCTTTCACCAGCCAGGGGGAACATATATGTGTGCGTGTGTTTGTGCTTTTTTCGGGGGGAAATTAACACTACTTGGGACTTAAACTCAAGAGACGTGTGCGGCTGCAGTGGCCAACTATCCATATTCAGGGGGTTGTCCACAAAGCCAAGCCATTTCCTGCGCATGAGAATGCGGCCTAGAGGAGACATGCAAAGAATGCCATTCCCAAGCACGCTGGCATGTGCCTCACGTAACATGAGGCTCTTCTGGTGGAGGTTGAAGTGACCTTAAGCATTCCACCAGCTAAACCTTCAAAATTATATTGTGTGTAGCTGAGGTGAAAAGGAAAAAGGAGAAGCAAAACAGAGAGGAGAAATGGCAAAGAAGGGAGGAAAGGGAAAAATACAACTTTTCAAGTCCTGCTGGGAGCGCCACAACGAACCCAAGAACTTTTTATCTACTGGCCGAGAGCACAACTGTATGAGTCATCCTCCTATTTCTTTCACTGAATGCCAAAGGAGACTTCCTTTTTAAAATCCTGACTCTCTGCCAAGAAAATGTACGGTTCAAATATATACGCGAGAGGACATATAATAGTAAGGAGGAGGGGGGAAAAACCCTACTCTTTCTCCGAAATGAGACAAACAAGGCTTTGAGTGACACAAAAATCACCCTTCCACGCATACGCACAAAACAACAAGGAGCTTTGGAAGCAAAAAAAGGAGGAAGCGACGCAACGGTTATTTTTGAACAGGAGGGGAACAGAAGTTTCTGTACTTCGGTTCCCTCTACTATCAACATCATAAAGCTTGAGCAGGGCAACAAGGATAAGAGCTAAGGCCTAGGTGTTTGTGAACACAATTCCTGCCCCGCTCCAAAAAGCAGTTGCTGTTGTTGTTGTTGCTGCTGCTGCGTGCCTTCATGTTATTGACAACGTACCTTACATCTTACCCTTGTTACCCTGATGAAGCTTTATGACATCGACAGTCAAGGGAATCGAAGTACAGAAACTTCCTATCGTGGAGTTTTCTTGGCGAGATTTGTTCAGAAGAGGTTTGCCCTGGCCTTCCCCTGAGGCTGAGAGAGTGTGACTTGCCCCAAGTCACCCAGTGGGTTTCATGGCCAAGCTGGGTATCAAACCCTGGTCTCCAGAATTGTTCTCCAACACTCCTTTTAACCAAGAGTCCTTCCCTCATGTCAAAATTAGCAAAGCTGACCCCCCCAAATAAAATGCCACAAGTCCCAATAACTCCGCCAAAGGGTCATCTTAAGGAGTGTGTCACTGTGATTCAGCCTTTTCCCCCCATGCACCATGGTGGACACAACTTATGCACCCCTGCTAGCCTCCGATCCTATGAACAGGATCAGACTGTCACTTTCGACTCCTGTGGGAAGCAAAGCTGGGATAAACAGAAGTGGTAAAAGTGTGGAAAAAAAGCAGCATGCCTTAATCAATATTGATAGGTTTCCCTATAATCTGGCACCAGATCTGCACAGCCACTTTAAAATAAAAATAACCCTAAGAAGGTCAGGCGATGTGTATCAGTAAGGAAAGAGTAAGGGACTTTACAGTAAGGGCTGGTTAAACTTTCATATTCTGGGCTGCTTTTAAAATGCCTCCATTATGCAAAGCAGCTCTGAGAATGAGCTTGAAAGCTGGAGCAAAGGGGGGGGGGAGCAGTTAAAATGCTTTTGAAAGGTACCAGGATCTAGATCTTTTTGGGGAGGGAGGAAGAGGAGAGAAAGGGAGGGGGAAATTCCAAGATGCCTGGAGGAAACTACTTAGATCCATTTCAATCACGTACTATCAGGGCTGCCTCAGAAAGAAAGGGGGTGGAGAAAAATACAGTGTATATTTTCCCAATTTGGGGGGGGGGATAGAATTGCAAAACACGTAACACTTTGGATTGCAACCTTCTTGGCAGGATTGCAATAAAGAAACATCTCCATTGATTCGATTTAGACAATCTTTTTTCTTCTTCTAGGTAAATGATAAATTGGAGTGTACTGGAGAACCCAATGGAGAATAATAATAATAATAATAATAATAATAATAAAAACAGTAATTGCAAAACATGGACAGGGTTGTGACACTTTGGGTCGCAACCTTCTGGACAGGATTGCCACAGCTTTGCAAAGAAACATCTTCACTGACTTGATCTGGACAAGTCAATATCCCCCTTTAAATAAATAAATTTGAGTGTACTGGGGGGGGGGGGTAATAGTAATTGCAAAACATGGCCAAGGTTGTAACACTTTGGACTGCAACCTTCTTCTTGACAGCTTGGCAAACCAACACATCCATTGACTTGATCTGGACAAGTCAACCCCCCCCACCAAATATAAATAAATAAATAAATAAATAAATGATTTTTAAAAAATAACAAAAACAAGCCACCCAGACAATGCAACAACAACAACTCTAATCTTGTTTACTAAGCAATCCAATTAACTGGGACACCCCCCCCCCCCCCCCCAAATCCATGTCCATTAAAGGCTGCAAATCTCAATCTTTCCTCCATAGACTCAAAGCAATGGAGGGAAGAAATGAAAACAGGATCATTGTCATATGACTGACAACTGAAAGGGGGGGGGGAAGAAGAGAGTAGTTAAACAGCAAGTCGTTAAAACCTGGGTCCTCCTTAACCTCAGGCATGCAAACCATTCACACTTAGTGCAAAAAATAACCAATCCTCAACTCTTTGCAAAATGAAGGAGAGGAATAATAATAATAATAATAATAATAATAATCCAATGACAAGATTCCTTTGGATTGGCATCAATGCAAAGGAAAGACTTTATGTTAAAAAAATTAGATTCAAGGCAGAATGATCTATTGAGAGATTTATTTATTTATTTGGAGATGGGTATTTTGCAGATTTGTTTGGATGCAAGAGAGAAAAAAGAAAGGAAGACAGAGAGAGTGAAGCTTACAGAAAAAAGACACACAAGAAGAGCTGACAGCGCTGTTCTGAATAGCAATGCAGTGAGAGACTTCTTTCCCCCAGAAATCCCATCTAAAATAATAATAATAATAATAATAATAATAATAACAACCATGCTACACAATGCAATCTTAAGGCATGCTTGCAATCTTAAGGAAAATGCAAGGGTTCCTGAAGTCTTCCTAAAAAGCAAATGGTGTCTCTCTCTCTATCTCAGTCTCTCTCTTTCTAAGCCTGCATTTCATTTTGCACTGAATGAAAGACAACTCCAAAAGCCATAGACATCAACATAGGCATATTTATACATACATAGGTTTTTAATCCCCCCCAAAATTTACCTGTTGCCAATATTCCTCCAGAGATGGCAAAGCAGAGAAGTAACCAGTGTCGTGCACAATTTGCAGTTCCTGAAAGATGCTACACATTGGGAGCACATCCATGTCTCTGGATAATAATAATGATAATAATAACAATTGCTCTTGTGGTTATTATTATTATTGTCTTGTCAAGGGAGGGGTGAGGAAAGTTGACCTTCCACAACAACAACAAAAACAAAAAAGTCAGTGTCCACTCTGGAAGTCTTTTGGAAAAATCACCAGCAGCAGGAGAAAAGTCATAGAAACCAAGAGAGAGAGATGCCTTTTAATATATATAGGATGCTATTGCTGAGGTTGCTGCTTCTTCAATCTGGCTGACAGCTATTTACAAAGTCCCACTTCCTCCTCTGCTAGAGGGAAGGAAAAAGAAAATATAAAAACACAAAGAACACCACCAGAAAAATAATAATGATAATAAAAATAATATTAAAAAAATTCCAAGGAGAGAGGGAAAAATATTAAAAAATTATTATTCCCCCCCTGTTGCTGTTAAATCCTCTTGGGGTGCTTGCTTTCCAACAAAACCAGCCAGGAGAAAGACCAAAAAGCCCAGTGGCATGCAAAGTTGAATTGCACAGCATTAATATATATAGATTTATATATATATATATATATTTGCAGAGTCCTTTTGCAAAGGTGGCTCCTTCTTTGTAATATTTAATTTTTTAATTTTAAAAAATTAATTATTATTATTATTATTATTACTATTTCCCCCCTTCGACTCTTCCTGGGGCATCTGGAGCAGATCCCTTGCTCAGGAGCCTACTCAATATTTGCAAACACCAGGCTGACTGCGAATGGAGCCCTCTGCAAAACTTCCCTATTCAAAGCATCTCCTCCTCCTCTTTCCACTCCTCCCTCCTCCCCCTCCCCTTTCCCCCCTCCCTTCTCCTCCTTTTGGCCACGCCCCCTTCTCCTCCCTCCTCCCCGACCACCTCGTGATCCCATGACGCCGGCCTCGCCAACGCCGTCCAATCCCCGGCCCCGCAAACCCGTTCCACCGCGTTCCAATGATGTCAGCCTCGCCCAATGGGCGCCCGCGACGCATCCCGGCTCCTCCTGGCGTGACCGAACCCCTCCGTGACGCCTCCGACGATTGGGCCGATTCGAAATTCGAACGCGCCTGATTGGACGGCAGGGAAGAGGGCTATTTTTAGCAGGGTATATAAAGCCGGGGAGCCTGTTTGAGCGAGAAGGGACTCGGGGAGGCTTGGGTTGTTGTTTTGCGCGTTGCGAGCGGGGGGAAGGGAGGGCCGGGGTTGCAATGACAGAGGCGGCCGCCTGGGGCGCTGCTGAGCCGCTCAAGCAGCAAAGGCTCAGAATAAAACTTGCAATGAATTTTTTTTGCAATTGAATTTTTATTTTTGTTTCTTTAGTGGAAGAGGGAAACATGATTTTTTCCCTATTACCTGCATTTCCCCCCTTTGTATTTTTGCAGCATGCATGGGCACAGAGATACTCAAAGCAAACCATTTATTATATTTTAATTTAATTGTTCTTTCCTTATTCTGCTCTCAATTTAGTTCTTCCTGATCCACTTTGTTGCACCTGCTGCTTGCTTGAAGCCTTAAGAGTTTTCTTTTTTACACACACACACACACACAGAGTTGTGTCCCCTTTTGCTGGAAGACTGGCTCAGTTTTATTCCAAAATTGAACCTCTGGGTTTAAAAACATTTAATTTTTTTGTATCAACTTGGAGGGGCAGCTTCCTTCTGAGCATCCTTTGCTCCGTCCTCAACATGGCATCCCTTCAGATACTTAAAACAGGGCTATCAAATCGCCTCTTAAGTGTCTGTCCTAGTTGCTCATCATAGAGCATGGTTTCTTGACCTTCCACCATTTTGGTTGCCCTCTTTTGGACACGCTCCAGTTTCCAAACATCCTTTTTGAATTTTATGGTACCCAGGACTTGAAAAATTGTTCCTGCTCTTCCCCCCATCCTGCTTTTATAATAGCCTCCTCCTATGGTTTTGGAGAACCGCCTGGAAAAGCAAGCAATGTACTTGCAAGTATATGTATAAAGCAATTAGTTTCAATGCCTTTTTGTTGTTATCTCTCAGCCCTAGCGGTCTTTAAATTACCCAGTTTGGTTTCGGACGGCGTAATGAAAATCTTTTCCATCCATCCATGTTTCCAGACTGCTACAGGTTACAACTGGAGTCCTCAAATTAGCTGGGAGTGGGGAATAAAATGATGAATTGGTGGTTGTTTGGAAAAGTCACGATCAATAGACTTTTGGTAATAGTTGCACAGCCCCAGAGTCTGGAGGTTTTTAAGCAGGCTGGATGGCCATCTGTGGGGAGTGCGTTGATTGTGTATTCTTACACAATATGGGGTTGGACTGCATGGCCTTTGTGTTCTCTTCCAGCTTGATGACTCTAGATCCCATTGCATTTTAAGATAAGACGTGGATGCCTGGCTTGCATTAGGAGTAAGGACCTTGATCTGCATCCTGCAACTCCTGTTGATTGTAATGGTAAGGCTACTGTTAGCCAGTGGCATGATTAAGACAGTTGTCAAGGGTCCGCTAACACTGGTGTCCTCTTTTCTCACATGCACCAAGTTGCTGCTGTTACAGTTGTCCACATCACTCTCTAGAAACTTGCATTCTCAAACCTTAGCAAGGTACTCTTTTGGGCTGCAGCTGCAGGAGTTGTTTTGCATTACACAATTGTAGCACTTTAACTGTCATGGATATATCCATGGAAAGTATCCCATGGGTGCATCCATGGGATCCAGTATGGTGTAGTGGTTAGAGGATTGGACTATGACTCCAGAAACTAGGGTTTGAATCCCATCTCTGCCATGTAAACCCACTGAGTGACCTCTCCTCCACAGAGGATGGCATGGATAAACCCTCTGATTACTCTTAAGGGGAAGGCAGTGGCAGACCTCCGCTGAATAAATCTTACCAAGAAAGCCCCTTGATAGGTTTGCCATAGGGTCTCCATAAGTTGGAAATGTCTTGAAGGCGTACACAGTAACAGCAATAGCATCCTATGGAATCCTGGGGTTTGTAGTTTGCTCAAGATTGTTGGTTGGGGGGCTGGATACATCATTGTTCAGCATCTTGTTTGCCAATGCCACAGTACTCTGTCTTCAGTGCAGCTGAATGGCAAGACATTAGGATGGGTTTTAAGGCAGTCATATTGGGACACATATTATAAACATGACAAGTTCTTTCCTAAAGATCTTGATCATTTCTTTCCTGCCAAACCTGCAACTGCTTTTGTGATACTGAAATGAGAACAGAAATTACCAGAGGAAGCATCTACCAAAATCAATAATCAGCCACCTGAGCCTAGTCTTCCATCAAAAGACCTGATCTGCCTATTCCTGTTTTCATCATAGATTTAGATGGTGTCGATTATTAGATAATATTTAATTGGTAAATAATGGAACATCTTCGCAAAGACAGGAACTGAACTGTATTTACTAATTAAATATTATCTAATAAGTGACACCATCTAAACTGTGCAACTTGAAGATGAAAACAGGAATGAGAAGATCAGGTCTCTTGAAGGAAGAGTAGTTCAGATGAATAATTATCAGTTTTGGTAAATGCTCCCTCTGGTCATTTCTGGTCTCATTTCAGTATCAACTGAAGAGAAGATCTCTTGTGTTTATTCAGATGAAGGATAATTAAAGGCAGCTGAGTGTACGAAAGAATTTCCAAAGAACTGAAGGAAAATAGTTTTAACACTCATATTATTAGGAGATTAATTGATCAGGAAGTCTTGTACTTATATTAATTACATTAACGTCCCACTTTTCCTCCAGTAAGCTTTACCTTCACAACAACCCTGTTAGGGATGTCTGGCGGAGAGATACAGAAAGTATGGCCGCTAAAGGTTAAACAGTCAATTTTCATGGCTCAATGGGGACTTACAGCTGGATTTCCCAAGTCCCTGTTCACTATTATAACCATACTTCATCAAGGCTTCATTGTAGAGTTTATGCAGGATATATATATATATATATATATATATAGATAGAGAGAGAGAGAGAGAGAGAGTTGTGCAGGAGCTGAGGATCTCTAGCAAGGCATATACCTGTAAGCTTTGCACAAGAAAAATTGTGAGCCTGATGGTTGCTTGTTAGTTATCTTGCTTTCCCTTTTCTATTTAAATGTGACCTATATGGAGTAGGAGTCTTCTTCAAGTCTGATCTCAAAATAAAAGGTTCTCAGTTGTCATTGGTGTGCGCCTGTGAGGAAAGACATGGAGACAAGGAATTTCCTACTTTAATGTCAACACCGTATTAAAAGTGATCTGAGAATCATCCTTCAAGAAACACTGGCTTTTAAATGCTATTTTAATTGCCCTTGAAATAAAAGTTAAATATCTTTGAAATGGCCTTGTTTGTCATTGTTTACACATACATACTTGTATCTTTCTGTGAAGAGCAATTGCTGTTTGAACTGGAATTCTCGGAAAGCCTAATGGAAAAGCGTTTGGGCCACAAATCAAAGTAATGTGTTCAAATGGATATTAAGAAGGAGCCATACTTCTAATCAAAACACCAGATTAAATGCTCAGCCCTGTCATGTGGAGCAGTCCTTTTGAGACTGTCCCACTTGAGAGAAAAAAATGGAGAGCAGGATCAGATCTTCGGAAGCTCTTTATTCTAAAATCTCCCTTCACAATACTGTAGATAGCTAACATGTCAAGGAGAAGGCTAGAATCAAATCAGCCATGCAGGATTCCTCCAAGGCCCTGAGCAGATGGGCTAGGAAAGCATGGGCTGAGTCTGTGCTATTCTGGCCTGGGTCCTCACCTGGGTTGGCAGGGGTTTATATTGCTGTCACCCATGCCGGCCTGAGAACCTGCTTCCGGCATGCGCACCATACCTTTCTGTGCCATTGCTGTGACTGAGAAGCTCCCCATTGCTGTGTCTGATGCAAAAATTGCACCTCACTGCACCCATGTGGCTAGGCACTCCCTTTACATGTCAGATATGACAATGGGGGGCTTCCTAGTAGGAGCAATAGTGCAGAAGGGTCAGGAGCAAGCAGGAGCTCCTGGGGTCTGCAGTGGAGTTTCTGGGAAACTCCACGGCAAAGTTGGGGGTCATTTGGACTCATGTTAAGGGCTGTTCATTCCAGAATAAGTCTAGATTCGTGTCCAGTTGAGCAGGATCTAGCCTGCTCTAAATTCTCAATTTAGAATGAAAATATGAAAACATAAGTGTCACTGGGAAAAAAAAATACAAATAAAGTAAAAATAGAGTCAACATTTAATCCACTGTGTGGGGCTAAAATTGACTCACCAACAGCTCGTGGAAAAAGCTTTGCAAGCCATAAATCCTGGAAAGATATTTAATGCTATTTAACAACTGGTGTGAAAGGCTGAAGAATTTTGCTGCATATTGATTTTCACCACATACACAGTTGTAATCTCATGCCTCAGCTCTATGACATGGAAAGATTGTACATTTCCTTCTACTGCAACTATTGTAAAAACCCAAACACTGTTTTTCCCCCCTGGATTCTGTTTTGGTTTTGTTGTTAACTGTTGTCAAGGTGACTTCGACTGATGGCGACCCTATGAATGAGTCACCTCCAAGTCACCATATCAAGTCTTGCAGACATAGGATTGTGACTTCCTTGATTGAGTTTATCCATCTGGATTGTGGTCCTCCCCTTTTCCTACTACCTTCTATCATACCAGATAACTCTTTTTTAATGGGTTGTGTCTTATAATATGACTAAAGTACAACAGTCTGAGTTTAGTCATCTTTGCTTCTAGGGAGAATTCAGGCTTGATTTGCTTTAGCACCCATTTATTTGTCATCTTAGCAGTCCATGATATCTGTGGAACTCTTCTTCAGCACTATATTTCAACTGAGATGATTTTCTTCACAGCTTTCTTCACTGTCTAACTTTCACAACTGTATGCAGAAAGTGGAAACATGATGACATGAACAGTCCTAACTAAAGCATACAATGGTACTGTCTATCTTTACACTTAAGGATCTTGGTTTGTTCCTTTCTAGTTGACCTTCCAGGTTTTAGTCACCTTATGATTTCTTGACTGCAGTTTCCATTCTGCTACATGACTGAGCCAAGGAATGGAAAATCTTGAGCAATTTCAATGTCTTTGGCTGCATCGGCAGTGCAGAAACAGTGCAGTTTGACACCACTTTAACTGTCATGGCTCAGTGCTATGGAATCCCAGGATTTGTAGTTTGTTGTGGCACCAGAGTGACAGAGAAGGCTAAATATCACACACAAGTACAGATCCCAGAATTCCACAGCACTGAGCTACGTCAGTTAAAGCATCTAGTTTAAAGTTATTTAAATCATCAGTGGTCATTATTTTTATTTTCGTTGGCGTGTTATAGACTGCCCCTTTGGGGCGGCCTGTAACCGGCCCTTTCCCTGCTGTATCGGGGCCTCAGCTGCCACAACTGCAGCCTCCGAGGCCCCGATCCGCCGCTTTCCAGGCCGTTTCCCCACAGCCTGGAAAGGGGTGTCCTTGGGGCTTCATGCCCCAAGGACATCCGATGGCGGCGGGGAGGAGGAGAAAGGGGCCATCTAAAGGCTGCGCCAGGGACGCAAACCGCAGAAGGAGCTCCATTTCGGAGCTCCTTCTCCTGCCGCGGAAAGGGCGCTCTAGGCGCCCTCGCGTGGCGTGACGACATCATAACCGCGCTGCCTCGTTTGGAGGCGGCATGGTGGTGACATAGTCATGACGGCCCCCGTGTGGAACAGGCGCCGCCATTTTGTATGGACTGGGTCCGTACTAGGGTTAGGGGCATCAAGAAGTGACGCCCCTTTCTAACCCTAGTACGGACCTAGTCCGTACTATTACACCCGTTTGTAACGGGCCTTAATGTCCAACTGTAAACCTGCCTTTGCACTTTTTAAAAACTCAGTTCAGTTAATGTTCAGGTCTTTGCTATTTTCTGCTAGTAGTATTGTGTCATCTGCATATCTTAAATTGTTGATGTTACTTCCTCTAACCATCATGCCTCCTTCCTCCTAACCCTGCTTTACATGTGATATGTGCAGCATACAAGTTAAACAGATGGGGTGATAAAATTCTGTGCCTGAGGACAAACAACTGTTGTGGCACACTCATTTCTTTAAAAGAAATCCACAGTTTTTCATGATCTACACAATCAAAGACTTTGCTATAATCTATGAAGTACTGCCTGACTTTCTTTTGAAATTCTTTGTTGCATCCACTAGGCCAAATGTAAGTTTGCAATATGATCGCTAGTGTTTTGTTTTGTTAATGCAGAGAACAATATGATGCACGCAAATTGGCAAATCTTGTGTATGGGTCTGGTTAAATCTGCAATTACATCATTCCTATCCCTGTAAGATATTCCTTGCCACACAAAATATAAAACTTGATTATCTGGCATGGGGTTATTCCATGTATCAATACCTTGCCTACAGGATTAAACTGTTGTGGGTGAAACTGCAGAACAAACTTCCCTGATCTAATTTTACATCTCTCCACTCACCCTTAAAAACATTTAAGTACTGTGAGACCAGGAAAATTTTCTTGTGTTCTGATGTTGAGTGGTTCTTGCAACAGCTGTATGTTTGGATTTCATAACTGCCAGAAAATGGTATGTTCACTGATTCATAGAGTTGGGAAAAAAATCCTTTACATCATCCTGTGCTATGCATGGACAAATATTTTGGAGAAGGAACTTTGGTACATTTTTACACTGCAGTCCAAATGGAAGTTTCCCTCAATATGCTGAAGCCATATATAGACACCTGATGAAGTCCAAGGATATATTTCAAACCACAAGTCCACATACCTATAGCCACACCATTTACAGTGTTTGTTTGAACTGCATAAAACAGAGGTCTCAGTAAAAAAAAAAAAAAAAAAAAACCAATCAAAACAAACCTTAACATTTTATTGATAAATGGAGGTGAAGGGGGCTACACACCTGAATGCATTCGGACAAATGTGAAATTTTTCTGCCTTTCTATAGAGGGCCAAAACACATTGCAGAAATAATTCAGTTTGACACCACTTTAATAGCCCTGGCTCAATGCTAGGGAATTCTCAAAACTAGTTTTGTAGGAGAACTGTGTCAGAGAACTCTGGTGCCACCACAAACTACAATTCCCAGGATTCCCTAGCACTGAGCCAGGGCAATTAAAGTGGTGTCAAAGTGGCTTAATTTTGCAGTGTGTTTTGGTCCAGAGTTAGTAGACTTGTAATATATACTAGTTCTGTTTTTTCCCCTCATTTTTTTTAGCAATCTGTGTGGCACCCAAAGAATTTTGTAAGCAGAAGACTGGCCCACCAAAGCTGCCCACCCTGCCTTGAGTAATGCATATAGGACAATCTTCTGAAAAGGTTTGATGGTAACTGCTATGACTTCCTGAGTAGAATTCATTTTTTGCAATACTGCAAGGCAGAGGGAAGGTTGAAGAAATTGGTATGGCATGTCGGTCGATAACAGTGATGTGCTGTACATGTCTGAGAGTTACAGGGAAAAGTCCATTGAAATGAGATGGTGACCTGGTTCACTCTGTGAAGAATGCAGGTGTACCAATGAGTCATCCTTCCTAATGACGCCAATGAGACAATGGAATGATGACTTGCTCCCAGCAAGTTATGAAATCACCATTACTGGAAAGGAATCAAGGCAAGACTCGACAGGGATGTCAAGGACAGTCTGTGGAAATCGGTGGCTATTAATATACAAAAAGCTCTGTTGTAAAGCTGTTAGGTGGTGGCCCAGGTAATCTCTCCGATCATAAACTCCGGCTTGCCCTTGCATTCCATATTGGTCAGACTCTGCAACTTGCTGAGGCATTGATAAATGTTAAATATTTGGAACATACATAGAATGTGTGGAATGTTCTGGTTTATTTCAAGGGGGACATTTCTTTTTGTCGGAACCAAGAAGTGATGGACTTGCTTCAACAATAAAAAGACATAATGCGAACAGGATGCAAGATGGCTTGCTAACCTTTCAGTTCATTTTGCCTCTTTTTTTAAAACAATTTAAAGTGGATTGGGTACCTCCAGATGCTGTGTGACTACATCTCTTACAATTTCTGGCATGTAAGTGGAAGGAGTTGTGGTTGAACACTATGTAGATATGTTCCTTACCTTAACATGGGCATGACGCCACTGCTGAGAGAATGCTTATCTTCCTTATCCTCCAACTTTGGGATGGGAATAGAGTACCCATATTGTCTGTCCATAGGATGATGTGATGTGCTGTTCATCAGATTTTATGAAGACATGAATCTGTGTCTGGGAAGAATTAGTCTTTAGACCCAAATATGAGCACAGTTTTGTTGGGTCACCGGCATCTGAGGGGGAAATGAATAGAGAAGCTCCTCCTTCAAGGACTGTCTCACGTCTCCTTCTATTGTTGCATCCCTGGGGCTATGTGAAGGCAAGACATTTTAGACATGCAGGCTAGAAATGAACCATGGAATGTAATTTAAAAAAAAAACACTGCAGTTTTCATCTTATTTGAAAATTAACTCCAGCAAAATGAATATGGCTTCCTTCAGAGGAAAGACACAATGGAAGCATAAAATTTGAGAACCACTATTAGGGGTTTTTTTTTTGGGGGGGGGGAGGGAAACTCTAACTGGTAGACACAATCTTTGCCTCTCCAGAAACAAACTTTGTCCCTTTGGTGATCCCACCTATATTTTTCTGCCATCAATGATCATACTGCTGGTCACATGGTTTTCTTAGGCAAGGGATGCTCTGAGGTGGTTTTGCCAGTTCTTTCCTCTGAAACATAGCCCAAGGTCACCCAATGGGTCTCCATGGCTGAGCTGGGATTTGAACCTTGGTCTCCAGAGCCATAGACCAACATTCAAACCACTACACCACACTTTCTGCTTTACCCAGCATTGTCCTTTTCATTTGGTCATGCCAAGTCATGGTACATCCAAAGATGGTGAGAGGAAATAGCTTCATTCTGTTGCTGCCAATTAAAGTGGATCCTCTCATGATTTTGCAGTACAGTTGGCCCTCCTTTTCCACAGCTTGAAAATATTTTTTAAAGAAGTATAAATTTCAAGTATCAAACCTTGATTTTCCCATTTTACGTAAGGGACACCATTTTGCTATGCCATTGTATTTAATGGGACTTAAGCATACACAGATTTTATTATTCACGGGGGTTCCTGGAACCAAACCCCAGCTGGATAACAAGGGTCCACTGTAGTTCATTCAGCATATTTCCAGCATTGCACAAGGAGGTAGCCAGTAGCTCTTGGTGCAATGCTTTTGCTATGGCTGCCAGATGGTTGGTGTTTGGGTGAAAGTACACATCCCCAAATAGTCTCTGCCAAGAAGGCTATCTCACATCACTGTCTTGAATTTCTGCCCCAGTATTTAATACATGTATTTCAGTTAGATTCTTTTTTTTAATCTGGCAGAACTTTACATTCCACAAATTTCAAACCTGCCTACATTTGTGCTGTGCTACAGACAAATGAATATGCAGGGCCTCAAAAGAAATAAAAGAAAAATGGAATTAAAACTGCATAATACAGGGAGCATGGGGAGGAATTTGATGTTTTAGGAAATAATAGTTTTATTGATGTAAAAGTTTAAAATAAGTGGGCAACTTTGGAAAATTAAGAGGGCACATTAGTTCTCCAGGAGACCTTGGAGTACTGCCCCCCGTGTGTGTGTGTGTGTGTGTGAGTGTGTGAATTTAAACCCCTAACATCCTCTATAGGAGATAGGGGCATGTTTTGGGGGGGCCTTGGACTCCTAGAGGACCTTTGGGGACATTTCATGGCAAAAATTAAAATATTTTAGAAAAAAATTACAAAATTTCATTTTGACCCCTGGGGCTCCAAATATGTGGAAGTGCCCCCTACAATTCTTTAGGCATTTGGGGGGAAACATTGGGGGGAAATGCCAAACAGTATTTTTCCCCTTAGAGGCCCTGGGGGCCACACACTGTCCACTGCTGATTTAAAAAATCCTGCTGGGATATGAATGTAATAGTTGCATGTATTAAATGCTGAAAGACTGGAGCTGGAGCAGTTCTTTCATTTTCTCAGCAACTGAAACAAATATTAAGAACAGTAGTTCTTTGTCTGGAGGGGAATTATTTGATTTTATTGCAGATTTACATGCAATTGCTTCAAGGCAGTTTTTTCCACTCCTACGAAAAGTGTGATCTCTACCTGCTGGTGAAAACCTTCTCTCAGCAAAGAGTAACTTTGGATGTCAGTATGCCTACCCAAAGCTATCACCTGTCTTCACTAGATGTGGGTTCCTTTCCCCCTCCCTGTCTCTTTCTCTCTTTGAAGAAAATGTAAGACAGCTTGGTTGTGACAGGCAGAAATTCACAGTCGGCATTTGTCGAGTGCCCACACAAGAACAAAATCCTGCAGGATTTCTTTCAATTTTTCTTCCAAGAGCCAAACAATGCACTTAGTATTGGCACAGGAAAACATGTAGCCCTCCAAATGTTGTTGGATTGCAGATTCCATTGTCTCTCACCTTGCTTAAGTCAGCTAGGACATTACACTAGGAGCCAATGAGGCACAGTGGTTTAACTGACTAGGACTCTGAGAGAGCAGGGCCCGAATGTCTGGTCACCCATGGAAACACTAGGTAATCTTGTGCAAGTTGTACTATCTCAGTGTAGTGATTCCCAAACTTTAGTCCTCCAGGTGTTTTGGACTTCGGCTCCCAGAAGCCCAGGAAACTTAGCCGAGAGTCAAGAATTCTGGGGGCTGAAGTCTGAAATACCTGGAGGACTACAGTTTGGGAATCACTGCACTAAGAGTGTGTGTCTTACCCAAGACCACCCAGATTTTTCCATGGCTGAGCCAGGGATGTAGCCAGGGGGGGGGGGATCTGGGGGTCCGGGCCCCCCCTTCCATTAGAAAAATGAATGGTGTGTGCTGCTGCGCCGCCGCACTCAAGCCCCATTATAATGGTGGCACTTAGTCTGGACCCCCCCCCCCCTTCCTAAAATCCTAGCTACGTCCCTGGCTGAGCAGAGATCACTTCAGTTCCCAGAAGGCCCAGACAACATGGCCAACAGTCAAGAAATCTGGGAGCTAAAGTGGAAAACATCTGAAGGACGAAAGTTTGGAAACCACTACTTTAGTGGAAGGCATTGGAAAAACCCCTCTAAATAAATTTTGCCAAGAATACCCTACTATAGAGTTGCTACAAGTTGGAGGCTGCAGCCACACTGCAGAAATAAAGCAGTTTGACACCACTTTAACTTCCATGGCTCAGGGGTATAGAATTCTGGGATTTGTAGTTTGGTGGGAGCACTTCAACAGGGAAGGCTAAATATCTTGTAAAACTACAAATTCCCATATTCCACAGCATTGAGTCATGGCAGTTAAAGTGGTGTCAAACTGATTTATTTCTGCAGTGTAACAGCGGCCAGAGTCAATCCATGAAGGTCCACAGCAGCAGTAACAACAACAACAAAACAAGCTAGGGCAGATGGAAATTGCCATCCAACAACACCTGAAGGGTCAATTCTATATATAAATGGCCCATTATCTCTTTCCCTTCCCCTTGTCTTCTCTTTCCAGAGGTTGACCTCTTCCCTCCTTGGATATTTATTTTCACTCTTTGGCATAGTGGTTTGAGAGCTGGACACTGGAGACCAAGGCTTGATTCCTAGCTGGGCAATGAATCTCACTGGGTCACCTTAGGCAAGTCACATGCTCTCAGCCTCAGGGGAAGGCAATGACAAACCTCCTCTGAACGAATCTTGCCAAGAAAACCCCATGATAGATTTGCCTTAGGGTCACCATAAGTTGGAAAGGACTTGGCACACAACAACAACAACAACAAACAAACAACAGCAAGGAGAGCGAGAGGAAAAAAGGGTTTGAATCCTGTTCCTTCTTTCATTTCTTTTTCAACATGAAGGTGACATGAAAGAAAGAAACATAAAGAGGAGAGCCTCTCCTTAAGGCATAGAGGCTTTCCCCATGATTCAGAAAACCGATTTTCCTCTTTACATGTGGAGAATAGTAATGTAGAGACACATCCTCTTTACATGTTTATTTTCACTATTTTTATAAAGCCTAAACAGGGCTTTTATTTATCTAATGGCTTGATCTTAATTTGGAGAGCTATGGTATTAAATAAATACACTTGATTCTTTTAAGGATAAACACTGTATCTTGTCACTTAAGGAGTCAGAAGGAGGGTGAAGCATGCTATTAACCAGATGATGTTTTCTTGCTATCATCTGATTGAATATATAGTCGCTTAATTACACTTCGTTCTTAAAGATTGCTGAAAGCTTTGTGAGGGGGAACACATATGCACATACACAGCCCTACAGATACAAGATCATTCCATTTGTGTAGATTTTCAGTACATTTAAAAGAAGGGTAAGGAACATTTTCAGGCAAACAGATCTTTGTTTTTAAGGATGTCCCTACCCTCCACTTGCACATTTTGTGCCTGTGAACACAATCCATCAATGTTAACGGTGCAATTATCTGATCCAAAACATTTCACATAGGAAAGAAAGGCTGGTTGCCAAGTCAGCAGACAAGTCTCCCACGCAGGAGTAACTTTACACCTGTGAGGTGTGTCAATTCATCAATGCAAATGGGTAAATGATTCCATTGTCCAGACGGGAACAGAATGTTTTTAGCATGGTTATTAATTACTTATAACTTGGAAAAAAGTGCTTGTCACTCAACTCTGATCTCACCGCTTGGATGTGAACAACAAATCTGTGAGAAGGGGTTGATGGCTGTTCCCTAGAGAGGGTGTCCTGTATATTGCAGGGATTTCCTGGAGGGTGTGTAACATCTTCCTTGATGTACCACAATGTACTGCTTTTTAGTATACTTCAGTTTCATTTCCAAACATAGCAGAGTGTGCTTCTCTTCCTAAGGATAGTCCTGCCTGTCTTGCTCAACTTTCTTTTCTTTTCTTTGCTGGGGAATGTATAAGAGAGTAGTGTTATCTCCTAAGTTAGTATTTATATGCAGAAAGTGAGCAACAACCAGCACCATGCTACCAACATCCACTCATGTGATCTAGCAAAAGTATAAAACATACTGAGGCGCGTTACAGACCGCCTCTTTGGGGCGGCCTGTAGGCGCTCCTTTCCCCGGTGTATCGGGGCCTCAGCTGCAAAGCTGGAAGGAGTTCCGAAATGGAGCTCCTTCTGGGCCGTGGAAAGGGCGCACTAGGCGCCCTCGTGCGGCCCCACTACGTCACAACCGCACCACCTTGTTTGGAGGCGGAGCGGTCGTGACATAGTCATGGCGGCGGCCGTGTGGAACGGCCGCCGCCATTTTGTACGTGTTGAGCACGTACTAGGGTTGGGGGTGTGTGGAAGCGCCGCTGCTTCCTAACCCTAGTATGTGCTCAGCACATAATTAGAGGCCCGTCTGTAATGGGCCTCAGTCTTCTTTGTGAAAACATTTAATTCAAAATATATAAAGGCATGTGTATTAGCTGGGCTTCAACTGTGCTTCATACCAATTCATCTGAGGTCAGATTCTAACTGTACAAACCACAAATATGTCACCTCCTTAAAATAACAGCATGAGAGAAGTTTAGAAATGTACGTTTTTAAAAATAACAGTTTGCAGGATACAAAGCCTTGCTGAAATTATGGCCTGTGTTTGTTTATTACCTAGACACACATTTAGAAAAGCTAGGTTTTAGGATAACTCCCCAAATTGATGGTTCAGGTAACTGTAGTCCACAAAATTAACTTTTCCCAGCTCTTCCTATATGAGAGAATGGCTATGGTACCAGTGAAATGAGCTCTTGAGATGAAACGAGAAAGCAAAAGCAATCAATGAAATACTGTTATGTCTGTACTTTGGTACACCACACATTCATGTTTTCATGCTTATAATTTTGTTTAATCTCATTATGGCATTTTATAATAGTATTTCATCTTTTAAAATATGAATTGTTTAAAATATGAATTCTAACCCAACACCTTCCAAGTAAGTTCCTCTGAAATTCTCATTATGCCCTGCCATCGCAGCCAATTGCAATGGGGATGATGGGGGTTGTAGTCTAGCACATCTGGAAGGTGGTAGCTTGTGGGATAGGCAAGTTTAGAGCCATGCAAACTCATGCTCTCCTACCCCAAATTTTGTAAATGGTTGAAAAAGTAGCCACAAAACTGCCCTTGTCCCAAGAGGGGGTCAAAGTGCAAATTTTCTCTAGCTGTTGGGAAACATTTTAGAAAAGCAAATTTTCAAGCTAACAAGACAATAATTAGTATTTAGCATTTTTCTAGGCCCAGTGGAGTAATGTGGGAGAAAAAAAATTGCAGTCCCTCAGCAGTTGTCTCAGTCAGCAGTTGCTTCAGTTCTAAGATAAGACCGAAGGAGTCAACATAATTGCAGTAGTATCACATGAAAATGAGGTAGTTTCTTTAGCACTTAGAACCTAAGCTATTTATAATAAGAGTTATAAATATTCGGTGTGCTCTCTGGGTTCTCTGCGCGAGTGCAAAATCTCATGTTCTGAAAATATTAGCCTCCTGAATTTTCTTTTTTAAAAGACAAGCATTTTAGCCTTGTGGTTCCATATCTATGTCTTTCCCACTCATGTGCCCACCCTTCTGCAAATTATTTGAAAATCTGTATTGAGCAAAATACAGGCAGTCTACTTTGTGATAAGACTTTAAAATGCTTGTGACAGAATTTGGATTTGGGGGTGCATGTAGACTTAGTTGTCAACAGGTGCCATCAGGACCACAATGTTCTTGGACTGGTATTACTATGCCAACCTAGGTGGTGATAGTGGTTTTGCTGGAAGTCCAGCAGCAGAGGTAAAATAGTCATGAGTCTGCTGCCTCCTCCTGCCACCAGAATATGTCCTACACTGGCTTAATGGAGCATTACATCAGCATGGAGCAATGGAGAGCCAGTGTGGTATAGTGGTTTGAGTGTTGGACTATGACTCTGGAGATCAGGATTCGAATCCTGACTCAGCCATGTAAACCCACTCGGTGATTTTGTGCACATCACACACTCTTTCAGCCTCAGTGGGAGGCAATGGCAACCCCCCCCCCCAAAAAAAAAAACTTGGTAGGAAAACCCCAGGGTAGGCACACCTTAGCGTTGCTGTAAGTAGGAAATGACTTGTACTCATGCAACAACATGCCAGCATATGTTACCATGAAGATACCGATACGTGGGGCTGCCTTTTGAAAGTGCTCAGATACTTCAGTTGACCCAAAGAGCTGCAGCCAAGGTGATAACTGGAACTGGCTGTAGGGAGCACACAGGTTCCTTGTTGCAACAGTTCCATTGGCTCCTGGTCTATTTCTGGATACAATTCAAAGTGCTGGCTTTGACTTATAAAGTCCTATACAGCTAGGGTCCAGGTTATTGAAAGACCTTATCCCCCTTTATGAGCATTGTAGAGCTCTACGATTGCCCAGAGAGACCCTTCTCTCTGTCCCAACACCCTCTCAGGCTTGTTTGATAGGAAATGGGGAGAGGTCTTCTTGGTAGCTGCTCCCAGGCTCTGGAACTCAGGGGCTATCCAGACCAGTCTGAGAGGCTGGCCTGTGGGTGGAGTCAGGGTGCAGCGTCCAGATGACACAGGCCCTAACTGTGCCTCCAGGGTGCCATGATGGAGTGTGCCACTCCAGATGGCATGCACCATCATGACGCACCTCCGGCGCTGCATCCAGTTGATGCAGTCCCGAGGGGGAACCATACAGCCGTGCCGCCTTTGTATTGTTTAAAATTTATTGTGAACTGCTTTGAGGCTCTGTATCAGGAGAAAGGTGGGATGATTATGGTGGGCCGACGATATTCACATGTTCTGTTCCCAAAGTGGAGATGAAACCAAAAGCCTTTCATTAACATAGAAACAACTTCTCAATTTGGTCATATTGATCCTGCCATGATTCCTGATAATTCTTGGTCCATTGCTTATCTTTCGGACTTTTATCCTTGTAAATTTCTTTTTAACCCTGAACCTCAAGCAAGCCCCCTCAACGGTGTTCTCTTTGCCATTGACAATGACCCTTTCATTCTCCCCATTCTAATTTAGGTCAAATGTGACATAGGTTTAGTTTTTTATCACCATGAATACACCACACACCACAATGTTCCCTTTGCTTTTACTGTTGTCTCAGTGGATATGTGCTGATCTTTGTGTATCTGTTATACGTCAAGAGCTTTTTGTACCAAAAAGCTGTAACATAGTTGTTTTATTAAAGTAACAGTTTTACTGAAGTTTCAGGGAGAATAGTAGCAGCCACCTATTAAGTGGTTATTTTGTTTGAATTGCCATCAACCATTACAAGCTGTCTATGTGCAAAGGGATCTTGTAGCACTTTTGAGAACTAAATGAAAGAAAGAACTTGGTAGCATGAGCTTTCCTAGGCTTCATCCTACTTCCTCAGTTGCATGTTTAGGAAGTAGGCTCAAGTTTACAAAAGCTCATGCTACCAACTTATTTGTTTTGATTAGTTTCAAAGGATCTACAAGATCCCTTTGCATGCTGATTTTCCAGTCTAACATGGCTATGTGTTTGAAAGCTATCTATATATTTGTAATCATTTGGTAACACTAATATGTTTTGAATCCTTCAAGATGGCATGTTTGTCTGAAAAAGGTGGGTTTCAGTCCCAAAATACTATTTGTCCAAGATGACAAGACAGCCATTTAGGGGAAGTTCCTTGCTAGAGGAAGGTTGGGCTATAAATGTAATAAAATGGTTCAGTTAGCACAGTGGTTCTTGATCTTTAGGGGACGTGGTGGTCATGTACCTCTGATGAAAGCTATTGACTAGTTCTCCAGAAAATTTAAACAGAATTTAATTGATATTTTTGCATGTGGTTCATTGATGCTCTGAAGGACATGGACCACAGGTTAAGAATGAACCCCTCATGACCATGGGGCACATGTTAAGAATCCCTGAGTTAGCGCATGAAATCAAGTAATCATAGCTTCAGAACTAATAATTTCTTCCTACAATCTGAAAAAAAAAATCAGTTATTTGTGCCTTCTTTAAAGGAACAGAGAATGCTGAATGTGTCAAGAAGAAGGATGACCAACATGATCAAAAAGGTTTGGAAATGCTTTGATTGTGAGTTCCTGCATGGCAGGGGGTTGAACTGGATGGCCATTGTAGTCTCTTCCAACTCTGTGATTCTATGATTCTATGAAACCAAACCTTATGAGGAACAACTTAATGAGTTGGGCAAGTTTCGGTTGGAAAAGAAAACTGAGAGGTGACAAGACAGTTATCTTTAAAAATCCTCTAAGATGTCATGTAGAAGATGGAACAAGCTTGTTTTCTGCTGCTGCTGAGACTAGAACACAAATAAATGGATTCATATAACAAGAGAAGAGACTCGACATAAGGAAAACTACTTTACTGTAAGAGCTGTCTGACAGAGGAATGGACTGCCTTGGAAGACAGTGGACTTTCAGTCTTTGAATATATTTGAATAGAAGCTGGTTGAGCATGAGTGGTTTATTTGTATATATCAGGGAGTTGAACTAGATAGCCCTTGCTGCCCCTTCAGACTTTAAGGTTCTATGATTCTATGAGAGTTAACATCTTAGAGTCTACAGTCAGGTCTGCACAGGTCAGAATACTTTGGGAGCAGCCCAGAGTATCCTGGCTCTGGAGTTTTCCCAGCCTGACCTCCCTAGAATTGTTAAGTGGATAATGTGGGGAAGAGAAGAGCTATGTATGTTCCTTGATCTTTTTCAGGAAAAAAAGTGGAATGTACATGTAACTAAATCAAGAAATAATAAAATAAGATTAAATAAAATAATAAAGTAAGAGAGCCAGCAAACAATGGTTTGACTACTGGACTATGACTCTGGAAACCAGGATTCGATTCCCAGGTTGGCTATGAAACCCATTGGGTGACCTTGGGTGAGTCACACTCTCTCAGCCTCAGGGGAAGGCCATGGCAAACCTCATCTGAACAAATCTGGCCAAGAAAACCCCTTGATAGGTTCACCTTAGGGTTGCCGTAAATTGGAAATGACTTAAAGGCACACACCACCACCACAACCAAATCAAAATAGGCATTGATTCCCCCCCCCCCCCCCATTATATATCCTCTGAATGACAGACATATGTGTGACTGTTTAAAATAAGAAAGGATCCAGTGATAGCTGAGAGAGAGCCAATGTTTTGAAAGGGCTGTATGATGTAAGTAGTTTAATTTCTCAAATGAGAACATCATCCTCATTTTATCAGGGAGAGTTAAACAGTGGATGTGCGCACAGACACATCCTAATAGTTCAGCTTTCCCATCATGGTGATGAAGATGACGAAGAGAAAAGGAATCTGGATGATAACACTTTCCCCATGCGGAGTAGGAAGAAGGGAGGGTTATTTTTTTCCTGTTTGTGGCCTTGGAATTTTCATAATTCTTGGAGATGAGAAATTCCCTCATGCCCCGAAAAAGTGGTTAATGCGGAAGGAGAAATCAGTCAGTAACCCCCAACCCTTTCCAGAATGGAATTGGATTTAAAAATAGGTTTTTATTTTCCACAATGAAACCTGTTGCCTTGTCAAACAGTGCTGTGTACTGGTATGTGTCTGTGTGTGTTTTCCCTGAAAGGCGGGGAGGAGGAAAAAATGACCACCTAATGTTGCTGAATAAAGGATCTGATCTCTTGGTTGCCAGGGCTGAGTCATTTCCTGTCAAAATAACAAAACAGTCATCAGCTAAAATCTCTCCAACTCAGCCTATAGTTTATCTAATATAGCCTGAAACAGCTTAGTTTGTGCATATGGTCAGAGGGGATATTTCTGAGACTGGAGGTGGGACCACACTGTCCTCTTTTGGCCTTTGTGGTGAATGCTGAGACAAGGAAAGTCCATGCACCCTAGTTTCCACAGTGTTCGACCTCCAGAACATTAGGGCTTAATTGGCCCCAGACTGTAGTAAGCACTTATATTTTTATTCTTTTAGTCTATCTCTTGCTCTCCAGCAGAGACAGTCCTGATCAATCCTCTGTTTTCCTACTTTTTCAGCTCCTTTTAAAATGACCCATTTTCTCTTTCATCCTCCCACACTTCTTCATCCTCGGTTACTTCGATGGCTACAAAGTGAGTACAGCATGCAAAACTAGTTTGCACTCAACTCGGGCTGCATCTGTACTGCAGCAATAATGCTGTTTTACATTGACTTAACTGCCATGGATCAATGCTATGGAATCCTGGGATCTGTAGTTTTGAGAGCCTTCTCTTTCAGAGCACTTTGTTGCCACAACAAACTGCACATCCCAGGATTCCATAGCATTAAGCCATGGCAGTTAAAGTGATGACAAACTGCATTATTTCTGCAGTGCAGATGCAGCCTCAGTGGGGAAAAGGAGAGGAGAATAATCTTGCCCTTCCCAGTAGGTTCAGGCAAAAGCAAACTGTTTCAACCTTTCCTAGCTTGTGTGTTTCTCCTTATGCATAACTCTTGCCATCTGGATCACACTCTGATGTTGTATGGCCCGTTTTCACCAGTGAAATGTTAGAGGGTATGATATACAATTTATATTTAATATTACAACAGAATGCCAACAGAACCAGGAGTTTCTTGTTCCACAGTTTCATTTGCAGTTCTTTACAGCAATGAAAACCCTGCTCCAGAAGCTGTACAGCTCTAAATTAAAAATAATTTGAAACATATACTTTTAAAAAATCATGAAATCGAGTTAAGCAAAGCACATGTCACTAAAAGACTCTTCTGCAACAACCAGTTAATGTCCAGATGCCTGTCTTTGCCTGCTGATAGTAGCATAGCTGAAAGGAAGCTAGCTAGCCTAAATTCTCCTGGAAAGGAAGTCCATAGCTGGAGAGGAGGAGCAGCCACCAAGAAGGCCCACTCTCATATCCTCACCAAGGGAGGATGATTGAATCAGAGAAAGCCTTCCTCTGAAGATCTCAAAACTCAGACAGATTCATATGGAGACATAGGTGAGATACAAACCGCTGCTTTGCGGCGGTCTGCCGCCGCCGCCGGTTAGTCTGCAGGGGAGCCGGAGCCTCCACACGGCGCGGCTCCTGTGCAGACAGAAAAAGAAGCTCCAAAATGGAGCTTCTTTTTGAGTCGCATTTGTGACGTAGCGAGGCGCCAGGGGTGCACTCGCTACGTCACAAAGAACGCGACACGTACGGACGCTCAGCGTCCGATACGCAAAGATGGCGCCGGCCATGTAGAAGGGCCGGCGCCATCTTGTACGGACGGAGTCCGTATTAGGCCCAGGGGCGTCTAGAAGAGACGCCCCTTTTTTAAAATGGGACGTCCTCCGGACGTCCCAAATGCCGGTCTAGAAAGCCTCATAGAGACTTTCAGGATGTCCAGACTATTGTACACCTTTGGATCCTGGCTGTAGGTTCTGGAATAATTTAGCCAGCAAGGAGGATGGATGCAATAGCATGAGCCTCACCATGCTGATGGACTTCCAGCATCCAGTACATGCAGAGGGTGATTTTCTGTGTCTGTGTAGGTTCTCCATGTAGTTTGCAATACTGGAAAACTAATGTTCTAAAACATGTGGAGTGAGCTGCTCCTGAGAGAGGATGTTCTCGTATTTAAAATGTTGCACTCAGTGTTTTGAGGGCAACAGACATGGCAATGATAAAGGAGGCAGGACTAGTTAGCATGAAAGCAGAATGTCTGAACAGAGCTAGAGATCTAGCTATGAAGACTGTCTATAAAACTGGTGAAGAAGTTCTAAAGGCGACAACTCTATGTTGTTAGGGGGGCTTGGAATCTTAAGTGGGTCTACATTGTTTATATAATTTTGTTTGGGTTTGATTGGTTTTTATTTTTTTTAAAGTTGTATGACTTTTCTAAGATTATATAACCCCTTTTGTTTCTTATACATTTAATTTGCAATGGATCAAATAAACATCTGAATCTCTCCTGAGTTTAACATTTATTCACAAGCAGGTTTTAACGCCCCTCCCTTTTTTTAAAGAAAAGAACCTGAGGCAGTGCCTTATTAAATAAAACTACTGTATTTTCTGGTGTATAAGACTACTTTTTAAGCCAGGAAAATTTTCTCAAAAGTCAGGGGTCGTCTTATACGCTGGGTGTCGTCTTATAGGGCTGAAACTTCCAAGCTGGACTGGAGAATCTGCAGTCGCATATGGGGGGGGGCTCAAAATTGGCCACGGCCGCATACCCTCCCTATGTGGTGACCATATGAAAGCAGCAAGGGCAGCGCTGTACAAGTACAGTAGAAGAAAATCTTGGAGACAGGGAGGGCTAGGCAGGCAGGGAGAGCTGACCAATCCAAGCAGGCTTTGCACACAACAAGTTTTCCTGCTAAGTACCTGCATGTCATAAGCATTTGAATTAAAATTACCATATTGAAATCAAATTTGATTTTAAATTTTTTTTATTTGGTGTGCGTTGGAAGAGGGGTAGTCTTATACGGTGAGTATATCCCAAACTCTATATTTTAACTGGAAAAGTTGGGGGTCGTCTTATGCGCCCAGTCGTCTTATACGCCGGAAAATACGGGGTAATAATAATAATGATGATGATAATGATAATAATAATAATAATAAATGAGGTTTCAGAGATTAGGCCTATAAGACCTGTCACCATCTTTGGAAGTAAACAGGACAAAAGCTGTCTTCATTCAATGGTGAGGGAAAGACACTATACATTCCCAGGAGTACTTTTAAATACAAATGTTAATTAATTAAAGATGTCAGAGACAAAAAAAGGGGGGGTTACTTCTTCATCCAAAACTACTTAATATGGAATTTAGTAATAGTAGTTAGCCATTATCTGGAATCATTTGATAATGCTTTTAATAAGGGATGAGATACATTTATAGAAGTTAGCTCTTTCAACTGCTCTTAGTCATGATGGCTAAAGGGAAACTGCGATGTCCTAGTGTGCATTTACACTGTAGTAATAATGCATTTTTACACCATTTTAATTACTGCAGCTCCATCCTACAGAATCCTGGGATCTGTAGTTTTAATATAGATTTACAAGGTCTTTAGCCTTCTCTGCCAAAGAATACTGGTTCTCACAAAACCAGAAATCCCAGGATTCTCTAGGATGGAGTCATGGCAGTTAAAGTGGGTAGAGTTTACTGACAGCAGTTGATGTAAAAGTTCTGCCCTCCCAACCTTGTTTGTTTAAACCACTAGTAAAGAATTGAAATGAAAGCCCCAAGTCATCCTTCCTTTCCTTCTCATGGACTCTTCTTGATGATTAATAAAATTCCAAGGCATCAGTTGTTTCCTTCTTTAAAAGCAAACATAGCAACTGCATTGCTCCATCCCTTTAATTCTAATCTGAAATCTCTATATGGAAGAATCATCCCCACCCAGTGTAATGTGTCACAATGCTGCAGTCATTGTACTGCAACTTCATCAGGGAACTATTACCAATATACTGTAATATTAGAAATGACAATGGCTCCAGACTGGGCCTCTTACATAGTTCAGTGACTCATTTCAGGAGAAAGCTCACATACAGGGTCATAGGTGGCCAGCACACTGCTCCAGATCAGAACTTGGAAAATTACTCTTAAGAGGAAAATATATAATGAGCTTCTGAAGCTATGTTAAAATGACAGTCTGGGAACCTATTATATTCATTTTTCTTAAAAGTATCTTTTTAGCTTCTGCTTTCCAGGGATGTTTGAGTGGCACACAGGTTCTTAGGAATGCATGGTCCTTTTAAGCTAAAATGCAAATATCTCAAAGTGCCCTTGACTGAACTTTGATGGATCAGGAAACCCCAGCTTGTAAATACCACCTCAGGCTTGTAAATATCACCTCCAACTTAGGTTTCCTCTGCCTTAGGTACTCTCCTGTGAAATGGAAATCAGAGTCACACAACTCATAGGATATAAAAATTAAGTAAGTAAAAAATGCATAACACAGAAGAAGTGTTTGGATCTCTAAACCAGAGGTGGGAACTATACATCTTCTCAGAAGCTGTTCAACTACATGTCCTAGCTGGAAGAACCAAAGGTGAAGGAATGCTCAGAGTTACAGTCCAACAACATATTGAAGGCTACATTATTCCCACTCCTGCTCTGCTTAGGACTAGAGTGTTTGTCTTCTCCCACACACACTGTCTGTCTTCTGCATGTCTTACTATCTATAGAAATATTATTGGCTGGAAAATAATAATAATAATAATAATAATAATAATAAGTTTTATTTATGTTTTCCCTCCTCTCCCGATGGATCGAAGCGGGATTACAGTCAAATTATACTGTTCAACAACAATAATTCTAGTAACAGTATTTAAAATCACAGTATAAAAACCATATACTATCTAAAAAAAATTAATACAATATAAAATTTCATTAACATCCTGAGGTATTCGAGAGAATTTTTCATCAGATCTTTAAAGGATCAGGAAGGCATGCTTGCCGAAAGAGGTAAGTTTTCAGTGCCTTCTTAAAGGCATCCAAGGTAGAAGTGAGTTGGAGCTCTTCCGTAATGTTATTCCAAAGAATAGGGGTCATTGCCTACTCCGTCCTCCATAACTGCCATCCACTGGCCTGAGAGGGAGTTCACCAGGCAGGTCCAGCTCCATCAGGGCTAGCCTGAAGAAGGAGACTCTGCCCTCCATAACTGCCATCCGCCGGCCTGAGAGGGAGTTCACCAGGCAGGTCCAGCTCCATCAGGGCTAGCCTGGGAGAAGGAAGAGCCCTCCCTCCAATCCATCTGCCTTGGTTCTGGCCTCAGAGGGAGAGAAGAACCACTGGACCTCATCCCCTTTCCCTCCACCATTCCCTTCTCCTTTGGTTTCATGTCTTTTAGATTGTAAGCCTGAGGGCAGAGAACTGTCTGATTAAAATAATAATTGTAAGCCGCTCTGAGAGCCATTAGGGCTGAAGGGCAGAGTATAAATACCTAAGTAAATAAATAAATAATATGCTCTTTGGTGAGTAGTTGTTAATCTCACTTTAGGATGATCAAGTAAGTTCTTCCCACTTGTTCTGAGAGTGCAGGACGGATTATGTCGGGAGAGGCGTTCCCTCAAGTAACTCGGTTCCAAGCCATGTAGGGCTTTAAAGGTAATGACCAACACTTTGTATTGGGCCCGGAAGCTGTTTGGCAGCCAGTGTATAGATTTTAGTACAGGTGTTATGTGGTCTGACCTTGAGGTCCCAGTGACCACTCTGGCTGCTGCGTTTTGGACTAATTGAAGCCTCCAAACTTGGTACAAAGGTAGTCCCATGTAGAGCGCGTTACAGAAATCTAAGCGAGAGATTACCAGTGCGTGTACTTCACTTTCAAGGTCCTTTTGGTCCAGACAGGGATGCAGTTGGCGTATCAGCTGAAGCTGGTACCAAGCACTCCTGGCCATCGCATCTACTTGAGATGATAACTGTAGAGATGAGTGCAGGAGTACTCCCAAACTGCGAACTTTGTCCTTTAGGGGAAGTGTGACCGCTTCCAGGACAGAATGACAAATCTCCCTGCCTGGACTTGGGGTACCTATCACAAGTACCTCTGTTTTCTCTGGATTCAGCCTGAGTTTGTTTTCCCTCATCCAGCCCATTACTGACCTCAGGCAGGCATCTAGAAGAGAGGTGCCTTCCTTAGTCACTGTATCAGTCGGAGACATGGAGAGGTAGATCTGGGTGTCATCAGCATACTGATAACACTGTGCTCCATGTTTCTGGATTATCTGTCCCAGCGGCTTCATGTAAATGTTAAATAGCATGGGGGACAGGATGGTGCCCTGAGGGACGCCAGATGTCAGCTCTCTTTTACAAGAGCAGCTGTCCCCCAGCCTCACCATCTGGAACCTTCTCGAGAGGTAGGATTGGAGCCACTGGAACATAGTGCCCCCGATAACCTAACTCTCTCAGGCATTCCAGAATGATACCATGGTCGATGGTATCGAAGGCCACTGAGATGTCCAAGAGCACCAATAGGGTCACACTTCCCCTGTCGATGCCCAGACGGAGATCATCGACTAAGGCGACCATGGCCGTCTCAACTCCGTATCCTGTCCTAAAGCCAGTTTGAAATGGGTCTAGATAATCAGCTTCGTCCAAGACAGCTTGGAGTTGGGAGGCGACCACCCTGGTTTTTATTGATGGGACCTTCTCCTAAGTGGTACCCAGGTTATAGAATCTTCTCTCCTATGAAGCCTGATTGATCCCCTCCTGACTTGCCATTTCAGTATTACAACCTCATCATTCTGCTATGGCTTGAGTTAGTTTCCTTCCACCTCCAAAAACCTCCTGCATGCAACAGCCTCAAGCTTCAAGTGGGTGGTGGGGCAGTAACAGCAAGCTTTAGGTGCCAGGCACACACCACTTCCACCTCACATATCCACACCCTGTGATTGATTTCCATGTGCACAAATGCTTTTTTGGATGGAGAATCTGTGAAATAGCAGCAAGCATGGATTTGCACCAGGTATTGATCTTGGCCACAAAGCTATGATTTATCCATGCTGATCTCTTGTTTGAGAGGATCCACTATATATATCTTTTCCCCATTTGGACAAGGGTGGAGAATTTTTGGCCCTCAGATATTTTGAGCTATAGCTCTCACAATCCTTTACTATTAGTCATGCTAAGTGGGACTAATAGGACTTATATACTAAAAACATCTGGAGGGTCAAACATTCCTAACACCTGTGCTAGGATGAACTCCTTTGGCTTTTATCTCTCATGCAAGTTAGCCCACAAGGCAAAAGAGAGACTGGCTTATGATGACTTCATCCCACATATGTCTTGCCAGACCGTCATCTGAGGTTCATGGGGATATTTTAGGCAGACAACTGGGCTGCCCAATTAGCTCAGCTGATTATATTTTAGGGCCCACAAGATGACAATATGGTGTTCTTTGCATGTCGGCATAGCTGCAGTTTTAAGCTCTGGTGAATGGTAATGGTCTTTTCCAGTTCTGAATTAAAGCCGCTGATTATACTGCTTAGGCCATGAAAGCCAACCGTATGGGGAGTATTTGGGTTTCTGTCATTAAAAAGTTGTAAATACTGCGGCTGCTATATAAGCAGCTGTGGAGAGCGCTGTCTGAAAGCCATTGCTGCATGGAATCCTTCGTGTATTCTTCCATTATTTCTGGATGAGAATGGAAAAATACTGTCAATTGTGAGCTCGCCTCATGCTAAACCAAAACAAATGTTGGCCATCAATGTGCATAGGTAGTTTTCCAGGCTGTTTAAATGCAAAGGTCTTGTATTTGATACAGACCTCTTCCATCCAAAGCATTATTTCACAGGAGGGGAGAAACAGGGCCAGTCTGGCTGTAAAAAGTACATTTATTTGCTTGTGAAGTTACAGTGCCTGCCACATACCTTTAACATTTTGCTTTGGTTAAGAGTATTCATTTTATATATAGCAATGTTTTTTCTTTCCTTTTCCCTATGGCACTTCCATTGCCATCAATATATCTTGGAATGTAATTGTGTCTAAAATTTCAGTACAACATTGCGAGCAAACAGTTTTTGAAAGAGTTTTTGAAAAGCTATCATTTGAGAAGTTCTTTCAGTATGCCAGCTTTCTGAAACATCTTCAAGCTGGGCTAGACAATATGAGGCCCTTCAGATGTTTTGGATGACAACTTCCAGGGCTTATGGCTATTAGCCATACTGTCTGGGCTGGTGGACACTTTATTCCAAAGCAGTTAAAGGGAACCAGGTTGTGTGCTTCAGTCCTCAAAATAAATTTGTTGATTCTGATGCAAGGAAAGCCTTTGCTACCAGAAACCCATGATCATAGTGCAAATTATGCACAGAAAGATGTCATGTAGTGTAGAATAGGCCGAAACTAATGGACAGTGAAGACATCAGTCTTGTGTGTCAGAAATCCAGAAGTACCAGGTTCTTCTGGAAGATAGTTTTGGAAAAATAATTCCCCACTCTTGGAACAACAAGAGGCAGAAACAGGTGTGAATTTTTCCCAATTCCAGACCCAAATAAAAACCAGAAAAACAATGAACTATAATTTATAGATCATAAGAAAAGAACATGCCTCCTTCCTTGCCTGCCAGGCTCTGATTTCCTCCTTGATGTACTCTTTCATGGCAATCTATAATTTGTCCTGACATTTCAGTCAGGCAAACTGGTTTGAATAAATGATAGTTTGCCAGCAAACGAGAATGGGATCTGACCATGTAGCTTTCCATTTTGCTCTACATTCAAGATGTGGATCTTACAAACCCTAGTTTTATTGGTTTCGTTATAATGGGAAATTCTAGCTTTCAGCAGAAATGGGGGCCTTTACAACAGAAAGAAGGAGAGGAATAAGCCATTGTGGAAGCCTGGGTCACTATTTTAACACCAAATGATGATTGGATATTACATCCAATTGGATATAGATTATTATGACCCAGCCTATGTACACCCTTTTTTCATTCTCTCTCCTCCTTCTCTAAATCATATGAGTCAGGAGGAGAGAAACTGCACTGTAAGACCTTTGGCACTCAAACCTTCTGACTTTAGTTCAGGGAACGGTGAGTACTTAGTTACAGGGAGTGGGAAGATGATGTCAGGACGAAGATATTGCTATTGCTTTTGAAAGGAGTCAATGTGTTTCAAAGTTCTCCAGGGTATTTTCAGACCCGGAAAAAAGGAAGGTAGGCAGTCAGGTGGGGGAGTTCCTTTCCACAGTTTATGGAACAGAGTAAATTTCATTCTCTTTTTCTCCCCTCCCCTTCCCCCCTTCCATCTTCCTTCCTCTTTATTTGCATTGCAATAGTCTAAGACTATTTTACCAAATAAAAAAGCAGATGTGGGGGAGGTGAGAACAACAGTGCACATTCAGCTGTTCCCAGTAGGCAAGGGGTACATTAAGTAAACTTCAGTACTTTGCCATGATCTGACTCATGCTTGGTCACAATAGCTGAGATAAGAAATCACGTGTGAAAATTGACAAGCAATAGTGAAGGTGCCCCAAGAGGAAATAAATTAAGGTCTCTCTCTCTCTCTCTCTCTCTCTCTCTCTCTCTCTGTGTATTTCAAAACTTGCAGATTTCCACCTGGAAATAAAATGAATTCCAGATTTTTCATTATTACTTCCTTTAAAATTTTCACAGGCTGATTCAGACTTTGTTTTCTGAATGCAGCCATGTAACTAAGGGAAGGCTCTGGACATTAGCCCTAAATGCAATCAGTTAGTGTCATATAAGTGTAGTTCATAAAATCACTTTCAGTAATCACTTTTTTATTTTTATTTTTTTGGTGTAGAATAATTCAGCACTTTCCCCAAGATAGCACATAGTACAAAGACTGAGTAAAAGCAGTGAGCCAGGCAGAGGTCAGCACTGAAGGTTGTCATTGGCCAGGGGTCTGCAGTCTAACACAACCAAGCACATTTCATCATTGAACATTGCCATTGGTGGACAGGAAAAGTAGAAATATATCACCAGGTAGCAGCAGTGATGACTTAGTGGTTAAGATGCCAGTTCTGATGAGCAGAAGATCGGAAGGTTGGCAATTCGAGGCCTGAGTGTGGCATGATGGGGTGAGCTCCTATCACTAGTCCCAGCTTCTGCCAACCTGGCACTTCGAAAGGATACAAATACAAGTAGATAGATAGGTGCCACTTCTCAGGGAGAAGGTAACAGCGTTCGGTGCAATCATGCTGGCCACATGACCACCAGAGCAGTCCTCGGACAATGCTGGCTCTTTGGCTTGGAAACAGAGATGGGCACCACCCCCTACAGTTGGTTATGACTAGACATTCATGTCAAGGGACTACCTTTACATTTACCTATCACCAGCCAACCTGAAGGAATTATAATACATAGCCAGACGGGCTGGTTCTCAAAATTTTATACATCAGTGCAGTCTGGCAAATGGCTCAGGAAGACAGATCATTTAACAGAGGGAGGATTATGTTAGGTGCCTTTGAACAACCACAACCAATGCCTGTGGACTCTCTGCCTATATAATCCTATTCCACAGCATATGTGTCTGTCATGTACTGAGAGAGCCTAGTTGGGAGAGTTTCCAAATGGCAACAGACATCTTGTAATAAAATTCCACATGGAACTTCTTATTTTTAAAGTTTTAGAATGGTTCATTTACTTGGGGAATAATCCTCTTTTTCTGTCTGACTTTTTTTTATCTGTGTCTCTGTGTTCCATCATGTCAGACTGTGCCTTGCTGAAGCTGAAGCTTCCACATGCAAAAAAATCTCTTTAAAATACATGTCTCTAGCCATGTTCTAGATTGTTTCATAATTTATATTATAATCTCTGAGTCTTTTGGAGCTGTAAGGGTCTCCTTTTGGATGTTACATGGAGACCTGTGTCCCTTTGTGAAGCTTTATTTTCTCTCTCTCTTTCTTTAATTTAAAAATAAAAAAAATGATCTGGGAAGTTTCAGTCTAGAGTGGAAGAGCAGCAGGGAGGACAAAAGTGCCAAAGCCTTTCCTTTCCTGTTGTCTTAAAATGACACACTGTTCCCTCATGCCATTTTTCTGCCTACCAGGAAAACTATATGGAGATGCAACACTGCCACCCTATCCTTGTGTCCCAGAGTTAGGGAAAATTAATTTTTGGACTAAATTAATCAGAATTCTCCATCATCATGATGACTGAGAATTCTGGGAGCTGTAGTCCAAAAAGAAAAAAAACAGTTCATTGTGCCTTCTCAATGCAGAAAGATGATCCTTGATAAATCTGAGGAGTGACATAGCACATTGCCCAAAGGATCTACTCCTGATGCTTTTGCAACTTGCTAGAATATTTGCAGTAACTCTTGAATTAGAATGGATCATCGCAGAATTAGAAAGGGTCATCCCACACCAGACAACCTGCCCCTTGCCTGCTCTTATACTGTCTCCTATTGGCCTGAAGGCTTCATGGGTTAATATATATCTGTCTTGTAGAAGCAGCTTCACTGGATACTGGTTTGTTTCTGGGTGCAATTCAAAGTGCTAGTTATGATATACTAAGCCCTATATGGCCTAGGTCAAGACTGTATGAAAAACTGTATCTCATTATATAAATCTGATGGTGTAGTGATCTGAATGTTGAACTATGACCCATAGAAACCCACTGGGGAACCTTGGGTGAGTCACACACTCTCAGCCTCAGAAAATCCCAAGGAGCCTTAGGGTTGCCATAAGTCAGAAACAACTTGAATGGACACAACAACAACAACAACAACATGAACCTATCTGAGATGTAAGATCTTTGGTGTAAGTCCCCCCCCCCCAGTCCCACTGCGTTCATAGTCCTGTTAGGTGAGGACACAAGAGAAGATCGTCTTGGTGGCTGCTCCCAGTTTGTGGAACTCCCTCCCAGAGGAAGCTAGTCTGGTTCCTCCTCTGTTCTTCTTTCAATGATAGGTGAAGGTCTTTCTATTTAAACAGGTGTACAACGGTTAATTGGCTACAGGGAGCCTCTTTTATGATGGTGGTGGTGTGAGGTGCTGAATTTTTATTTCCATTATGTTTTTGCAAGATTTTATGCTTTCAAAAATCAATGGTGCTTTAATATGATAGCATATTTAGTTGCGTTTTAACTTTTTATCATCATGTTTTTATCTTTTTTTAAGCTAGTTGTAAGCCACATTAGGTTCCATGCTGGCACAAAGTCAGAATATCAATAACTATGAAGTAATTAAATAAATAAATGAAATAATATGTTCTATTCAGAAGGTCTTAGGTGGAAGAATCAGCAGCTCCAGTTCACAGGATCTCAGCATTCAGAGCCAAAGTTTGGAATACTTTGTTCTTTGTGTCTGCGCATGTGTGTGTCTGTAGCGGGGGAGGTGACCCTCTCATATTTTGCAACTTTCATGTTAATTAAGGAAATTATTTACCTGAGTCCTAGAGCAGCTCCTGTGAGTTACAGGAGAAAACAAATTTCTGAGACAGGCAAGGCAGATGAATCATGAGGCTGGTTCGTTGTCTTAGAGGACCTAACCAATGTGCTCTCTGGTGGCAAACCCCCTAGCTGTCCCTATTTATCAGGAAGAATCCTGATTAATCCTCTGCTGTTATACTTTTTCAAGCCGCTTTTAAAGTGTCCCAGTTTTTCTAGTGTAGATTCATTATCTTTTTGCTAATGTATATGTTTATTTTGACTTTTTCATTAAAAGAAAAAAATCAGTCCCAATGCAGAGTTTCTGGGTCTTGTGATTCTTCCACCCGCCCCGTCTCATGATATTGATGCTTTATCTCATAGCTCAAAAATAAATCACAAGACGCATGATAACATCAGAAGAAATCTGGAGCTGGTTGCCTCCGCCTTCCATTCCATCTCATGTCTGTGGCAAAGTGCTTGAAAAGAACCAAAAATATCAAATAGTACAGAATGCCCAAGAAAGAAAGAAAGAAAGAAAGAAAGAAAGAAAGAAAGAAAGAGAAAAGAAACCTGAGCAGTATCAAAAGTTTGGTAAGAGTGAAAGCATCTTTTCCATACAAAACCAAAAAGTGATACTGGGCCTTTCAAGGGGTCTTTTTGAGAGATCAATGCAGTCTTTCTTTTTTGTTCTTTCATAATTGTAAAATTGTAGGCATTTATGTGACCTGTCCAAAGCCCTAGGAACAGAGTGGGCAGTACATCAAAAGAAAGTATATTTAATCCAGATTTAGGTTTTATGAGCCCTCACTGAATTTTAATAGTTAAGAGTTTGCAATGTTATAGAAAGCCTTTTCTGAGTCAGAATGACTTGTTAACACAACCTGTCATCTTAACATCATTTATTCCAGTCCAGCCATGATCTCATTGTCATCCGTGAGATTGCTCTGAGGTAAGAAACTTAAAACTTGCACTAGTCCTCAGAGGCTATAGCTAACTGCATCCCATTTCCTTGAGTAGTGAGAAAATTGGGGTAAGAGTAAATGGTTTATAGTTTCCATTGCTGAAGAGGTTACTTCCTAGTGGATAAGGGAACAAGCATTAGGAAAAACGTATCAGCCAGAACTCATGACTCCTTGAGCAGGTCAAGGCAAAGGTTAGGTTACTAATATTTGTTCTGTTTAATGAAATATTTTTGTCTGGCTTTATATCACAAGATCTCAGGGTGGCACACATGTAAAATCAAAGAAATTCAGAAGGGCAGAGGCTTCATCACAAATGCATAAAATACAAAACGCCATCATAAAAACATTTTGTTGATGTGTCATGAAGTCGTTTTTAATTTATGGAGATCCTAAGGCAGGTTTTTCTTGGCAAGAATCCACAAAATCCACAAAAGTCAAAGCCACAAATGTGGAGGGCTGACTGTAATGCAGTTTGACTGCCATGGCTCCATTCTAAAGAATCCTGGAATTTGTAGTTTTTCAGACCCCAGGATTCCATAGGATGGAATTACAGCACTTAAAGTGGTGTCAAACTGCATTATTTCTTCAATGCAGATGCACCCTGCGTGAATTCCAAACAGTATCACAACCATTCAGTGTTAGTAAGTCTGTCCATCCCTTTGAGTCTATGTGGAAAGAAGAGGACGAGGGAGAGGGGAGGATTTTCTTTTGATAGGGGGCACTGGAATGTCTAATGGGAGCCCCTGCTCTCCATGGAGAGCTGGCCCAAATTACAAGGAAGCACCAAAAGCCAAGTTACGTAGGCAGTTTGCTTTCATTTTCCTGTAGAATAAAATGGTTGCCTACAGTCCTGCAGTGCAGGTTGCAAGATGTTGCCCTCCCCCATCATCCATCCCACCTGTAATTTCCTGTAAGATATTACCCAGTGACGTGTCATTGTTGTTTCCCCCCTACACACAACAAAACAGTCTCTTTGTCCCACTGGATGAGGTCATCTGAATCAGAGGCATTTAGTCAATTAACATAATGTGAGCAATAATGGCAATGAATGTGAACAGACACCGGTGATGTCATTCCCGGATGTGTTCCAGAGTGCTCACCTGTTTGTCAGGTTTAGTCAGTGCTGAAGTTAAACTGTAAGCTCCATATCCAGCAAAGAACCCACAAAGCTTTGAGTCAAAGGTGAAAATGCCAGACACCAAGCATGATAAAGGGTTTGATGATTTGGAAGGCCAGTCATAATGACATATTTATTATATTTAAGCAGAGGGCAGGCAATTCTGATACAACAGGATACATTGCTAATGACATTAATAAGAGAAGGAGGTGGAAATACCTACAAGATTTATAGGGAAAGTCTGCATTGGAAAAGGAATGTGGTTGCATTTGGAATTTATGGACACCAACTAATGCATGTAGATGTAACCTTCCAACTGTCTCAGTTTGACAAGGACAGTTCCAATTAATCTGCTAGCCCACTTTTCCAGCTGCTTTTAAAATGTCCCAGTTTTTTCCCTACTCCTCCCACTTTCCTCCTTTGTTATCAGCTTAGTTCACTGCTGCAAAGTGAGTTCAAAGTGCAAATGTAGTTTTCACTCAATTAACTCAACAGAAGGAAGAGGAGAGGAAAGGATGGAATTTTACCCTTCTCAGTAGACTCTGGCAAAGCAAACTGCTACTGCTCCTAGCTTGTGTCTGCCATCTTGACCACAGTCTGATGTTGCTTGGGCACATGTATCCTGGTTTTCATTTGGGGAATGATGAAAGTTATTTGTAGAATGCTTAATCCCTGGTATTTTGAACTGGAGCAAGGTAGTAGGTGATAGAATAAGGCTAGACTCTGAAAAGCCCTTGTCAATGGAAGTGTCAACTACTGAGATAGATGGGCAGGTAATCAGTGCAGCATTTGGGCAGTTTTCTGCCTTCTTAGAACAATTTTTTTTTGGGGGGGGGTCAAGGTAATAACAAAACCAGAATCTACTTTCCTTTGTAAATGCAAGATACTCTGCACATGCATAGGAGTCCATACTTCAAGTTTCTAGAAAGGGTGAGCACCAGTGTTGGCTTGTCGATGGTGTGAACTGCTGTTCTACATAAGGAATTGTTTATGGGAAACACACTAAATGTTCCAGTGTGCAATCCCACTTTCAGAGAAGTATGTTTGTGGATGATTCCTTTATGGGTGGTTCCCCTAAATGTCCAATCACAACATTAATTGTAGTCTGAATTCTGTTTATCACCAAAGAGAAGGAGATGGTGGTGAACCACAACAGTATTTGTGCAATACTTTCAAGGCTGAAAAAGGCTTCATGCATCTTATTTAGTTGTAGAAAACAGAAAGGCAGATCAGTATTATTATCCCCTATATTCCATCTGGGAAGATTGAGGCTAAGAAACAGTATGGGTTATTTGAGATCACTTAGGGAGTTTTTAGCAGCTGAGGTGAGATTCAAACCTCCTTAATCCTTATGCTGCACCAGCTCTTGGATGCAGACTAGCCTTTAAAGTTGTTCTTTTGCAACTGAAGGCCTCTGGGTATATAGACTCAGATGCTGATGAGATAGCTGTCCTCTTGTTCTGACTGGTGGTCGGAGATGCTTTGTTTGTGGCCTGATTAGATCATGATAATATGAGATATAACTGGGTGTCAGTTACTTAAATACTAACTGAAAATGGAATATAATGGATCTCTACGTTTTGAGATTTTAACTCTGGGAAAACTTGCAAATAAGGCACAAAGGTAATGGTCTTTTCCAGTTGCTTGTTCACAACAAATGATATTGTCCTCTAGATCAAATGACTGTGTCACTTGAAAAACTGTGGTTATCACCAGTGCCTAGATTTTCAAAAAGTATACAGTGGGTCCACCATGCTGGCAGGCTAGCAATCTGTCACCATGCCCTTTATTGTCCAATGGCAGCATGTGCCCATGGGTGCACTGTCACAGGCACAGACACATTAATAATATGAATCTTGAGCTTTTGTGTTTTTCTCCATCTGTGGATGCGGGGGCTTCAGTTTTCCAGGCAGAAATTGAAAAAAAATACTTTTTGGACTATAACTTCTATAGTCACCAAACCAGTCTGGTCTACAAGGAGTTGTAGTGCTTAAAAATTCCTCCGCCTCAACCTCAAGCTTTTGTTTATAGGAGATAAATATGGTTCCCTGCTCAAATCTGGAGATGTAATTGATAGTTAATAGTTAGAGGAGGTTGGGGGAGGGAAGAGGGGAGAAGGAGCAGCAGTTTGTGGCCCTGCATTAAGATTAACCACAGCTTCATAGTTGTGCTGTCAATATCCAGTGAAAACAAGAGGTCTTTTGATATGAGAACTTGCTCATTGTTTTAGCTCTACCATCTGCAGCCTATGGATGAGGGCTTTAGCTTCACGTAGTCCTTGTTTGATAAGACCTTGCACAACAGATGAGCAAACACACGGCCAGTCTCTAAAATTGCTTCATCACCTGGGTAAATAGGTTCCATGCTAATGAGTAGATAGACACAACTTAGGGATCTACCTCAGACCTTTGGCACTGTGAGGAATGGCTTCTATCATAACTGACCTCTTTCCTATCTTCTGTGATGGTGGGTCCAAGATGAGATCATGCTGAAAACTCAGTTGTGGCAGCCTTGTAAATTGAGTCCCGATGCTAGATTTTCTGCAGATCACAGTCATCATTGAAGGCTACAAACCTATGAACCAGGGATGGACAAAGTTTACTCTTTTTTTTTTGCTTTAATGTTGTACTTTTGCCACTGACAGGTTTTGATGTAGCCAGATTGACATTATTGTACTATAGCTCCCAGTACTCATTATTGGCTATGCCAGCCAGGGCTGATGGGAGCTGCAACCCAGCAACAACTAGAGTCTTACATTTTTCCCATCCTTGGTGCCTACAAATACAGCCTTTAGGGTCCACCACAAAGAACTAAAGGCATGTCTATTATAATAGGAAATGTTCCCCATGGTGCCAAAGGCCTGGAGTACATCCATAATCTCTGTGTATTTATTAAGATGCAACATATTTACCCAGTTGATAAAACACAGAGTAAATCCAATTGACTCAATGGGACTTAGTGAATGAGTAAATACACAAAGAGACCAAATCTGTGAGACAAATCTTTCGAGATCAGAAACAGAACTCGTCTGTCTGACTGTTTCAGTTTTGTAGAGGGAGTCTTTGAAGAGACCTCTGTGGAACTGAGGGTACATCTAAACTGGAGAAATAATACTGTTTGATACCAACGTATGCTGCAGCTCCATTTGATGGAATTCTGAGATTTATACTTTTACAAAGTCTTTCACTTTCTCTGCCAAAGAATGCTGGTGCCTCCCAAAACTACACATCCCAGAATTCTGTAGAATGGAACAATGTCAGTTAACGTTGTTATACACTGTATTTCTACAGTATAGATGTATCCTGGGAGGGATCCGGAGCCCTAAATTGGCACTTCCCATCTAAAGTTAGAGTTCTGTAGCAAAACCATTCCATCCCAATAACCTGCACATCCCTATCTTTCCTTAATATTCTTATGCAAAAAAACATCCTGTTCATAAAATTATGTGGATGTCTGATCAGCCTGGAGCTTGGAAATGTTACTTATTTTGGACTATGACTTTCAGGTTCCATTAGACCAAAACAGTACCCTTTCCAACTTCTGGATCAGCTCATGTGGTCCATGGGATGCTTGAGTAATTGGAGCATTAGGTTAATTCAACAAAGTTCCTGCAGTCTTGCCAGTGACATTTCTCCTCCTCCCCATCCGTCATCATCACCAACAACAACTCTCTGGCCTTTAAAAGGCATAGCATATTGGGTTTTCTTCATCATCATCTTTGAAAATAATCACTTAATGAAATCAATATTTGTCTGGTTTTTTCTGCATCTGATGGCTTTGCTCCAGTGCTCAGGCATTAAAAATAACCCCTTCCTTAGCCATGTAAATAATGAGGAATACAATTCCTCTGAGAAAGTAAAAATATTTTGGCTGTTGATGTGTCTCTAGATTGCTGTTGGCTTCCTCCTTTGCTTTGGTGACCTCAACCAAACCTGAAATTAGTGGCTTTCAAAGAATAGGGACTTTTTTCAGCCTTCAACCTGCTCTGAATCAGCAGAAACATAAATAAATGTAAAGCAAAAGAGAAAGCAAACCAGCAGATGTTTCCTAAAGAAGGTGTAGGCAAGGAAAATACCTTCCCTCCCCAAGTTTCCAGCTTATTGCCCGACTTGATAAGATGTTCCTATAATGGTATTGCCAAATGGTTAACAGATAACTAAAGACTAGGATCTGTCTCCACAAAGCTGTTGTCTAGTCACTTGAGAAGGGGGAGATAATGTTTAGTTACCTTCACTGTGGCTAATATTTTGAAAACTTTATGTACCCGTTTCTTTTTGTGTGGGTGAATTGTGGGGGGAAAATAGCATCTTGTTATTAAAAATAAACCCAACTAAGTTAGTTCTTCTGTCTAGCGAGGGTCACGCAGCAGATTAGCTATGTTAACAGTGTAGTCTAGCCTGACCTTTTGTTTTATGTTTTATATTTCAAAGATCAGCCAAGAATAGGAGCAAATCATCATGTGGAGCAGTTCAGTATAGATTTGGAACACTGCTCTTAACACATAAAAACATGCTATGATGCCATCCCATGCTTAAAATCTTTAAAATGTTTCAGCTTTAATTATGACATTTTAAAATCCATTATTTCTTAACTTGGATCTTGAATCACACAGCAGTTTTTCTACTGTGTCTCAAATATGGGTGTATTGTTGGTGCGTCCCACTTTTGCCCAATAAAATAATTGTTCATTTTAAAAATATATTATACAGTTTGATAGGTAAGAAATCCAGTGTGGTGTAGTGGTTTCGGTGTTGGACTACAACTCTAGAGACCAAGGCTTGAATCCTTGCTCAGCCATGGAAACCCAGTGAGTGACATTGGCAAAATCACACTCTCTCAGCCTCAGAAGAAGAAAAAGGTACAACCCCCCCCCCCCCCCGAACAAATGTTGCCAAGAAAACCCTGTGATAGGTTTACCTTAGGATTGCCATGAGTGGGAAACAACTTGAAGGCGCAAATCAACAACAATTTGACAGATGAGAGACAATATAGTGTAGTGGTTAGAGTGTTGGACTAGGACTCTGGTAGACCAGACCAGGTTTCGAATCCCTGCCCGGTCATAGATATCCACTAGGTAGCTTTGAGCAAGTCACATTCTCTCCTCTTCAGCAAAAGGCAGAGGAAAACAGTGTCTGAAGAAATCTCGACAAGAAAACACTACAATAGGTTGCCATATGTTGGACTCAGCTTGAAGGCACCTAACAACAATAATCAAAATTAAATAGACATTTATTCATTTTATGTATTTAATTAAAGGATTTATAACCGTCTCTCTCTCTGTGCCTTTTAGTCACTTCTTAACTTATGGCAACCCTATGAATTTCATAGGGATTTCTTAGGCAAGGAATACTCAGAGTTGGCTTTGCCACTTCCTTCTTCTGAAATACAACCAACAGCAACTGTTGTTCATTTGTGGCTTCCCATCCAAGTACTAAGTAGGGGTGATCCTGCTTAGCTTGCAAGCTCAGATAGGATCTGTTGCCTTTAGGGCAGGGGTAGGCAACCTTTTTGAGCCGGGGGCCGGGTTGCTGTCCCTCAGACAACTCAGGGGCCGAAACCGGGGGGGTGGAGCTTCCACCCTCCAGGGGCGGGGCCGCGTGCTGTGGGTGGAGCTTCCACCATCTGGGGTGGAGCCACACGCCGGGGGCGGAGCTTCCACCGAAGCCCTGCGGGGAAGAAGAGGCATGTGCCCGCCCTCTCCTCCTCGGTCCCTTTCTGGCCAAACACCCCAAACCTGCATTCCAAAACACACACAACAGCACATTTGTGCATTTCACATGGCTTTACTTAATGTGGCCTCTTGCATATTTCAGAGGCTTATTCCATAACCAAACCCCTTGGGTTTAACACTTAGAATGGTTTAACATGGCTATGCATATTGAACATGTCAAGGTGGTTTCACCGTTCTTGCACCAAGTGTACTTCTCAGAAGTGTGTACTTGGTCAAGGGACTTTGGTTTTTCTTCACTGTGCATGAGTTTGTAAAAATCATAGCAATTTACATTGGCCTTGCCTCAGAGGCTTGCTGAAATCAATATCACCATTAAAGAACCAAAAACACACAGAAAAGGCACTTTGGAAAGTCACACTCTCTTGGCTTCAGAAACAGTGCCTGCATGCCTCTCAAGCTGACTCATATCATCATCATCATCATCACACTATCACTGTCAAAACAAGGGAGACTTGTTAGCATCAAAAGCACCCAAAACACACTTTGGAAGGTGACACTCTCTCGGTTTCTGAAACAGTGCCTGCATGCGTCTCAAGCTGACTCA
>NC_056527.1:16443229-16499973 GCF_019175285.1 Sceloporus undulatus
TATCATCATCATCATCATCATCATCATCATCATCATCATCATCATCATCATCATCATCATCATCATCATCACACTATCATTGACAAAGCAAGGGAGACTTGTTAGCACTTAAAGCACACAAAATAAAATAAAAAAAAAACCTTGAGGCCTCTGGCCACTCACCACCTCCTCTTTCTGCTCCCCCTCCTCCTCTTCCTCCTCCTTCTTTTCCTTCTGCTCCCCCCTCCTCTTCCTCTTCCTCCTTCTGCTCCCCCTCCTCCTCTTCCTCCTCCTCCTTCTGCTCCTCCTCCTCCTCTTCCTCCTGCTCCCCCTCCTCCTCTTCCTCCTCCTTCTTCTCCTTCTGCTCCCCCTCCTCTTCCTCCTCCTTCTGCTCTCCCTCCTCCTCTTCCTCCTCCTCCTTCTGCTCCCCCCTCCTCCATGCGCCGCGCGGCCAGGGGGCGGGGAGGAGGAGGCAGAGGAGAAGGAGGTGGGCGGTGCTGGGAGGCAGGGAGGGCAGTGCGGGGCCACGAGGGGAGGCGGGGAGGGCCGCACGGGGAGGCGGGGAGGGCGGCGCGGGGCCGCGAGGGGAGGTGGGAAGGGTGGCGCAGGGCTTCCCCCTTTGCCTCCTCTGCCCCAGGCCGCGCGGCCCTCTTCCTCCTCTGTGCGGTGGAGGAGGAGGAGGGCAGCGCGGTCAAGTGGTCTTGCGGCCCAGGAGGAGGAGGAGGTGGTGGAGGAGGAGGAGGTGGTGGCGGAGGTGGCGGCGGCGGCGGCAGCAGCAGGACCGGGCTGGGGCTGGTCCTGCCGCCTCCGTGGGCCGCATTCGGCCCGCGGGCCGAGGGTTGCCGACCCCTGCTTTAGGGTATGCTGCTCTATAGAGCAGCTTACAAATGATTAATTTGACAGTTCTTTGCCCTTAATCTAACAATCTAAATAAAATAGAATATACAAGGAAAGGGGGGTGGCAGTAAGGGGGAAGATTAAGTCCAGCAAATGCTGGCTGTTCTTCTTTCCTTCAAAGGCCAGTTCTGTGGCAGTTAGAATATGGAGGGAGGGTTTCTGACAAGCCACTGGGGCAATGGCATATCTAGTAAGAGACAGATGAATAGATGAAGAGAGCAAGCAAGAGAGAGAGATTTGATGTTGTTTTACAAAAGCCTTCTCAAACATTACATGGCCAAAACTGAGTATGCACTTTGTGAACCTTTGTCCTTCCAGCTGATTTGGACTTCTGCTCCCAGAAGCTCCAGTCATTTTATGGTAAAGGACTGTGAAATCGATCTCTTCTGCTAGCTTGATAACTTCTTCCCAGCATGGTCATCTCTGTTGCTAGAGACTGGAATATAATCTTTTAAAAGCAACTTGTTCCCATTACTCAGTACAGTGCTAGAAAAGTAACCTGTTGCTGTGCTTTGCTGCACTGTTGGGGAAATGTTGCTTGATGTTCTCTTCCATGTTGTCTTTATTATTTTCCTTTACTTTTTTGAGAGGAAGCTTGATACCAGAAGGGCATGAAAAGATTCTTGTCAATGCACCTATAAAATGCACCCTTAAAGTGACTTGTAGTATTAATGAGAAGCCATTACCTGTTACACCAGTAAAGAAACTTCACTCTTGCACATTGAATAGGGTTGTGATTTCATTGCACCCTCTTCTTCCCCATCTTGTAATTAGTTACAGGTGAACTGCTTTATTCATAACTATTTCTAAACTCTATTGTTTCCTTTCTTAAAATGAGAAGAAAGTTGAAAAATCATAGAGCTGTTATTAGAAAGCGAAAGAAAAAAAAGTACAATTCCCTGTTTACATCTTTGTCATTTGTTTGAGTTTCATTATTTCATAAGTGTCATTAGTTTGTACTCATTTCATTATATGGTTTTCCTCTAGCCCTGCTAGCCATTGTCAAATGCTTTCAGTTTCATGTAATGATGTGATTTCTGAAATTGCACCAGTAGTGACAATAATAAGAGTTTCCTAAAATACAGTAATAGACTTTTTCTTTCTCTTTTGAATGAAAACTTAAGAATGGCTTGACTGCCCTCCCACCAGTTTGTGTGATAAATGAAGTGACTTCCTTCTGTCATTCCAGTGACACAAATAAGCTATCTTTTGGAAATGGTCTTTTTGGTGTGAAATGAGAAACATTAGGGGTGTTGTTTGGCTGTTGACATTCCCCAACACTTATCCATCCAAGAAGGAAAGCTAAATAAAGTAAACTTGTTTGTTTTGGGAAGTTTTTGTGTTTGGGGTGGGAGGTAAGTGAGTCAATTTGTTGTGAAAACGTGAGCAGCCAAGCATCATCATCCCAGGATGGCTGTAGGCTTTGTTTAAAGAGATGGAACGCAAGGTATTTTTATTTCACCCTGGGCTGCCTCGCTCTGCAGGGAAACATGGCTTACCTTTATAGCCTCGAGATCTGTTTTACCAAAGAACACATTCATGTGTTATCTCTGAAGCTGATTAGATCATTTGGCAAGCTGTGTGTGTGTGTGTGTGCGCGCGCGCGCGCTGAAGATCAGGCCAAGCCTCTTGCTTTGTGATCTTCAAAGGACTTCCCTGCCATTCACGGGGAGGAGAAATTTTGCCATTGTGTGAGGAATCACTGGAACAAAAGTCAGGGATGAAGATGCTGATACCAGGAAATTCACAATCAAATGGTAGCCCTTAGTTGGGTTGTTTGCCTTGTGGTCATTTTAAAGCAGGGCCAAGTCAAGGGATTCCAATGTCAGCAAGGTTGTGAATCTGCTCTGAGTTTGGGTCCAAACTTTAAAGGTGCTTTCCAAGGCACTGAATCCTATCCCAACACAAATTCAGCACTTAGGATAGTTCCTTTAAATTTCAGATTGAATTCACCTCTCCACTAAAATTGGAGCCAACAGCTGTCACTCTATATGGGTTTAATGAATGCGTGGAAATGAAAGAAGAATCACCACACATAGTACTACTTCCTTTTAGACATTTAAACTATTGTGTGTGCATATGGAAAAGGGAGCAGTGTTACACATGCAGTCTCTTTCTCTGACCTTCTTCTTCTTGTTAACTGTCCTTGAGTCGATCCAAACTCATGACAAACCTGTGGATAACATGTCTCCACTGCTCTGTTCAGATCCTGCAGGCTCAGGCTTGTGGCATCTTTGAATGAATCCAACCATCTGGTATGTGGTCCTCTGCTCTTTGTACTGCCCCTAACTTTCCTAGCATTACTGTATTTTTCTGATGATTCATGCCTTCTCATGATGTGGCCAAAATATGACAACCTCAATTTACTCATCCTGGCTTCCAGAGAGAGTTTAGGCTTGATGTTCTAGAATCCATTTGTCTTCTTGACTGTCTATGGTAGTCTCCGCATTCTTCTCCAGCAACACATCTTAGATAATAATAATAAAATAATAATAAAACAATAAAAACACATCTTAGATACAATGATTATCTGTCTTCTTCACTCTCCAGCTCTCACATCCATAAATGGTGATGGGGAATTGTACAATGCACGATTCTAACTTTAGTATTCAGTGGTATATCTTTACTCTTTTAGGATTTTGTCAAGTTCTGCCCTCTGATCTACACGTATTTATTTAAAGGTCTCTGCACAGAACAGCTTGGAAATGTTACTTTTCTGGACAACAGCTCTCAAGATCCTTAGCCAGTGGTCATGCTGGCAAGGGATTCTGAGATCTGTAGTTCCAAGATACAATTATCTAAGGTCAAATTTTAGACCTAGGTTTAGACTCAAAAGAAAGAGCAGATAGGAGAAATGAACATCAATGATCTAAAATACGTAGATGACACCATAGTACTAGTGGAAAACATCACAGACTTGGAACAATTACTAAGGAAGGTCAAAGAAGAAAGTGTAAAGAAAGACTTAATGCTGAACATAAAGAAAACAAAAATAATGGTCATGGATGAACTACATAAATTCAATCTAGACAACAAGGAAATTGAAACAGTTAAAGAGTTCCCATGCCTTGGATCAAACATTGATCAGAGTAGAGACTGAGGTCAAGAAATCAGAAGAAGGCTAGGAATGGGAAGGGCAGCTATGAAAGAACTAGACAAGTAGTATCATAATGGTATAATTGTGTAATGTCAACAGGCCCCAGGTGTTGAAGGAGCCCTGGTGGCGCAGTGGTTAAATGCCTGCACTGCAGCCATTCACTCAAAACCACAAGGTTGCGAGTTCAAGACCAGCAAAAGGGCCCAAGCTCGACTCAGGCTTGCATCCTTCCGAGGTCGCTAAAATGAGTACCCAGACTGTTGGGGGCAAATTAGCTTACTTGCTAATTAGCTTACTTGCTGTTCACCGCTATGATCTTTGGAATAGCGGTATATAAATAAAACAAATTATTATTATTATTATTATTATTATTATTATTATTATTATTATTATTGAAGCTGACTTGTTTGTCATTGCCTTGGTTTTCTTTCTTTTTTGTTTGCTAGATTTGTTGGGTCCCCCCTCCCCTGCAGCTCCTTTTATTTTATTGTGATATTTTGGTTATGTGTAGCTTCATCACTTAGCTACCTTGACAGCCTTTGGGCAGAAATATGGTCTATATATTTTTGTTTGCAGAAATATATGCAATAATTGAAACATGATGTTGAATAAATGGACCCTTATACTGTTTCACTGAAAACAAGCATTGCATGACTCAAAAGAGTGGAATGGGAGGAAACTGTCATCTTTTTGGTATTCTGCGCAGATACAAACATATATGCACAAAGTACAGTATAACAAGCCCTCTGAGTTATGAATTCTCACCCCAGTGAAATGTTGCAACGATAAATACATTTCACTACAGGCAATAAAATACTGTATCATTAGTAAAGCAAAGTGCAGAAATATTATCCCCTTCCATCTCATTTATAACCTAAATTCTGTACAATTCCTCCCTTATAATTTAGCTCAGCACATTAAACATTTCTCATACAATACAATTCCCCTCTGGCCCTTGCAATCTTGAGCAACTGTGGTTTCAAGAAGTGATGAACTGGGGAAATGGAAACTGATTTCCAAGGATGAAATAATGGACTAATTCAGGTAGTAACAGTTTCAAAAGAAGAGAGACAGAAATAAATGAGAAACTAACAGGAGGTGAACTCTACAGGTGCTCTCAAGGAGCATGGCTCAGACTCTAAAGTGATACATGCCTTAACACTTGTCCTGTGTTATCCAAACTACATACCATTTTTCAGTATACTAAATCAGTCTCCTAATACTATATATTAGGCAGCATATTCTGAAGTGTTTAGGGCCAATATCCCCCCATGCACACACACATGCATGTGCGCAAGCGCACATACACAATTTTTATTATTTTTAGAGATGAAAAATTTTCAGATCAAGGCAATGGCAAACCACCTCCAAATATTCCTTACCTTAAAAACAAAACAAAAATGCTATAAAATTCATGGGGCTGCCATAAATTGACAAACAAATTGAAGGCATAAACACATCAATCTTTGCTTCTTTCATTCTTGCTTACAAGAATAAATAATTTCAACAATTTTCTCATTTTGTGAGAATACAAGGTTTCTGTACAATATTCAACATCTATTCATGCTTTGGGGCTTTCTTTCAAAATTTTCTCAATTTTTTAAAAAAAAATGGTAAACTTTTTCTGCTGTGTCTTTTTTCTTTAAAGCAATATTCTTCCACAGGAGACAGTGGCTTGCCTCCTTTTTAGATAGTTATGATATTGTAAGTTAGGCTTACAACCCTGTGTCACATTTACAACCATGGCACCATTGCCACAATTGTAAAAACACTGTCACATCACCATGACCTGTCACATCACTGGCCTGTCACATCACCATGACCCATATTATGCAACAGTGGTGCATGCACATAGATGCATCCATTTTCTGAACCACTCAGTTTTACCTCCTTGTGTGTGTGCCTTCATGTCCACTTATGGTGACACCATGGATCTCATAGACTTTTCTTAGACAAAGATAATCAGAGGTGGTTTTGCCAGTTCCTTCCTTGAAAATACAGCCTGCAGCATGTGATACAGTGGTCTCCCCATATCCATGGGGGATATGTTCAAAGACTTACAATGGATGCCTGAAATTGTCAATAGTACTAAACCCTATACCTGTAATGTTTTCAGAGCATAACTGTATGTGGGTAACTGAAACCACAGAGAGCAAAACTGCAGATAAAAAAAGACTATATTAATTTTCAGACCATGGTTGAAACCACAGAAAGAAAAATCGCCAATAAGGGTGGACTACTGTAATCCTTGGTGGCCTCTATCCAAATACTAACCAGGGTTTACCCTGCTTAACTTCTAAGATCAGACAGGATCTGGTGCCTTTAGGGTATTTAAATCCATGCTCCCCTCCCCTTACTTTACCAAAATCCTCTCATACAGACCACTTCCTGGCCTTTTCTTTTGCTCATCCTGCTTTGCCAGTACTCTGAGGACTGCCTTGTATCCTGGTGAATAACTATGACCTGCATCATTGGTTCAGATTTTGCTTTATTTGGTATCTTGCTGGCTGATTGGACAAGGACAAACACATTAAAATACAGCCATGCTTAGGAACAGCAGTCAGCAAAGCTAATGAGCTCTTTGCAGCAAAACCTCTATGCATCAACTTTGGCTAATCTAACTGGTCTAAGTCCAACAATGAAGTCATCTATAATAGTGAATGCTTTGGGAGAGAAAAGTTCCTCCAGACAATTGTTGAATGAAATGACGTAAGCCAATGCATCCAAGTCTCATACCAGGTGATTCCCCCAGACCCGGGTGATTTTTTTTATTTCTGTGGTCAAATTCCAAAAGAATTCTCCACCGTCAGCAATTCTAATGTTGTCTCACCCTTTGCCTTGAAACCAGGCCCAGTTGAGTGATGCCCAATTATTCAGAGATAAGTTCTCAGCAAAAGCTTAATTGCCAGCAAGGCAGATTTGTGAAAAGCTTGTAAAATGTAATTATTATTCATGAATTGAAAATCCCTTCCTTCCTTTCACTCTTTCTTTTTAAATATTATTTTATCTGGGAAACATTTCAGAAAACATTTTCCTCCCCGCCTCTCCCAGTTGCTAGGCAAGAGAGATGTTCCCTATGGAGATTGAAATGCATGTTTTGTAAAGATGTTTTTGAAGGCCAGAAAGTGTGTATGTGTGAAAGTCTTGAGATTATTGGACTGGGTTTTAGTTTCTGGTCAAGATCCTGTATGGCACAGCATAGAGTAATAATTATGTGCATAGAACTATGCTACATTGACCTCTCTGGAAAGTTAAACCACTGTACTCCCCCTTGGACATTTTCTGTTTGCTGGAGATTAGGAGAGGAGTCACAAAAGCATCTGGTTATTTATCCCTGGTCAGACACAGAATGATTAAATCTTCCAATGAGATCCAACATGGTCCTTTGGAGTTCTCAGTAAATGATGTAATCATTCTGTGTCTAGCTGTGTGGACATAGCCAGAAGCTTCTCTGATCCTTCCCCTGCTCTCCACAGTTATGAGATGTCATGGAACTTGGTGTAGTGGTTGTATAGCAAATTCTTTTTAGGGGGCTTTGGTTGTTGTGACAGAAAAGAACATCTTTCCCTGCAGTCACCAAAAATGGACATGTGCCCGTCCATTCCACTAACAAGATGCCATGGCAGAGATGAGAAGCATCTGACCTGGTAGAGATGAGAAGCATATCACCTATGCAGCCTTAGATGGTAGGGATCCCTTATTGGGGAGGAGGTCAGCCTGCACGGCCAGCCTTGTCATTACACAGAATGAGGTGGTTCCCAAAGAAAGCAGATGCTGGGAGATAGCAGTGAGCTACTATAGGAGTGTGCTATGTGCTCCATGCCCTGCCCTGCAAGTCATTGCCATGCCCTAGGGTAGCCTATTACTTTAAGATGTAATGGAAGATTCTCTCCCATCACCAGCACTGAATAAAGATTAATCTGCAAGGCCTGTCAGCTTTTGTACACGGAATGGGAAGGGGTGCCTTCTTGCCTTTTGCCTCAGACTGTAAAATATATTTGGCTGGCCCTTATAAACATGTGCAGTATCATCAGTACTTTTGTTCTCACTCTCTCTGTGAGCCCAGTGGACCAAAGTTACTGTAAAAAAAATTACTTGGGGGTATTGCTCCCAAAATACCCCATGCTTATGGAGGATTATGAGATTTGTCATCCAAAATGTATGTTTTCCAGGCTGTACACTCAGCATTGTTCACTTCAAAATCCCCCTGTCTCTGGTTCCCTAACTGAGGCAATCAAGCTTCTATGCAAATCTTCAGATGATCATGACTTTTCTTTCAATGTGTATGGAATCATGATTCATCCTGCAGGAAAGCCCATGATGGGAAATCTGGGGTCAGGTGCTGCATACTCAGTATGTCTCAGGTCCACAACTGAAAAAGAAATAATGGCAATGTTGAGCTATTACCTCTTTTAGGAAGACAAATATACTTTAGAAATGTTGACATATTTATAGTCAAAGCTATGTAGTTGTATGCATTTAGAGCCATAAAACAGATCATTACATCACTTGAAATGTAAAGACATGACCAAAGCTTGGTAACTTTCCAACTATTTATATTTTAATTTTTCAGGGAAGGAATATATTTAGGCTGAAAGGCAAATAGAGTTGGAACAAATTTTGGAAAACAATATCTCATGGAACTTCTTCTGGTGTACTTTGAAACAATGCAGATGTACATTTTCTTAATCCAAGTCCTCTGACAGTATGCCAACATTCATTGTAGATATTGTTGGATTTTAGAAACAGGTATAAAAACACTGACCTGAAGAAATTAAAAATGTTAACATGTTTTACATGTTTCAGAATTGGTGGTGGGTGGGTGTTGAAGCTGAACTTCAGAAATTCAATTGGAAAAATGATCTCTTCTTGACAATTCAAATTGAAAGATCCCATGCCTAAGTGTGAATTTCAGAGCTCTAACTCCATGTTGCCTTTAGGCTATCAACGCTCACATTTGTGTAGATAGATTTAGATCAAATTAGTTGATATAACTGGACCATAGCATTTGGATTTCCTTTGTGTGAGGAGGAGTGTGGAGGGATCTGTGTATTCTTAACTGATTGAAAACAAGATCTACAGGCACAATACATGAAAGAAGCAAGAGATCAAATGATGGGAGACAATCTTTCTGAGAAAAGTAGCTTATTGAATTTGTTTCTCAGAAAACTGAAATGGGAATGTATCTCCATTTCAAATGGGTTGTTTAGAAAGAAAAAACAACAACTCTATTCCAAAGATTATAGATTAGCTCCTTAGATACGTAAATACCTTAACTGAGTAGCTAAGTAACATCTCCCAGTCTGACCCTCCCCAATTCTGACTTACCAGGCAGCAGCCTTTGTGAACAATGGGGGGGGTCTGTTGTCCTATTGATCAGGAGACAGCAGATTGATATTTCCCCCCTCCTTGCATTAGCAATCTTAGGTAAAATAGTCAAAAGGAGGATCCCAGTAACTATTCTTCCTTGCATCAGAGGTTATTCACAAGAGAGGGATTGGAAATGTCAGTCTTCTCTGTTGCAATAAATAGAAGTCCATGTCACTGGCTCTCACAGTGGCTGCTGATTTCCACCCCCACCTCCCCAACAATTCCAGTGTAATAATCAGATGTGGGATCCCTGTTGCAATCTCTCCTCACACCAGAGATCCTTGATCGGAAGGAGATGGAAACCTCAGTCTACCGCATCATGATCGACAGGAGACTAGACCTGTGTTGCTGGCAGTGGCTGCTGCCCAGTAAATCAGGATTGGAGGACTTTTATAATCTTTACATATTCTCTACACTGTTGAACATATCAGGATCCTAAATATGAATCAATTACAAATGCATAACTCTGGGTTATGCATTTGTAGCTGTAATCATGCATTCCAGACACTCATGCATTCTAGTTACATTTGCTAATTACATTGACATGTTTACCAGACCCCACTCCTCTCCTTAACCGTGTCTTGCATAATGATAATGTTGATCTACTGGAATTTCAGCTTCTGTACTTTTAATTAATTATATGGAAAGTAAAATAAAAAAATAGTAGCATTGTAGCCAAGCAGAGCTCATATTACCTCTTTTCGTCCTACCATCAAGTACAAGCAGGTTTTAATTTAGCATGCTATTGATATATAATGAGTTACAACTCTGTGATCAGAAGGGTAATGTGTTTATAATCATTTACCCTATACATGTTGTTCAATATATGCATTTATTTATATATTTATATATGAATATTTTCATATATTTATTTACTTATTTATATTCTTCCTTTTTCCCACCCCTGGATACAAGGTGGCTTACAAAAATTAAAATAAAATAATAAAAAACAGATAAAAACTCACATCACTAAAGAGCTACAGAGGTTAAACTATAATTCAACTCTCTATAAAATTAAAAGGAGGTTTAAAACATAGCCATGAAAAAGAAATATAAGCAATACATTGGGAGGTGCATGCAAATAGCCACCTGGCATCAATACCGAGGGCCCCAGGTAATAGAGGGAGGTTGGGACAGCTCTGGGGACAAGATACTCTGGTCTGCAACCACTAGAGTATCCTAGCTGGTGCAGATACCACCTCAGCTGTGGTCTTCAGCCTTCATGAGTGTATATATCACAAAAGTGTTCATCTGTTATAAGCATAAGTACTTCCCAGTCGATTCTTCTTCTAGATCAAACTCATGCTTCTCCCTGAAGCAAAAGTCTCACCCATAACCTCTGCCTTCCAGGTGCACAAGGCCAGAATAGTAGTCTTCTGTTCCTCCTCATAAGACTTCCTTACAGACTCAGGAAAAAGCAAACTATTCCAGTCTTGTTTGTTCTTTCTCATCAATAACATTTGCCATGTTGATCACAATCTGATACTGCTTGGGCATACATATCTTGGCTTTTATATGTGAAATGTTGGAGGGTATGGTGTTGCACTAATGCAGATACTTAATCCTTCCTCCACTTGGCCACAGGTAGTTACCTCATTCTAACTAAAATTATGGAGGGGCTGCACAATTGACACAAAAGAAAAACAACTCTGTGTTGAAATACTGACACCATGGATGGATTTTTCCCTCTAAACCAGGCTGGCCCAAGGTACATTGCTGCCTAAGGTGAAAATTTGAGAAGGTTAATTTCTGAATTACTCCTAAAATATTCCAGACAGGATGGCCACTAGCCACACTTGTTACTCCTCCTCTTCCTCACTTGTCTATTTAGGACACCTGGATATGACTTTGTTCTCTTTCAATTGGAAAACTGTTAAGTTAACAGGAGAAAATGTAAAGGAAGAGGTCTTTACATCAATGGCCAAACTATGTAGCATGAGGGAATAGAACGATTTAGAGAGTACATCCTCGGGGGAAATGAAACATGAATGGAGGAAAACAGTATATCAGCATCTTTCCGAAACTATTAAGGAAGATCTCCTTTGGAAAGATTCAAAGTGATGGTTTCAGCCTTCATTTAACTAACAGATACTTTACAGAGCCCCAGGAGACCACTGCAAAAGGGAAGACAAGACGGAGGAATTAAATCGATATGTGAGATCCAGTTAGTATTAGAGCCATTGTAAAAGTGTGGGTAACCCTGCTGAATGGAGTCATGCTAAACATATCTAACTTATCCCAATTCTTGTAGGTCCGGGAGATAACATTAATCTACATGGAGAAAAAGCAGAAGTGATTGAAATATCTATATCATAAATTGCCAAGGGGGTTTGTGGTGGTATGTGGGTGGACAGGGGGACAACATAATCCTTGGCAGTGATTTACTGTTTCAGGAAGGCAGGGGAAGCAAAGTGATCTCTGGTTTCTGATTGTTGAATTGTCCCTATTCTGAAGAGGAGCAAGGAAAGAGGAAAACCTCAAAAAAGAAGGGTCTAGAAATACCCCTACCAAAAAAATACATAGAAGGATAATGGGAGTTGCAGTCAAACAATAACTGGAATGCCATAGATTCCTGATGATCTGCATTGCTATTCTGTTGTTGTTTAAAACATCCTCATATCTGGGCTGGGATCTTGATGAGGCCCGACTTTAGTATAAACTGTTGTACAAGCAGTTGCATAACGGTGGTCTCTAGTGCTGACATTCATTCTTTAAGCACGCACACAAACAATCTTCTTGTACACTTTGAACTTGGTAACTGGGGAGCAGTTGTAGAAAAGGTGAACTCAGGTCCATCTATGACACCGTTATCTCCACTAATAGAAGTGTGAGATCCAGCATAACTACTCTGGTGTATATTTATCACTGCATTAAAAGCATAGAGGATCTGTAGCTGGTTTGATTACTCAGAAAATAGAATCAGTTTTGTTGCTGAATTGAAGCCTTCCGCTACACGTGTATCCTAATCATGTAATGCAATACTTCCCCTTAATTACCAGAAATGTCACTTGCTGTACTGATGGGTAAATGAATAAAGGAACTGTAAATGGCATTGTACTTGTGTCTCAGTGGAAGAAGGAATGATTAATTATGGAACAGGATAAATTAACTCGCATATCAAATAATTCCAAGAGGTGCTAGGCACTAGATGCGGGTAGTGTTTCCCTTTTATTTCCGTCAGTGGAGGAAATTAGAGTCGATTGAAGTAGATAATAATGAACTGAAATGGTCCTCTTGGTAGAAGTATTTAATATCACCTTTATGCCTACACAACATTACAATGCCCTTTTAAAGGATTGCCAAAATGTTTTATGCAAACTTCCCTTCCTAACGTCTAAGTACAGCTGAGCCCACATATCCTTTCTTGAAGAGTCTTAAAATAACAGCCATAGAAATGAAGGAGCCACAAAGACCAGCAACCCCTTGCAATTCATAGTTACACTATGAAAGTGCTCATGAAAGATGCCCATCTACTTAAAGACCTCCAAGAAAAAAGTGTCCACAAGCATCTGAGGCAGCATATTCCACTGTAGAACACCTCAAACAGTAAAAAAAAAAAGTTCTATCTAATGTCCAAGTGGAATCTCTTCTGATTTGAATTCATCAGTTCATGTTCTTGTCTCTGGAAGAGGAGAAAACAAGCTCACTCCATCTTCTACATGACATTCCTTCAGATATGTAAAGATGTTATCTTTCAGTCTTCTTCAAGCTAAACATACCCAACTCTACTTTTGCACCAAACATCAGCCCAAAAGGTTTACACAAAGGATCTTCCTCAGGTTGACAAGTTAAAAAGAAGTATTAATGAAAACCTACCACATGCACGTTTGTGAAAGCATTGATGCACCCATAGCTAAGGTTTTATTGCCAGGGTTTTATTTATTGAACTAGCTTTTTGACTTTGTGTCATCTGAAAAAGTTATTTCTCTAAGCTTTGGCTATGGTATGCTCATTCTAGAGCTCCAACTACTCAGAAGATAAATTAATGTCAAATGTATATATCTCAATATGTTATGGCATCATATGTATAGCTGTTGACTACCATAGTTTCAATATTTCCTGGAAATCTGTGCAAATAAGCATTGGTCCAGTGACGATCATTTTGATTAGCACTGGTTTGGACAACACATCACTTTCATTAGTTGTACTTGTGTATGTTTTACAGATGGGAAGATTAGTCACAAAAATTCTTGTTCTCAGTGAGAGGCTGTTCATAAAGCATGCTGAGAAATCACCAGCCTCCAGATGTCTCACCTCCAGAGCAATCATGAGACAAGGAGCACTTTGCTTTTGATTAAGGTTTTGAAATTTGTGTAAAACTCTTTCTGTCCAAAACTACTGTTGCTGCTGCTGCTGCTTCTTTTTTTGAAGCAAAGCACACACACACACATGTAGAATAAGCACAGAAGGTTTAGCAGGTTGATAAAAAAAAGCACTGCAAACAACCCAACCAATGCTTTACATATTGAAAAGTCCACTCAACAATGAAGCAGCAGCTACTGGAGTTGAGTAACACAGGCGGGGTACAGACCGCCACTTTGCGGCGGTCTGCCGCCGCCGCCAATAGGTCCGCAGGGGAGCCGGAGCCTTCAGACGGCCCGACTCCCGCGCGGACCGAAAAAAGAAGCTCCAAAATGGAGCTTCTTTTAGCGTCGCGTTTGCGACGTAGCGAGGCGCCAGGGGCGCGCTCGCTACGTCACAAGCGGCACGACACGTCTGGACGCTGTGCGTCCAGTACGTAAAGATGGCGGCGCCCGTATGAACAGGGCGCCGCCATCTTGTACGTATTCAATACGTACTAGGGTTAGGGGGGTGCGGAAGCACCGCCCTTTCCTAACCCTAGTACGTATTGTATACGTACTATTTGGCGGTCTGTAAACCGCCACAATCTGGCATTTTGCACTGGTTACACAATTGGTGCAAAAGCATTCTTGCAAATACAAAAAAATCAGTTAAGACCACAAGAAAATAACTTGTTGATTTGGCAAATGAGAACGAGAAGAAATATGGTTTCTTGTTCTCATGAGCAAGGACAAGACAAAAATTTATAACCCTAGGATCCCCCACTCCCCTATATGGTGCCATCTATCTATTATTGTCTACCTTTTGGCCTTTTGACTATAGAAATAACAAAACAATCAAAAATCTTTGAGAAGCAAACAAAAAGAACTCCAGAGAATCTGCAATGAGCATCACAGAATAATTGAGTGGGGGGGGGATCAAACCATCTTCAAAGCAAAGTCACTTAAAAAGGTCTTTAAAAATCCTGAAATCCCAATAATGTAAGGCCAATTGGGTAGAAAGCTCTCCATGCTAGGTGTCACCACACAGATAAAAAAAGCTCTGTGCTGCCTCTTTTATCATCTAAACTTTTGATGGTTGTACTGTTTTGAAACTGTATTGTTTTAAATCTGCTGTTCATTGACTTGAGTCTCTATATTGGGAGAAAGGCAATAATAATAATAATAATAATAATAATCATCATCATCATCATCATCATCTTTTGATGATTCAAGTGGGTTGTGAAATAGGGCCTCCAGCTGATGACTGTTGTCTGAGGACAGTATGATGTCAGCATCAAGACATTAGACTAAATGACCTGTGAAATTTTATCTTGGTGTTATTTTCCTCAGTGGCGTGTTCTGCTAATGTGTCTCCCTTATCCCTGGTCAATTTGAGAAAAAAAAAATTAGTTGTACCATTTCCACCATGGTGTTAGATTCAAATTTAGGGCTTGCTTGCTCTGGGGAGCTCTGAAGGCCCAAAAATGTGATGGGGGGATGTGTCCCTCTACTCTTTCTTTTCATTAGTTGGAAATTCAGAAGAAGTGGTGGCATGCCAGGTGGTCTGTCCACAGAGCCCCTGTAGGTACAGATGTAGGTACCCCCTGTAGGTACAGCTTCAGGGACAGGAGATAGGCCAGCTATGCCAATGCAGTGTCAGCCTGGCTGCCCATGTAAAGAATGTTGTGCCACCACATGGCTGTGGCCCAGTGCATGCAGTCACCATTGTGATCAATTTGGGGTCAGGTCCAGAGCATAATGCTTCTGACTGGCCTTGGATTTATGGCTAGCACAGGCAAGGCCTCGGGACCATGGAGACCAAACATATTTTCCTTGCTCATTGTCCTACCAGGAATTCAGTGTGTGGCTCTCCAGATGTTTATGGCTCTCTCATCAGTATTTGGCTCTCTCATTAGCTCTAGACAGCTGTTTTATGTTTATCGTACAGGGCTACTGACACACAAATAAAATTGTACAAAAGGGGCCAGGAAGGGAACAGAACGGGTGAGGGACCCATTTTACTGCACACCAGAACACCACTGCCACTGCCAGAAGTTCTTCTTCCATTCCCCATCCATCCCAGAGGACAGATGGGGAATGGAATGGAATGGGGACTTCCAGCGGCATTAGGTAAAATGCATCCCCCACCTGTTCTGTTTCCTTCCCAGACCTTTTTGTACCATTCCATTTGTGTGCCAGGAGCCCTGTACAATAAATTTATTTGGTTTCAAAAATGGACACTTATCAGTGCTGGAAGATAAGCATTATCTGTAATAAATAATATAGCAGGTGGTCTCCAACAGAGGAAACCTTCACAGCTCTTTACTGGATCATTTCCAACATTCCCTCACAACAGACAGACCAACACTCCTAATTCCATTTGCTGGATAACGGTCCCCTTGACTAGGGTGCACACCAGAAGTATTCAAATGGGAGGGCAAAATGAGGGCATTGCATCTTAAATACAACTTTTGCTCTCCTAATGAAATTTTCCATCTCTCCCCAAGTTTATAGCGATTCAGTAATTTAAAACTTCAATTGAGCACTTAGAGTTTAGGTATCGAAAAAAGGGTCAGGCAAAGTGACTAAGGGAATGAAAAGACAGTAAATAGAAGAGTTCAAAGTACAAATGATTTTCAGTGTCTCATTCTACAATACTACAAATTTTGGGACTGAAGGAGAATTTCATCACCTGTTGACTTATGGTGACTCTAGGGTTTTCTTGGGCAAGGAATATGCAGAGGTGGCTTTGGCACTTCTTTCCTATGAAATATAGCCTACATCACCTGGTATTCCATGGCAGCCTCTCATCCAAGTACTCACCAGGGCTGATCCTGCTTAGCTTCTAAGATCAACAGGAGCTGATGTATTTAGGATATTTTTTCGGATGGGGGGAGATTTTTTTATGGCTTGGCCAATACAGATCTGGCACATACCCAGCCACTATGTGAGGTAACTGAAAGATGGATCCCCAGGATTATACAGTCACCTCTCCAAGTCCGCGGACATGTTATCCATGGACTTGAAAATCTATGGGGGGGGGGAACTGCCATTAACACCAGTGGGAAACTCACTCTTGGTGCACGCCTCGCATGCATGCTCCCCATTCAAGCCTATGGGGCTTAAATATGCACGAGTTTTGAAACTCGCAGGGGGGTCCAGACTGGTTCTCCTGCGAGTTCCAAGGGCCAACTCTATATTACAGAACGAAACAAAGAAAAATGAACAGCACAGGCACGACCCACCTTCTAGTCTAATGACTAAGTAAGTTATTGGAAGGAAAGCTTAGTCCTATGGATTTTTTTCTGACCAACTAGTCTGTTCCTAGCCTTGAAATGTCAAACTAAAGTGAAACTATATAGCTGGGTCTACTGCACATAAAATAATGCTTTTAAGGCCCTGGACAGCTGTTACCATTTGGCTATGATGCTGACAAGGACTCTAAAATGCAACTGCCTGATCACAGCAGTTGTGTCTCGCTATAGCAGGATTATAGCCAGCAAAGCTTTTCAGAATAGTGGCAGGACTCTTTCTAACAGAAATCTAATTCACCACCTCTGGTGATCTACACCCTGAAGTAGTCCCATCACTTTGCCTAATAGGAAGACTGTCTCTGCTTTTAATTCACCAAAACCTACTGTTAATGTATGTAGTAGTGTGTATCTTATAGCAGTCCAGCCATTTGTCCATCTTCTGCAGCAAAATTCTAGATATCATTGGACTAATAAGACTATTTTTATTATGTCTTATTATGTAGAAGAGGTTTATAATTGCCCTTTAAAGCTCATTTTAAAATAGATGTGTTATTAGCTTATGGATTGAATAGTAAGATGGGAGTGGATATTTTCAATGTAACAGAACCACAGACAGGCAAATTGGAAAACAGACAGTTTCCCTGTTTGTATCCTTTTATTGTTGTTTTTAGTATTTAGTTAGATTTGATGTTTAGTGTGATTTGTTTTCCCTATGTGTTTTGTTTTAGGTATATAGAATGCATTGTTATTGTTAGTGTTATAGTTGTTGTTGTTTGTAATACAAAATATTTTTGAAAGAAAAGAAAGATGCAATTGGACTACAACTCCAAGTATTCCATACCATTGATTATACTAATGCTAGGGATGCTGGAACTTGTAGTCCTACAGAATCTGGAGGGTTGCATGGTTCTCAAAACAACTGTTTTTGTTGTACTTTTACTTGCAAAGTACCATGTGCTGCCATGGTGCTATAATATTGTTGTTGTGTGCCTTCAAGTCATTTCCAACTTAGGGGAGCCCTAAGGAGGGTTAACTTGGCAAGATTTGTTCCGAGCGGGATTACCATCCTCTGAGGCTGAAAGACTGTGACTTGCTCAAGGTCACCCAGTGGGTTTTGTGGCCAAGCTGGGAATTGAACCCATGCTTATTTATTTAACATGGTGCTAAATAAATAAATAAATAAATAAATAATTCCCACCCCTGATTCTCTCTATGTTCTGAGTGATGGCTTCTCTCCAGGCAGAGGTTTTTCATCTTACCTGCTACCTGCTCCTTTCAACTGGAGATGCCAGGGGATGAATGTGGAATATTTTGCATGCAAAACAGCACACTGTCAGACACAGAGCTACAATGCCCCTCAGCTGCCAGCCAAAGGCATAAAGCATTCCTGCTCACTGAAGAAGACTATAAAGATGGCTTCCTTCCCGGAAACTGTGCAGATAACATATTTAGATTTGTTTGGCCTCTTCTGCACAGCCCAGGTTGGCAGCCAACATGCATAATGAGATATAAATGCTTGAAAATATAGTTCATCAACTCTGGATTGCTGGTTTGTGTGTAGCACACTGTTCTTGTTTATAATAGCTTGAGATTAATAATATACATTGAATTGATGATGCCAAATTACTGAAAAGTTCACAAGTTTTCTTTGTACATTTTTAAACTTCTTTCTTATGGCTTCCTCCATGGTTTGCAAATGTTGTGCCTTTTGGGGGTTCATTCTCATTCTTCTGCTGTGTAAACTCTGAAAATATGGCAGTGGTGATGGCCCCCATCATTAGGCCATGGATGAAAATGCAGCCCAGGGGCATGTCCCAGATACCCCTCAACACCAAAAATTTAGAGTGGGAGAGACAAAACTTGTCAATTTTGAAAGTCTCCAGAAGGAATGATTTTCCTTCTTTCTGACAAAGCTCAGCTAAAAGTTGAAGTATTATTAGACTGACATAAATGCACAATGTGAATATACTCTGAACCTTTTAAAAGAAGTGGCAAGTACAAAAGTAAAAGTCAACACCTCCCAACACTAAGGTCCAAAACATACTGGAGAAATAATCCAGTCTGAAACTGCTTTAACTGCTCTGGCTCAAGGCTTGGGATTCTAGGAACTGTAGTTTTGTGAGAAATTTAGCCTTATCTGTCAGAAAGCTCTGGGGCCACAATAAACCACAATTCCCAGGGTTCCCTAGCAGTGGGAGTTAGAGGTCTCAAACATCCATGGCTACATCCTGTGGAATTCTGGAATTTGTAGAGCTGTTCAACTGAAAAGTTTAAATAACCTTCCCTAAACATCAGACCAAGCCAGTGGGATGTAGTAGTTTGAGCGCTGAACGAAGACTCTGGAGACCAGGGCTTCAATCCCTGCTTGGCTATAAAAACCCACTGGGTGACTTTAGGCAAATCACACTCTCTCAGCCTCAGAGGGACGCAAAGCACCCCCTCTCTGAACAAATCTTGTCAAGAAAAACCTGTGATAGGTTTGTCCTAGGGTTGCCATAAGCTGGAAACTTGAAGACACACAAAAAGGATTGTATAGGATTGTATAGGATATTACATTGGCAATTAAAATGGAATTGTAACACTAAAACTATACAGTGTGAAAGGGCCTTTGAGGTGGAAGGGCCATTTAGAATATTAGTCTTCAAACCATGGAGTATAATGTTGGACAAAATGCCACCCATCTCACTGAGGAATTTCATAAATGTTCTCCCAAATCCAGCAAGTATCTTTTCTAGTACACAGTCTGAAAACCACTAATCCCAAAATTATTTGCTGTATTTTGGTGAACTCCATATGCATGGATTTCCCTGTCTTTATTGCCCTCTTATTCCCCCTTCCCCTCCCTCTAATACATGCACACTCACACTAAATGGTTCCTGGTTGTTGACATGATGTGTAAATTTTTCATCTCTTATGCTTCACATACTGAATTTGAGAATTTCTTTAAATAATTTACAGTGTAGACAAATGCTTATTAACCCTAGAAACAATCAGCATTACTTAATGATCATATGGATCTAAATGGAACTGTGCTTTTACAGATGGTTGTTACATATCTCTGTGAGAATGGAAGACAACATAGTTAAGTATTGGAGCAAAGAAATAAAAATGGGAATAGTGGATACCTATAGGCAAAAAACTAGAATGTTAATTATAAGCTCCATTAATTCTAATGTAAAGATTCTGGAACAGCCAGAAAGCATGTGAGTAGTAACGTCAATTTTTTTAAATCATGGACTCCATTCTGTTCCTTTCATCCTCATACACACAGGGCTGGTCCTATCATTATGCACAGTGAAATAGCTCCCTCTGTGCATCCTAATTTTTTTTGCAGTGCCCTCATGAGTACACTATGCTCTCACCTGTATCAAAATATGATTAAACAACCATTCTAATAAGCTTCAGTATGTGGAATGGGGAAGAGGCACACCTTGTCCTTTTCCTCAGGTAGCAATATGTTTTGGGCCCTATTTGTATGGACCAAATAAAATGCCCCCCATCCTCTCAGTGGGGACAATATATGGTCATACAAACAAGGCCTGGCCAGCACCAGAACCAAATATACCTCACTTAGAACTGAGTAAAAAAAAATTACTCTGTAAGATTGGGAATTTTCCATTCCAACACCGGACAGCTGTTAAAATGTGCCCTACTGAGCCACCCAGCAACACATCTGCTGCCACCATTCTCTCATTGTGAAGTCAGAATAAGGTGCCCAGCCATGCCATCATCACTGGACACCTCATTTTGACCAGACGTGACCTGCAGAAATGACAAATGTGCCATGCAGCTCAGGGGGATGCACATGTGATCAGCTGCCCCATGTTGGAATGGAGGTCCTTTGTAATGGGAAGATTTGTTCAGGTGAGGTTTGCCATTGCCTTCTCCTGAGACTGAGAGCATGTGACTTGCCCAAAGTCACCCAGTGGGTTTCTTGGCTGAGTGGGGAATTGAATTCTCTTCTCTAGAGTAATAGCCCAACACTCAAACTACTCTGCCACACTGGATGTGCAATGTGATATTCTGAACCTCTGAAAAAGAAGTGGTAAGTACCAAAGTAAAATCCACCACATCGCAACACATTTAGCCAGTCTGGATGAACACTAAGACAAAAGATTGTAAGGCTTGTGAGAGTGGGGAAGATTGTGGCAATCTGTCTTTTGCGCGAGCCTTCCCATTTTGCTGTCCAAGAGTGATGGGGAACTTTAGTGCCCCTGCTCATCTCTGTAATTGTTCTTTATCTTTAAAATGTGTCTTTTTGAGCTGCCCAGCACCACAGTTGCTGCCTCCATTCGCTCAGTCTAAGCTTCATTCTTAGAAGGAGTGATTCCTTGGGATTCAATACATAACCAAATTCTGATATTGTCCAAACTGAGTTACCCCAACAAATGTATATAAGAAATTGAGCAATTACAAAATCCAATTATTGCTTTTAAGGTTTCTAGATGATAGCAATATTGCCACCATAAGATTTTCATCCCTTTACCATCTCCACTGATACTCTTCTTTTTCTCCTAAACATGTGTAAATCCCTTAAATTGCCTACATCTGATGTAATCCAGGTATCTTATAAATCTTTATTGTCCACTAATGTCCTAACAACCCTAATGTGATTTTTTTACTCATCATTAAGCCTTCAAGCTGGCCTGTTTATCTTGGTCCTATATAATTCAGCTACCTGAGGTGGTACTCTTACAAGGTATGACTTCAAGGCCAAGGATGACTCAGTATCCATTGCATCAATGAAATTAAGAGAGGAATGGGACTTCCAAGTATTTCCAAGATTAGAAGTGAGGGACACTGAGGACAATCGAACTCTACAAGAGTTTAGATCCAAGTTCCTTCTGCTAACTGAAGAGGAGAACCTCACATTTCCCTGGACATGATGCCTTCATACATCCATGCCAGTTTCTTTAGACAGTGGAGAAATCAATTCAACAGTGCTAGTGCCTTCTTTTTAATAAGCACATAGATGCACCTGCACTTTTGAGGGAATCTTGATCTGCAGACATTAGCAGATGGTTGTGTTTATTCTCTGCACTGAGACAAAGATCCACTGCAGCTTTCTGCAGATCCAGCTGCTACTAAAGGCACAGGAACAGTCAAAAATTATATTTTAAATGGAGTTGTTAACCATATATTGAAGTTTATATCTCACTTGGATCTCTACACTGAGTTTTCATATCTCATTTCTGCTGGCTTTGATATTTGAAAAACACAGAAAACAAGCAAGTATACTTCATTGCTGGTCTCCTTTTAGTAGTCCAGAGATAATGGATGAGTGGGAAATTCATCTTCCCCTTGTTCCATGAATCCTTTATCACAGCTGCCTAGTTCCTATGCTCTAAATATGTCCAGGTAGTCTGTACATCTGAAATATGAACATATTCCTCTTTTCCTATTTAGTCCTTTACATGCTGCTTTCCCTTTCCTGTGTTGTCTTCTTTGTATTAAGTTTTAGCTTTATATTATAGATGATGATGATGATGATGATGATGATGATGATGATGATGATGACAATCAAGTTCTAACACTATCTTTTGCCAGATATCTCTTAATATAAGGGGTGTCCCCTATTTTGGAGAGCAGAAAACTTGTCCATTATAGGGCTGGTAGATGTCCCTTATTACAAGTGATGCCCCCTATTTGAGGATTGTAACACTTTTTCTTTCCTATAGACTGAACAATATGCCCCCAAATCCTACATTTGGGATGCAGGCTCATCATCAGTCAGAAATATGTGCAGCATGTAATTTGAGGATGTGAACAATATGATAATTTTACAAAGAAATGCATGCCTCATTTAACGGAAATCAATACCTCCATTTGGTATTTAGGTGGAACACAAACTTGCTTATACCTGTTTCTTGTATGTTAACCCTGTATGTCATGAATTTTGACTGCCCTTTATTGATGTTTTGAAACCCTGGCCACACTGATGATGAGCAGGCCACTGTTTGTTTGCCTCAGTGTTCTGTCTGAAAGATGGGCATAATTTTCTGCCATATAAGGAATGAATGGAGTTAGGAAAATGGCACTTGCATTGAAATTGTGGTGACAGGCTGTGTTATGAAAGTAAATAATCTACATAAAACATTGGGTTTGAAATTGACCGGGACACATATATGCAAAACATTTTATTGGAAGATGTGGGAGTTTGTCTCACCAAGTTACTGCCATTTATTTCTGATCAGGAGCAAAGCATCCATGAGACTATTAAAATAGAATGGTGGCTTGGCACCCATTCATGTAACTAGATCATGTTTCAGCAGTTGCTCTATTTTAAGAAGTTCCAAAGAGGTTAGCAGAGATATTCCAGTTTGCTAGTCCCTTGGATCTACATTACTCCAGAAACCTTTGACCTAGATAAGAAAAACCCATGCTGATGTGCATAACTCAAATGCTAACGGATGCCCTACTAAAACTAGTTTAAATGCAGTGTCAGTGAAGATATAACATGCCTTAGCAGTCCTCACAGATTTACAATATTTGCGAATCTGATTTTTTCCCACTAGAACATAACCCTATCCTACCATGGACTTTCTCCAAACATCTCACTAATGTGCTGCATCCCTTTGGTACTAAGGTAATATTCTTGGGAATCCCTGAATATTGGGCAACAGGCCCACAGAGCTGTGGAATTGAACGGAGGCAGGGTCAGCCAGTGGGTTTTCATGGCCCAAGTGGAGATTCAAACCCTCATCTCCAGAGTCGTAGATCAACATTCAGACTACTGCACTGTGCTGGCTCTCATAAACAGCATAACAACTCTATACATCCTGTTGGAAGAGAGGACAGAGATAAATCTCAGCCTAGAACTCTGGCTTCTTCATTGAAGGAAAAGAGATAAATGGTTGCCACCATGGCCAGCCCCTGGCTGACCCCCTGTACACACCGGCCTTAAAGGCCAGGTTGGGGGCAGAGTCAGGGTGTAGCATCTACAGGACACATGCCCCGGCTCCACCCCCAGGACAGCATGCTGCCGTGTGCCGCACCACATGGCGTGCACCATCACGGCACTCCTATGGCACTGTGTCCACATGATGCAGCCCTGAAGGAGCACCATAAAGCTGTGCCACTGTGGCTATCGCACCCTTTCCAGGGCACAAAAAGGAGCCACTTTTTGGAGCTCCTTTTTGCATCCTGGAAAAGCCGGATTGCGGCTGCAGCGTGCGGTTGATGCGGCCCCGATCTGGCAAAAATGGTGGTGTCTGCAGGCCACCCCTTTGGGGCAGTTTGTACAACCCCTAAGCCACAAGACATAGGTCTTTTATTGTACAAAGTTGGATACATCCAAAGGCTTTGCAAAACGTGTAGTCTCATAAGACCATAGATAGGAGTGCCCAAAGTGCAACCCATGGGTCACATACAGCCCTCAAAGCACCTTAAAAATAAAAATTTAAAAACTCCACAAGATCACCCCTAAGGTTCCAAATCCTTGTAAAACTAAGCAGTTTTTCTCTTATGGTTTGGTCTTATGAGACCAAGTCCTCTGCTTACTTGAGAAATGTGCTAGAACCTCCCATTTATATTTTTTAAAATCTATTTTATGGGTCTGGTGTCTTTGACACACTGCTGTGAAAATTTCTCCCTGTCCTCTCCATGGTTGTCTACACCTGCCCTAGAATCAGATCAATTGCCTCAAAATACAAAGGGAAGGCCCTTTGGGAAAGTAAGGAAGAAATGATATCATGAAGATTTCCCCCTGACCTGCCATTGCCCAACACAGAGTGAAATTTCTAGTCATGAGGGAAAGTATGAAATATATCAGCGTGCAAGAGGAGACTTGGCAAACAGAAATTTCAGTTGTTCTTCATCAAGCTCCATCTTAACTTCAGCCCTCTTTTTCATATGTGTTGAAATGTGTGTTGAAACCTTTCCTTCTCTGGAATACAAAGAGGGAAATTTTGCTTTCAAATGTAATAACTTTTACTTCCAATAATTTCACAATGGGTTTCTGCATTTTGGGTGCCGAGTCTTCCAGAAACTGTTAGCAGAGCTCTGATGAATATTTGTTGCTTCTTGTGGGAAATTCTACTTCTTGTGTAAAAATAACAAGGAAAGTTCCAGAGGAGTCCTCTATAACTTTTCCTTGTTATTTCTACATGGTGCCACCCTCTTCCTGTTCTAGAGTTTTGGCTTGTGGAAAGCTTTGAATAAATGTCTTAGGTTTCCCTTCTCTTTTCCTACTTGTAGTTCCTTCTCTTTTTTATTTCCTAATGAGAATCAGACTTCACTGTTTTATTTTTTTCTGTTTCTATTTCTCCCTGGACTAATTTTTCCATTTGAATTTTCCTGGACTCTGTATGTATTGCCCAATCTTCCCCAACCTCACCTGAGACTTCAGGAACTTGCCTCATGGAATAACTAGCTATGCATTTTCCTTAATATTTTAGTCAAGGTAGCCGATACAGACTGCCATGCATAACTGGGAGGTCGAGTTGGGGACCCTGCAGAAACAATTGAAAGTTGCATCCGTTGGGTATATTGCACAAAGAAATGTACAAAATAGTGGGCAAATGTGTAAAAAATTGCAAATTTCAATGCAGGAAAAAGCACAGACCCAAACTCTTCAGTGATGTCACCTGAAGGACACAGGAACATGGAAAAGGCAATACTGGACCAGGCAGACTTTGTATAAGGCCTTCGTTGTTGTAGCACTTCACTTATAGAATTTGTTGTTGTTTGCCTTCATGTTGTTTCTGACGTACATAACCCTAAGGCAAACCTATCATGGGTTTTCTTGGTGAGTCTCTTCAGAGAGGTTTTATCAGTGGCATCCTCTGTGGCTGAGACAGTGTGACTTGTCCAAGGCCACCCAGTGGGTTTACAAGGCTGAGCAGGGATTGAAACCCTTTTCTCCAGAGTCATGGGTCCAAAACACATTACAGAAATAATCCAGTCTGAGTCCACTTTAACTGCCCCAGTGCAGTGCTAGGGAATTCTGGGTATTGTAGTTTATTGTGGCACCAGAGCTCTCTGACAGAGAAACGTGAGCGTCTCAAGCTAAATGTCCCTCAAAACTACAGTTCCCAGAATCCCTAGCATTGAGCCAGGGCAGTTAAAGTGGTCTCAACCTGGATTATCTGCAGTGTGTTTTGGACCATAGTCTAACACTCAAACCACTACACCACGCTGGTTCTCCACTTATAGAATATGTACTCCTTAGAGACCTAAGTGGTGCCAATGCTGGTGTAATTCCACAGGCAAACAAAAACTTGGCTTTTTATTAAAGCCTTTGGGGCCTAATTGATTCCATCCAAATCAGCATGTGTATATAGCTTTAAATTGCCTCAAACTGTTTCAACAGTTTTTTAATGTACCAAATTATTTAATGTCCGTCTACAAATATATGTTTTACTGTTTTTAAATTTTAAACTGATTTTGATTTTGACAAGGTGGAACATGTCAAGAGAGGGCCAAAAGTCTGGAAACTGAGCCTTGTGAAGAACAGCTTAGGGAACTGAATATGTTTAGTCTGGAGAAGAACAGACTAAGATATGATATGAAAGCTATCTTTGGCCCATTACAGACGGGCGTAAAGTACATCCTGGGGACATACTAGAGTTAGGGAAAGTGCGTGCCTTACGCACGCACCTAACCCTAGTACGTCCCCAGGACGTACAAAATGGTGGCGCCCTATACACACGGCACCGCCATTACGACGTCACGAATGCGCCGCCTCCAAACGGGGCGGCACGGATGTGACGTCGTCGTGCCGCGTGAGGGCACCTAGAGCGCCCTTTCCGCGGCACTAGAAGGAGCTCCGAAACGGAGCTCCTTCCGTGATTTGTGTCAATGGCGCAGCATTTAGGCGGCTGTGCCAGCGATGCAAGGGAGAAAGGGGCTGAGTGGCCCCTTTCCCCTCCTCCCCGCCGCCATCGGGTGTCCTTGGGGCATGAAGCCCTAAGGACACCCCTTTCCAGGCCATGGGGAAGCAGCCTTTTGCTGCTTCCCCGCGGCCTGGAAAGTGGCGGATCAGGGCCTTGGAGGCTGCCGTTCTGGCAGCTGAGGCCCCAATCCGGTGGGGAAATCAGTGCCTACAGGCTGCCCCAAAGGGGCGGTCTGTAAAGCGCCTGTAAATAGCTGAAGTGTTGTCATGCAAAAGCTGGAGCAAGCTTGTTTCTGGCTGTTCCAGAAACTCAAATACAAATCACTGGATTAAAATTCTAACAAAAGAGATCCCACCAAAATGTTAGAAGTGATATTTTTACTATAGACATGTCTGACAGTAGAAGAGATTGCCTCAGGAGGTGATGGGGTCTTTTAGCAGAGGTTAGATGGTTATCTCTCAGGAGTACTTTAGTTGGGTATTCCTGCATGACATGAGGTTGGACTAGATAGTCTTTGTGGTTCTTTGAAACTATGGTGCGTTACAAACCGCCCAGAAGGGGCGGTCTGCCACCGCTGTCATTTGCAGCACGGAGGAGCCCCAGCGTCCAAACCGAGAGACTCCTCCGCACTGCAAATAAGAAGTGCAAAAATGGTGCTTCTCTTTGCAGTGTGGATATGACGCCGTGAGGCGCCAATGGCGCACTTGGAGCGTCATATGCGCCGCACGACAGGCAGACGCAGTGCATCCACTACGTAAAGATGGCAGGCCTCGTGTGGAATGGGCGCCGCCATTTTGTACGGACTCAGTCCGTATTAGGGTTAGGGGCGTCCGGAAGGGACGCCCCTTTCTAACCCTAATACGGACCCAGTCCATACTTTATGCCCGTCTGTAACAGGTCTATGATTCACTGAATCCATGATTTTATTGTATACCACCATGAGATGCTAAAGTGTTTATCGAAAACAAACTTGTTCCTCCTTCCATATGATATCCCTTTAAATGGTTAAACAGGGGTGTAATGTCACACCTTAATCTTTTCTCCCCCAGGCTAAACATACCCAACTCTCAAAGCCACTTCTCATGAAGCATGGTTTCCAGAGCTTTCACCAGTTGTTGCACTCCTTTGGACATGCTCCAGTTTGTCCACATCCTCCTTGAATTGTAGTACCCAAAACTAAACACAATGTTCCAGGTGAGGTCTGACCAAAACAGAATAGAATGACACTATTCCTTTCCTTGATCTAGATACTGTACTATTGATGCAACCTAGAATTGCATTGGCTTTCTTAGCTTTCACATCATATCACTGACTCATGTTCAATCTGTGGTCCACTAAGACTCCAAAGATCCTTTTGCATGTATTCCTGTGAAGCTAGGTGTCACCCAGACTATATCTATGTGTTTTCTTTTTACCACCCAAGTGAAGTATTCTACATTTTCCCCTGTTGAAATTCATTTTGTTAGTTTGGCTTAGCTTTCGAATCTGAATTAGTTGTGGATGCGTCACTCAAGGTTATGCACCTGTAAAGGCAATAGTGAAATACAGCCTAATCTGATCTGGATATACAGCCTGACCAGTGATTTTCCTTTACATCTTTGGTTTCCCATTTCATGATTACAAAACAAATCTTGTTTGCACATTGCTGGGAACATAAACAAACAAACAAACAACCCCTGAAACCAGCCACTCTAGCAATTCATGTTTACATTCCCATTGTGCATAATGGCAGATTTTTTAATTAATTTTTTTAAGTGGGGACAAGAAACAAGAGTTGTGTCACTTTTCCTCTTCTTCCAATTACTCGACATCTAGGCATTAGCTTCTAAACTTGCTTTTATAGCAAACACCTCCCCCCTCCTGCTTCCCCCCCCCCCTTCCAACTTCTGGATGTGTGCCAAATACATTAGAGTGAAAATTGGAGCCATTCTCTTCTTTTCTCTGTCAATGTTCTCACAATGGGGAATAATAGTTTATAAATTACCCAGGGGGTGGGGGAAGTAAGAAACAACAACCAAAAATGTCAGTCTCATAGAAGCTCAAAAAGACCTATAGGACCCAAACCACACCTTGCCTGCTACTTCTTTTATGTGCACATTTGCATTCAAATGTAAACAACTCTTGCAATTTTTTCCAGTGGTATTAAACATTTAAAAGAGGTTGTTTTACACAATGCTTTGTTCCAAAATAGCTCCAGCTAATGCCTTCATATATTACTGACTCGTTTATAGTGTGCCTCCCTGGAAGAGGGGGGAAATGGGGAGTGAGAGGCAGAGAGGGGAGCAGTGTGGGAAGAAGCCAAACTGCCTTAATTATTCACTTTCTCTAACAGAGCACCATTAGAGAACAAAATAAAAGCTCACACGGATTTATTTTACTTGTTCGGGAATTTATTCTGCTTCCCTCAAGAAGCTTGTAAAGATGATGAACCACCGCTTCTGAAGGAGGAGAGAGAAGGAACCCTTATGCCAAATTGTCTTGAGTAATGGCGGGCACTGTTTCCCTAGGACTGGAGGGCATGATATGTAACTGCGGGAGTATAGAGGGATCCAAATATACCTGAGGATAGTTGAAGAGGGAAAGTAGGCAAGAAAGAGATTAAAGAGGTTACCCATACTGTCCAATTATAATGTTTTGATACCACTTTAACTGCCATACTGTTATGGAAACCTGGGATATGAAGTTTCATGATATACTAAAAATGTGGTGCCAGAGAGCTTGAATGCCTCATGAAATGGTAAAATGGTAAATCACAGGATTCCATAGGATTTAAAGCAAAATCTTGTGTCAATTCAGCATCCCTTCAATGTAGGGTAAATATGTACATGTGAAACTATTAGTCATGTTTCTCCCTCTGACATACTGTAAAGTGCCTGAAGATGCCTCACCTGCCCATTCTGTTCTTTTCAACAAGTGGACAAGATCAGAGATGCATCTGGCTACCTCTCCATGGCCTAAATATTTAAGTTATACTGAAGTGATGTAAGAGCTTAGTCAAAGTCAGCTAAGTTTAAGGTTGTTGCTTTTTAAAAAAGCACAGCCTAACTCACCTCCTTGGCAGTGAACACCAGAGCTTGGAAAGTTAATTTTTAAAAGTAATTGGTTGTCATTGTTTATTAGAATTTCAAAATTTTAAGTGTCCTCTGAATTGCTTCCTGTTGGGGGAAAAAGGCCTTTCCTGGACCTAAACTGGTCCAAATAAGAATGAAACATGGCAGAACTGAAAAATTTTGGGAACCATAAAAATGATTCTGGGCACCATATGTGACCCACACTTCACAGTTCCCCCCCATCTATGATTTTAAGAGTAGTGTGTAGTTTTTCTGTTATGGGTAATTTTATTGGGGAGGAGGAAGAATCTTAAGATTAATAAGAGAATGGCATAAAAATTGAAAAAATTCAATTCAAAATCCCATTGGAAATGTCTTTAAATCTTGTATTCCTATCCATTAGGGGGGACGACTTGTTTTTGTTGCTGTTGTTGTTGTTGTCATAGATGAGAACCAAGTATTTACATCCCTATCCTATTACTGTACTTTTTCTGCTTAACTCATGTCCTTGCCAAGTGCACATTTAAAATAAAAGGAGGATGTTCAGGGAAGAAACAGTTAAATTATCTCCCCTACGGATCTGCACCTCCCTTAACACTTTTTAGATGTTTGGCAAAGACTTCAGTTCCCAGACCTGGGCCTGCCCCCAAATTATACCTTTGAAATATTACTTTAATTAGTAATGGAATGCATTTGAACATCTCTAGCTACAGAGTTATGTCCAAGAGGACAGACTTAATAACAGTAACAATAAAAAGCAGTATTTAAGTTTGTCTTCTAATTTCTTAAGAGGGACCAATCCAACAAATGCATTGTTTTATCTTTCATCAAGTTACTCAAAGGAAGATGAAATGTAACAAGTAGCTGATTAATTATGTAGGTTTGGATCTAAGTTAATATGCAAATTTTAATCCGTTTAGGACTATGCTCATACACCAATCAATCAATTAACTTGTCTGTCTCAGTATTGTTCATTATTTGAAAACTGCTTTTAATCACTTTGAAGTGCATTAATTAACAGAATGCTTAGTTAAGAGAGGGGAAAAATTGAAATTCAGCATTCCCTGGAGCTTCCACACACAAATATTTAATCTTCAAGTATAATTCCTTGATTAAGTTATATCATATACTTGACAGCAGTTTCACCATTATTTCACACTATAAAATGTTGTTTCATATAGAATCCTCCACCCACATAAGTTTTAGGCAAAATAAGTAGAATTTTAAATAAAGACTGGTAAAACTGTAATTGGAAGAGGAGGAGGAGGATATTCCTATAAATCAGTGTTCATTTCCTTGTCATGTGTGAGTGAAGTACCTCTTTAGAAGAAATGACCAAAGACATATGTTTAATTAAATTATGCACTGTAAAGCACAGAGACATAGCACTGAAATGCTATTTGAAATCTGGTAAATTGGTCAGATTTATAACTTGGATTAAACAAGTGAACAGCTTTGCACCTGAAGAGTTTCAGTTTATTAGTGCCTTCAAACTGAGAAATTCAGATGACACCACATATTCAATCACCTTGCCCAAAAACAGTAACTTATCTCTCCTCCCCTTAACTGGAATATGAAGCAAAAAGGCTCACAATTTAATGAATAAATGAATGAAGATGTACACACTTGGAGTAAATTCTTTGGTTTAGGAGAAATTTGCTATGTCTCCCCTGGGCAATGATGACCATAATGATCAATAAGGTGGTGATTTAGAAGGTATCTATATTCACATTTGCAGCAACTTGATACCACTTTAGCTGCCATGCTCCATCCTGTGGTGTTTCTGGTTCGCGGGAATGGAATAGGTCTCTAGCTGAGAAGTCTAAATAACTGTTTAGTGTGGATAAAGTCCTAGGGCAGGTGTACACATTCCAGAATACTCCAGACTTTCCCCCAGAGTATTCTGGTCCCAAATTTACCATGAATTAACCTTTACCTGTTTGATTCTCACAGCAAACAAGGGAGAAGCTACCTTCCCACATGTCTCCATTCATCACCTGGTGCTGCTGCTTAGGTCAGAATGCTATCCACACTTGGTGCCTCATTTTGACCTCAGAGCAACTTATGCTTGCAGCAGCACTGCTGAGCACTGGTAGCATGAACATGTAGCAATCATCATCAATGTGAAGAGGGCCAAAAATCCACAGCAAAAAGGTGAGGTATTTAAAAGTGGATTGGGGGGAAGAAGCCCAGAATTTTACCTGTCCAAGAAAAGCTCTGACTTTGGCATTTAATTTTCAGTTTAGGGAGTGATATTTAGAATTATGAAGTAGAAAGTTCTAGTGCCTCATCAGACTGTAAGACCCAAGGTTCCCCAGGATGTAGCCATGGCAGTGAAAGTGGTGTATGTGTGTGTACATACAGTGGGGCCTTGGTATCCAATGGGTTTTGGCTCCAGGATACCAAAATCCATGAATGCTCAAGTTCCATTCAATACAATAGTGTATCAGAAGAGGATTAAGAATGGGGAGGGTGGTTATGAAAGAACTAGAAAAGATTCTAAAATGCAAAGATATACAGCTCAGTACAAAAGTAAGAATCATACAAGCCATTGTATTCCCTATTACCATGTATGGATGTGAGAGCGGGACAGTGAAGAAACAAGATAGGAAGAAAATCGATTCATTCAAGATGTGGTGCTGGAGAAGAATGCTGAGGATTCTGTGAACAGCCCAAATGACAAACAAATGGGTCCTAGAGCAGATCAAACCAGTAATCTCCCTGGAAGCCAAGATGACAAAACTGAAGTTGTTGTACTTTGGCACACATCATGAGATGGCACAACTCATTGGGAAAAACAATAATGCTAGGAAAGGTGGAGGGACACAGAGAGGAATGCCACATGCTAGATGGATAAACTCTATTAAAGAGATCATGGGTATGAATTTACAGGAACTAAGCAGAGCAGTGGATGACAGGGAGACTTGGAGATGTCTCATCTACAGGGTTGCCATGGGTCGGAGTCTGCTCAATGGCAGTTGACAACAAAAAACAACAAAGTGAAATTGTGTCCTTTATATCAAATGACAAAATCAAGACCTGCTTTTTGGAATTTATATCTTACGGAAATATTTTCAAGCTGTGGATGGCTGAATATGTGGATAATGAATCCTTCGATTTGGAGGGCTTACTATATGTGCCTTCATGTTGCCTGGTGACTTTTGGAGACCCTATACATTTCATAGGTTTTTCTTAGGCAAGCTGGTTTTGCCCAGTCCCTCCTCTGAAATATAGCCTACAGCACCTGATACTATCCAGCAGTATAATTGTGGCATGTGAAAAAGTGACATTAAGGGGCTGTACAGGCTGCCCAGAATGGGCGGTCTGCAGCCACCCCTTTCTGCTCCTGAGGGACACCACAGCAGTCAAACTGCTTGGCGTCCTTCCTCACCTAAAAGAACCTGGAAAAAGCAGGTTCTTTTAGGAGCGTGCCCCTTATGCCAAGAGTGTGCCATTAGTGCACTGTGGCACATCAGTGATGCAAGCACAGTGCAGCTACATACGGACGCTGTACAGCACTTGCATCATGGACATGTGCCCCATGTAAGCAGTGCCGTGCTGTCATGGTGGTGCCTGTACATACTAGAGTTTAGAAGTGTGTGGTTGCTGCACGCTCCTGAACCCTAGTATCGGTGGCACCATGCCACTTTTGGCCTGTCTGTACCAGACCTTAGTTCCTATGCATCACTAAAAATGGATGTGGCCAATCACAAATAAAGAGGGATAAAAAAATTGCCCCCATTATAGTTGTCCCTCATTTATAGCTTAAAGGCCTTTCCAAGAGACTTTTCAAATCCTTGAAAAGGAAGTTTTGTATAGAACAAAATGCTCCACAATAGCACTGATGGCTAATTCTTGATTCTTCTCTTGCAGACATCCATTTCTTTTCTTTATCCTATTAAAAACATGTCTAATCCTCCCCCACCCCCAGGAGAAATGAAGGGGGAAATGAAAGTTTCCTTGTGTATTGGGATCAACCAGCCATTGCCAAGGTAATTTGTGTTTAGTGAGACAATGAGAAGTGTGTCTCACTGGTTTTTGGATGAGGAACTTTGCCTACCCAGTTCCTTTTTCAATAATTCAGCTCAACAAGAGTCTGGTGAGCTGTGTGCTTTCTCTGTTAATTCTCTGCACATGCATACCTGCCTTGTTAAGATTCTGACTCACAATGTTCAATCATAGCTCTTGTTTGTTCGTCTCTAACAGGAACACTCAAACATTTACTGTAACAGAGGGAAGAAACCGAGACATTCACTCGAAAGGACGTTCCGGAGCTGAGAGGATTTTTTGGTACTTCCCCATAACCATAGTTACCAGCCTCTGGGTATATTTTTATTCATTGTTTTGCCCAAGGGCTGCTTTTGGCAATAGGAATACATGGGTTGTGATGCTATCTAACTAAAGATTTGAAGGAGCTTATGTGGATAAATGGACATTGAAAGTACATGTAAACACAGCTAACAGATTCAGCTCACAGTCTGCAAATATAAATGTAGCTGGATTAAAAATCCCTTCCAAGACTCATCCAAAATTACTCTGGTTTCTTTTGCAGGATTTCAGGGATTTTCTTTTAAGAATTTTTAAAAAAACTTTTTCATCTTGATATAACGATTATATGAAAGGATAATGTGTTCAATGCCACCCTGACAATCTTGGGAATTTTGAAATAATCCATGTGCCTGACCAGCCAGTCTATTAACAGAACAAAATTGCTGGAAGTGCTACCCACTACTACAGTGCCGATGCTGTGTCATCATTTTTGGACTTATTATCACAAATATTATTTATGGTGTCTCGGCACCATTGAGCTGAAGGTGACAGAAAATTTGAAAAAAAAAAAGATTTTGCTGCACAACATTTCTAGCTGTACAGTGGGGAGACACAATAATCTATAATCTGCATGTATGTGATAACCCCTAGGCTTGGTGAAGTTGAATTTTTGAACTACCAGTATCAAATCCTTCCAGACAGCATGGACTATCCATCACTTATGGTTATATAAAATACAAATAATATAGGCCTGGTACAGACAGCCTGAAAACAGCTGTCTGCAGGTGCCCATTTTAACTCCAGAGACTGCACGACGTCCCTCTGTAGTTAAAAGAACCCATTTTTTTCTGGGTTCTTTTACTGGTGCCCGGGTTATGCCACAATGCACCAATGGCACACTTGTGACATAATGGATGTGCTGTGATGCACGGATGCTATGTTTCCATTACGTGAAATGGCAGCGGCCGTGTGGACGGGACACCGCCATCAGGCCGCCGCCATTACATACTAGGGGTCCAGACCGTGTGGTTGCTGCACGGTCCAGAATCATAATATCACCGCCGCCAGGACCCTTTCGGACACTCTGTCTCATGCCACAGTTACCTATAAGAAGTTATTGTGTCTTTTTTTAAAAAATGAAGTTACATTTAAAAAATCCACCTAACAAATGAGAACAAAGGGGCTGTACAGACAGCCCAAAAGGAGAGGCTCTGTGCCGCCCCTGCATGTGCAGGGTTGGGGACATGGTAACCAGAAGCCACACCCCCAAACCAGCGGGAAAAGAAGCCCTAAAAAGAAGCTTCTTTTACTGGTGCTACAAGAGCACAATAAGGGTCACATCGCACCCTCATGATGCTCCCTGTGTGTGGTGCCATTTGGGCGCTGTGCACAGTGGACCTCATCATTGTGTGCCTCATATACAGTAAATGGCAGCGTGGCAAGATGGTGCCCACAGTGCATGGTAGGGCTGGGGGTGTGTGGACACTCCGCTCTACCGAGCTCTACTTTTGGCCCCAGGTCAGCACAAAGCGCCGGTCTGTACCGGGCCAAAGTTACAATATTGGTGTAGTGAGTTAGTGTACAGATTAGTGTAACAATCTTTCAAGTTATCTTTTAAAGTTACTTTTAAGGACATGTTTAACCCTCAGGTTTTCTTGCCATCCTGAAAGGTTTTTATTTTTATTATTTGTTTTAATAATAAAAAATAAATGGGGAAGAGATAAAGGAGACATGTCACCCATTTCTTTTAAAGACATTGCGATTAGTAATGCCGATCAATTATTGGTAAAATGGAACTATATTCCTTTTAAAGAGTGTCTTGCCTGAGTCTGACTGTTGTCACTGAAAACTCTGCTTTGTGGTCTGTCACCAAAGAAGGTGCACACACCGATGACACAAGATAGAAAGGGATTTTGAAGTAATAACATCCCACTTACAAAACTCTCTCTTGGTCTTGAAGGCAGTTTGACTGTCACAGGCTTTAATAGATTGTAGGCAGTTGGCAAAGACTTTTTATTCTGCCACCCTTTTAAATTTGTTGTCAATCCTTCTGTTTCAATCCTATTTTTTAAGTTATTGGTTTTGAGATTTTTATCCATTCCCATTTTTTATTGTCTTAAAATGTTGCAGTTCCTTTTGAGGGCCAAAAGGCAATATAGACTTGATATTTTTAAAAGAAAGAATAGATAATAGGCTAACATATTTTGAATTAATTTATGCTTCTGAATACTCTCCAAAGGCAACCCCACCTAGATATGTTAGAGTAGTTCAGCAGAGAAGTTACAAAGTATGTAAGAATGTAGCCAGGTCAACCACTTGGTTTTATAACACACATTTTTGCCCCAAATTCCACTTGTTTCTTGGATAGCATTGGTCCCAGGTACACTCATAAATTGTACAACTGAACCTACAAGAGGAATGCAACATCATTCAGAAGAGATGATCTACCAAAGCCCAGATCAATCAAGCCTCACATTATTAGCACCTCTGGGAGCATCTGCACTGGAGAAATATTGTAGTTTGACATGACTTTAAATGCTGCAATGCAATCCTATGAAATCCGTAGATTTAAAGTCTTTATCCTTCTCTGCCAATGAGTGCTGGTGCCTCACCAAACTTCAGATCTCAGGATTCTGCAGGATGGAGCCATGATGGTTAAAGTGGTATCAAACGGCATTATTTCTACAGTGCATATGCATTCTCTGGTTTTTTTTTTGGGGGGGGGTGCTAAGTTTCAAGTTTATTCAGCCTTTATCTCCTCCTTGTCCTATTTTACCTTGTGTTGTAAGAAAAGAGAAAGGGAGATGAGTGTCATCATCAACACCAATGTCCAAATGTTTATTTCAACTTCTCTTCAGGAAACGACAGCCTATGGCACATTCAGGAAAAAACAAAGCCAACATGTGCAGCTGTTTCCTTGAAGGAAGAAAGTTGTGTTTGTCCAGCTGTTTAAGAAGGTATGGTCATAATCCAGGAATAGCAAGATGGTTGCTGAGGTTTTTCTCCTGCATGAGCATCATCACCTCATGTTTTCTTGAGATGAGCAACAAATTTTAAGGTGCTGCTGTGGGCCAGTCCTTTTGCATATCCTTTTGCATCCTCCAGGATCCAGATGACTGATCCTTTTTTCCCCAATTTCAAAATACCACATATTCTTTTTCCGACCACAGTGTTAGTTTATGTAAGGTGAAATGGCCCAATAGCTAATTCATGCTGTGAATAGCCGTAGCTGGTTTCTGAGGTATGTCAAATTCCCAAATAGTTGGCTAGATCAAGTTAACAGGATGAATGTGGGCAACCTCTGCCAATGGATTCGAAACTGGCTGGTCTTGGAGTGGTGGAGGCAGGACTACCATTTTTTATAGAATCGTGCTATCTTAGTGTTGAAATGTGTGTATATATATATAAACACAGAGAAGGACACACACAGAGTGACTTGCAAGAAAAAATTATAAGAAAAGAGCTGATTCAGATCCGATGCACACTGCAGAAATAATCCAGTTTGAGACACCTTTAACTGCCCTGGCTCAGTGCTAGGGAATCCTGTGAATTGTAGTTTATTGTAGCACCAGAGCTCTCTCACAGAAAAAGCTAAATGTCTCACAAAACTACAATTCTGAGAGTTCCCTAGTGTTGAGCCAGGGCATTTAAAGTGGTCTCAAACTGGATTATTCCTGCAGTGTGTTTTAGACCTGTGTATTCCTCATGGCAGGGGGCTGGACTATATGGCCTTTGTGATCTCTTCCAATGCTAAGATTCTATGATTCTATGAATATTTTCTATGTTTTGTTTCCTGGTTAAAAGCATACTTCCTTAGGGACAGATGGTGTAGAGAGTGCATAGGAGATAATTTGTGGATGATTAGGGTTTAGATGACATATTAATAAGTAATTTACATGAATTATGTGATAATCATATGGACAATCATAGTTAATGTATGGAAGTTTTATATATGTGAACTGTGTTTGGAATAAAGATATTTAAAAAAGAAAAGAAAATGCACTTCCTTATAGGCAGGAAAACCAATTAGAAAGAATAACAGAGTTCTGAAACTTTTACATAGGGTTTTTTTTTTCCCCTTCCCAATGTTAAAATATCCTGGAGTGTTCCAGGGGATTTTTCTGCACAGAGGAATCACATTTTTTTATACAGGGAACTGTTTTCTTTACAGGAAACTTGGGGGGGGGGGGGGGAATTTGAACAGGAAATCTATCAAATTACACTTTTTTTTCTGTCAAACTACACATTTTTTTTTAATGAAGAAAAATTCTCCAGAATATTCCTGGAGGACTGAAAACAGCTAAAACATATTCATTTCCCCCCTTGCAGCAGAGAAACCACTACAGTAATTATTTCTCCGTGTCTGTGGAGAAGAACTAATTGAGGATTTACATCCCTAGAGCTGACTGTCCTAGGCTAGATGGTGATGGATCAATTGGAGTTTTAAGGACATGTGCCTCTATTTTGTTGTTATTACTGTATGTCTCCAAGTTGTTTCCAACATATAGTGACCCTTTCATGGTGGTTTTCTTGGCAGAATTTGTTGACAGAGAGTTTGCCATGGTCTTCCTTTGAGGCTGAGAGAGAATGACTTTCTGAAAGCCAATCCAGTGGATTTCCATGGTTGAGCAAGGATTTGAACCCTGGTCTCTGGCATTGTAGTCCAATAGTCAAACCACTACATCACACTGACGCTACTATTTTACATGTGCTTTCAATACAGTGCTCCCTCGGGTTACGAAATTAATTCGTTCCGCGGCCGCTTTCGTAACCCGAAAAGCCTTCGCAAGCCGAAAACCCATAGGCGCTAATGGGGAAAAGCCGCGTTTCGTGCGAAAAAGCGCCGAAAAGCACCAAAAAATTTTTTCGTAACCCGAAAAAACATTCGTAACCCGGAACAGTTATTTCCTATGGGATTTTTTCGTATCCCGGAAATTTCGTAACCTGGGTATTTCGTATCCCGGGGTACCACTGTACTTGTGTTTTTAACTTGTGTTTAACAGAACTTTCATCTTTTGTATAAATAGTTGTATTTTTTAAAAATCTAGTTTAAAATGCTTGTGAGATGCCTTGAATCCTGTGCTAGAAAAAAGTTGGGATAATAAACAAACAAATAAAATGTCATCTGTTTCACACCACACAACTATAGCACTTTGATAATCCTTTAAGTATGATGGCTGCATCCTACAGAATCCTAGGATTTGTAGTTTTGGTAAGGCACTAGAGCTGTCTAGCACAGAATTCCATATATAGTGCACCTGCACCATATGCAGCTTTCAGCTTATGCTGAAGCCACACTGTAATAGAATGAATGGTGCATGTGCTATCCCATGTCACAAGCACAAGACCCATTATATTCAATTGGGCTTGACCATACACGTTTTTTGCCTTACACAGGGTGTGGGGTCTGCAATGGATCCCCCACATAAGGTAAAGGCCCACTGTACTTCATAGAACTATCAATCCCAAGGTCACATGGGATGCAACCATGGCAGTTAAAATGGTATCAATGTACTCTCATTGTGTGTTGTCAACAGGATCTTAGTATAATGAAGCTTTCCATCTTCCTGTGTACCATAGGTTGCCAGGCAGGATCCAGGATGGATGGATCTCCTGTAACTTTAACCCCAAATAAATCTTTCAGTAAGATGGGGTCCTGTAAAGCTCTGTCCATTGGGATGAAGGTACCTGTTTCCTTCATCTTCCAAACCCAAGGTGTGGGAGGACAAATATATTCATCCTGTTTGATGGAGCTTTGTAGTACTTGATCCTGCTTGAAAATCAGTTAAGCATTAAAGTTACAGAGCCCTGTCCTGCATCCAATCTGCCAACCCTCTCTGCACATTGTTTGTCTGAAAGCACAACAACTCTGCAAGCATTTCTGGCTCTCAAAGAATTCTTCAGAAGACATTTTTCCCTGCCTGCAATTACTCCTATCTACACTTACAAACATTTGATAAATCATGGTTTAGAAACATATTGTAAACCAATTTAGAGTATGGAAAACTGATACTGGATACAGCATTTTAAATTAGGTAGGAATGTAGCCTTCTAGTTTCTTGGAATTTTCACTAGCTCCTACTGAATCCTCCCTTTTACTTTTTGCTTTAAAATGCATTTTTAAAAGTTTATGCCCCAGTAGCTGACTGTAATGCTGCCTTGGCTTGTAAAATGAATAAAGCAAGGCATTCTATCAGAAACGGTATTAACGGAGCTCAGGCTGGACACCAGGTCAGGGACAGATACAGCTTTCAAAGGGAGAGATTGGTGATTATAGTGAATTATTAATTGTTCTGAGTGTGGTTGTTAAAAAAAATATGATGCAGGGACATTTGTCATTTTTGGTTCTGCCTGGAAAATAGGCTGTCAATTGAAACACACACTGAAATCAATTCCATATTATCTTTTGGACCACACGATTTTCCATCCTATAAGAGGTCATGCTCTTTGGATCCCTTAATAGAGGAGAAATGATGCCAATGGAAACAGCAAGGTGGCTTGTGATAAAAGATCTAAGGGGGAACAGAAGCTCTTTGATGGCCTGTCCTGCCCCAAAGGCGATACACAGGAAATTAAAAAAAAGAACCAGGCAAATACTGCATATTCTTATCAATGCTTTGAGATAAACAGTGCTGCAAACCTTGAATTTCCCAGTTGGCCTCCATCACAGCAAACCACTTCTTTCTGATCTTGGGTTGGCTTCCATTGTCAAAAAGCTCCCTTCTGTTTCTGCAATGGACAGAGAGATTTAGCCCTGGCTGGCCTAACTGTTGCATCCCAGATTTAGCCTGCACTTATTTCATTGCCTAGAAATAATATGAAGTCTCCAGGGTCATGTTTCCTCATGGAGGGGCCTCTCTGGTCTTTCTGTTCAGTCTGTGAATGCATGCTGATAAATTAACACACTGTTAACAAACAGCACCTGTGACAAGGAATACAGGAACAATCCCACTTTCTTTGTATATGTGTGTTAGCAGATTGTAGCCCTTAGCAACCGCTATCTGATTAATACCGAAACTGCCTGCAGCACAGAATTCCGTGCTGGGAGATGAGACTTGTGAATCACTGACAAAAGCTTTCATTAAACCCTGATCCTTTGCTCTCTCTCTGTCTGCCTCTCATTGAGTCATGCAGTTTCATTCCTATAAGCATCAAAATGCAACAAGCTCAGAAGCTATCGGGAAGGAAAATGAACTGACTGGGAAAAGTAGAAAAAAAAAAGGGGGGGGGAATTGAATTAACTGTGGACCTTATCACACTACTGAAATCCTGTTCAGAAACAGGACTTAAACTAGAATTAACTTTTTTAAAACCTCGCAAATGTGGGACATTTATCACACGACATTGCTGCCAAAGTGAAATACAGTGGTACCCCGGGATACGAATTGATCGCGTTACGAAATTTCCGGGATACGAAAAAAATAGATAGGAAAAAACTGTTCCGGGTTACGATTTTTTTTCGGGTTACGAAAAAAATATCGGCGCGAAATTCAAATGCGAAGCGCGGCTAGCGGCTTTCCAGCCGCTAGCCGCGCTTCGGAAAAGCCTTTTCGGGTTGTGAAATGTATCGGGTTACGAACGCCGCGGCGGAACGAATTAATTTCGTAACCCGAGGTAGCACTGTAATGCAAAAATAAACCAAAGGTAAAATGGTAGCTTGATTTTGATACCCACAGGAGGTCCTGCAACCCAAGCCCAGTGGATACCAAGGGCCCATTGTCTTAGGGTGCTGGAAGGAATTGTTTTCAACTCATTGTATTGTGTGTGTGTATGTTTTGTTTTGTTTTTGAAGGAAAGTTTGAAATCCTCAAACTGTTTTTTTTTTTTATGTCATTTTCCAAATCAGACTCGCAAAGAAACCATTCCAGGCATAGTAGCCAATGCCCACCTTTGCTCTTGAGAAGATTGATAAGCATACTTGCCTCATGACTCTGCAAAATACTTTGCCCCAGTAAATGTTAACTCACGCAGGATAATAATATGACAGGCTACTTGTTTGTGCTCTGAAGCGACCTTGAACAAGCTTTTCAAATACTTCAAAAATTTCAACTATTTGGAATGATCTTTGAGCAGTACCCAAACAATCCCTCCATCTCGGTTGTGTAATCTGCATTGGAACAGATAGACTGTAAGCTGCCATAAACAACTTCTGTACGATTCCCCTACCAACAAGAATGGGAAGTTTGCAAGGGCACCCCTATAAATACAGATGCCTGGAAAACAACACAATGGGTGTGTTTTTATTGAATGCTTTCAGTTTTGTGTTGAGCCACTTTTCTGAAGCCTCTAGTGAGTCATGCAGTCCTGTGACTGTCTAGGCATTTGTCCAGCCCCAAAGGCTATTAAAAGCCTCTGACAAAAGAACCTGGAGCTGGCTGGAGCAAAGAAAGGTATGACCCAGTGTCTGTTAATACACTGGCACAGGCGAAAAAACATTCACATAAGAAGTGGGCTTTCCACTGAGCTGTAAATATTTAGATATAATTATAAGATGTGGAGGGAGGAAAGCAAACAGGGTAGCTTGTTGCACATTTTTCTATTCAGGCAACCCAAACTACACTGTATCATCAGACTAAAATGAAAAATAAAAGAGAGAAGACAGAATGCCAGGGGATGATCAAAGTGTTATTTCACAGACCTGGATCATGGGAGGGTTTTTTTTTACACACACTAACAGATACACATTTGATTTATTGACCTACTTTATTTAACATGTATAAATAAGATCAATCGCATAGGACACAGAGGCTCACTGCAGAAATAAAGTGCTTTGACACCCCTTTCCCTTCCATGGCTCAGTGCTATGGAATTCTGGGATTTGTAGTTTGATGGGGCACTACAGCACTCTATCTCTAAATTTCTCAGAAAACTACAAAACTCAGAATTCCATTGCATTGAGTCTTGGAAGCTAAAGGGGTACCAATCTGCTTTATTTCTGTAGTGTGGACACACTCAGAATAAGGTCAGAGGTAGAGGGCAAGTAGCTGGATAGCAGTGACAGTGGCAAGGGGGAACCACTTTGGATGGAATAGTTATTACTTTTATGAGTTATCACCCACTCTCTGAGGTGTTACAGCCCAGACAGAGCTTTAGCACCCAAAGGAGAACTAGGCCTAAGTTATAAATTGAAGCCGGCTCACATGTCCCATGGGCTCCCTTCCAGGGACAAACCAGTTTGAGTCAGCCACAGTCACCTGCCAAGGGTTGACCTCATCTTTATTGATTTGGAAGGCAGGCCTTGTGTTTGGGATCTACAATAAATCCTTCCATCTATTACCAAACTCTTCCAGGAAAGTAATGAAAGGAGGGAAACAAATAATCTTATGGTTTCTTTCCAGCACCCAGGAGACAGGTCTCCAATTCAAGGTGAACAACACTAGTAGCATTGTTCCTGTGGGTATTTAACTTTGTGGTTTCTCACTGTGGAAATCCAGGTTGTGTGAGCCTGAGGATAATAGATGCCTTGTTACCTGCAATACAGTGTAATGGAACAGAGGCATATGGATAATAAAAACACAGATATAACACACAACAAAGAAGAAGAAACATTCAACAGTGTGGGTCTTCTCTGCATACTCTCAGAGTTTACTCTCTCTCCCTCCTTCCAGGGTTAGAATAGACATGCAAATATGTTGGCTCTCCATATCCATGGATTATTTATCCACGGAATCAACCATCCATGGTTTGAAAATATTCAAAACAATAGTAATTCCAAAAAGTAAAATTTGGTTTTGCCTTTCTATATAAAGGATACCATTTTACTATGCCATTGTATTTAATGGAACATGAGCTTCCATGGATTTGGTATCCATGGGGTTTCTTGGAATCGAACCCCAGTGGATTTCAAGGGCCCACTATACTCCCTTCCCCATTGAAATTTGTTCTGCACCCCCATTCTGTGAGGTCCCAAGTCTTATAAGAGCAATATCACTTTGCTCTGAATATTTGGATTCTTGTAATAATAATGATGATAATAATAATAATAATAATAATAATAATAATAGGATTTATTTATATGCCGCTCAATCACTGGGAATCCGGGCGGTTTACAACAGAGGGGATAATAGATGGTTCCCTGCCCTCAAGCTTACGCCTTCTACTAGTTACAGTGTGAACCATTTTATGTGCTTATTCAAATCCACAATGAACAGACAAGCCCTTCAAGGAAACCTACCTCTTCTTTGACATTGGTATTTCCAGGCCATGCTTGTCATGGTACAAGGGTTTACTCCAACCCACACCAAAGCTTTTTTTTAAAGAGAGCTTGTTGTTTGTTCTTGTTGTTCTTTTTGTATTCTGCTTTCTCCTCTCCCCCTAAAATTATGATTCAACAGCAGCTCACAATTTAAACAACAAGTGTCCTATGTGTGTGCACCTGGTTTCGCTTCTGGCCTTTTCAATACAGAAATCAAACATTCTTGACCTGGATGGGATTCGTGACTTTGGTTAGTCTTACAGTTATATATCTTGTTCACACTTGTGCAACTGACTCTGTCTTTTTTTGAACGGGCAGTTATAGCCTTGAGGGCTGCTCTTCTATTGTCTACGCAGTCTCCATTCTTGCGTGGCTAGATACGTCTTCCGCATGCTCGTAGCCAAGGCATTTCGTTCGGAATCTTCTTTATTTGCTCAGTCGTTCTTCAGTGTCTCCCCCACCCACCCTGCTTTAGAAGTTATGCAAATATATCTGTATGCCCTTATTTTTGTGGTCACAATATTCATTGTCCTCCCTGCGTTGTTTTGCCACTTTCTTTCGTCCTTAACGTTTCATCAGTTAACCACTTGAGCATTATTATACTGGTTTAATGGAACCATGCCAGCTCATTGGGGTAATTAAGATAGTACTGTTAAACTGCCAATTGGTTTTATGTTGTGTGTTGTGTGTTTTTTTAACGAGGTGGTGTGCTCGGGGTTGCACTCTGCAAGGCTGCTCTATACATTGATTTTGGAGTCACTCTAAAGGCAACACACACGTTCCACTATTGCACACACTGTTTTCTCTTGCAAAAGCCAAAAGGTTTGCGTGGCGTAGCGCATCTATGGAATAAAATTTTATATGACAAAACTGTGGGGGCAAACCAGGCACATTGTATGGACCTTCTGTTACAATCAGCTATTGTCTCTCTGGGAGCTAATACTGTGTCCGCTACCGTTGAATATGAAATTATTGATGTTCCATCCACTGAATGGTGAAATGTATTCGCGTGGTGGCTATCATAGCCTTAACCCCCCAGGGGCAATTAAAATTGAAAGGAAATACAAGCATCAGTCTTGGGGTGCTAAAATCTTCATAATGACCGCTCAAGAAGTGCCTGTGTCTTTTGCTGTGATTGTTTTTAAAATATGAATGAGTTGTTTCACACAGAGGTGATTTTTTTTACCCTGTAAAAATGGGCAATGCGAAACTAGAAGAGGGCCAATGCAACGGGAAAATTTCCGTGGCTAAGGGGTTGTTTGTTTTGGATTTACCAAATCTAAGAATGTGTCAGGGTATTCCCAGCAACGATTGTTTATAAAACGGGTGTAGATTTTCAATACTAGTCAGAGTAACTCTCCGCTGGACAATCTGAATACGCCTTTACTTTCTCACCAAATCATCTCCACCAGTGCCATTAAAAGCAAAAAGGAACTGTTGTGATATATGAGATGTCGTGTCTGATCTGCCACTGGCAGAAATAATGGACATTTGAATACCACGTTTACTGCTATGGCCCATGCTATGGAATCCTTGGAATTTTTGTAGTTTGTCATGAGCACCAGAGTCGCTCTGACAGAGACAGGCTAAATAGCTCCCAAAGTACACATCCCGAATTCAATAGTATTGCTTGTAAGGCATGGAGAGACTTATTCTGGAGCAAGAAGAAGGCCTTGTGGCCTCCATTACATTTTATTTATGTATATCGAACCCTTAGTCGCATCTAAGAAGAGGACCTGGACGAACCACCTATAATAATCCTAAAAGAAATCTTAAAAAGACTTTTCAAATTGGTTATTGGTCCCCCACTACGACGTCTTGGTAGATTCCACTTTTGGGAAGAATCCTACTCTGGCCGACTTCCTTTGTGGGATGGTGGGCTCTATGACCAGATGGACAGGATCCGCTGTCATCTAATCTTACGAGTCAGTGTGTATGGTGTTTCTGTTAGAAAAGACAATGGCCCGTCAATACATACAGTGCTCTTGTGTGGCCGTGGCAGCGGTGATTCTATGAGCTCGGGACTCCTCCGTGCGCCCAACCTGCATGTTCTTGAGCTCCCCTAGTCAGATGCAGGGTTGGTTGCTCCATTTTTTTGAGGCCACACCACCCACATGAGTCATGTATTGATGACGTGGTGTGCGTCGCGTCATGGTTCTGTAAGGAAGTCGGTGTTGTTACAACATCGCAACCAAAGAGGGGCCGCTGCCAGGTGGTTCCTCTTTTTTCTACTTCCACAGCTCTGTGGCCGCCCGGTTTTGGTTGCCACAACAACACTTGTGTACGCACAATGGGTCTGTGTTTTCTTGGCAGTCTGTACACTGCGCGCACTGATTACTTTTGCAAAACCACCTGCAACACGCGGGTTAGTGGTGGTGTGGGTGCTTTATACTGCCTGCTTACCCATCAGTACTATCCAATCTACTTGCCTTAGTGTTGTCCATTACCCCACTGCGGTGTAGCTATTGGGTGAGAACTGAGGGGCATTCTTTCTCCCCCTCCTCTCGCAAGTTTTATATCGGTTTGCCACTTCACTAAGTTTTCTTTATACCTACCCAGATTTTTTTTAGCATTCTAGACACTTGAACTCTTGAAAATCATTTATTTTGAACTTCTTGTTGCGTGGCTCTTTCTCCATTTGGCCCGTTGGTGTGAATGTTACCTTTCTCTTGGCTATGCCCCTAAACTGATGATTCTAAACGTCTTCCTTGACAATTTTTGGGGACGCGGAGCGGAACGGGGAAAAAATAATTGGGGGGGGAAATTCTTTTCTTTGTGGGCGCACTGTCCGATCCCTTCCTCAGTTGTCTGTCCCCCTTCCTTCCGGGTAGCTATCACTGAAGAAAAAAACCCCAAAACATACCCCCCGATTTGCCCAACCCTTAATTGCGCCCTCCATTGCAGTTGAGCCAACAACAAGGCCCCCACGGTGCTATGTAGCCCTCTGATGAACCCTACTTTTACTGGTATTAAATGAAAGTTATGTATTTCCACATCCTTGAGTGAACACAAGTGTCTCGTCAAGAATTGGAGTGAGGACTTCAAAATAGAATGTTATTACTTCGGCTATGAGATGTCTCAGTTCTACTGATGAATCAACAAGGAATTATGTAAGGGTCATGACTGACACAGGGTTGCAGCAGGAACTACTCTCATGAGAATTGATATAATTCTGAATCCAAGCTTTGTGTTTGTGTACAAAGGTAGTTATTTTGTCTGTTTTAACCCCCTGAACTTTTCCTCTGTCTTTCTGCTGTTGCGGCTTCTCCTTCATTTTAGCATTTAGGCCCAGGGCAGTTGAACACAACACAGTGTTCCCTCTCCTTCCTCCTCTCTTGCTCGTCTGGCATTATTCTACAAATAACAATTGGGGGGGGGGGTTGGGTTATTCCCTCTGCTATGGCCCAAACTGGTTCTACGTGGCTTGGTGTACTGTTCAAACCTGAAGCCCTTCACATTCATTCGTACTTTTTTCTAACTTTTTTCCAAAAGAAAAGATAGACATTGGGCTCTAAGAGTTGACAGCACATCCGGCTCCTGGGTTCGCTGCTGAAGTTTTGTTGCTGCAGGACTCCTCCCTGGATCCCTAAACTCCATGGAAGCCTCATAGTCCCATGTAAATGGCTAGTGGCGATAGTAAATTGGTGTCCTGCTTACTATGAAATGGGTCCCAAGAATCCAGCATTTTTTGTGTTTTTTTTAGATTTTATATCGTTTTAAATATTGTTTAAGGCCATGTGGTTGGTTTGACATGCTCAGTGGATACAGGATCCGTGGTTTATGAGAGCCACTTGTGATCAATGTGAAGAATGTGGCAAATCCGTGGGGGTTTAGAGCAGGGGCCGTTGGAACGCCATCTTTGTGTTATTCCCCAGTCTAAGGCCCTTCCACAAGTCCGCATAGAGCCACACAAAGCCTATTTGTTTTTTTTAAACATAGCATGATTTTCTTGTGATTTCCAACTGCTGCAATATCCCCCAAAATCCCTTGTAAATCTCCATTAGATAGGGGGAGAAAATGCTGTCTACACCACTTTCTACCCCTTCCATTACTCTGTTTTTGGCTGTATAGAGGCCAATATGTGTACTGGGAGTGGACACTGCTTCACACTTCCTATTGCCCATTTGGGTACTTGACCGGTTTCCCGTCAAAATAAGACATTGTCTTATTTATTTTTTCCTCAAGACAGACACATACGGCTTATTTTCAGGGGATGCTCTATTTTTATTTAAGTATGGTCAATAATCTACATCGTTCACATGCAAATATAGTTAACTAGTCTTCTTCTGGACAACTCCATCATACGCTCTCCAAACCCCGATTCCATCCTGAAGTTTTCTGTGTGACTCCCATTTCCATTGCCCGCGATATTTCCATTCTCCTCCATTCTGTGGTGGGCTTATCACATGCCTTTATTCAGGGTATGGCTTATATTGCGGCAAATGCTTAGAAATCCTGCTATGGGTTATTTTATGGAAACGTCTTATTTTCAGGGAACACCGGATATGTATCTGAATACAAAGGCACTTTGGTGCCATTGAAGCGTTGTGGTTTGTTAAAATCCCTTTCCTTCACCATGTTGCCCACCCATGATTGTAAACCCAGCTGTTACTCACACTGGGTATATCCACTGAAACAATGGGAGCTACATAAGGTTGACTTATCACTCCGGAGTTGACAGTGGTGTCACTGGGGGCGTCGGGGGGAATTCAGCCCACATTAGGTGCAAACCCAAGAAGACAGGGTTGGCCCTGCTCAGGCCCGCCGCCCTTCCACTGGGGAGGGTTGACAAGGGTTAGCATCTGCCTCTCCAGGCTTGTGCTGTGGTTGTGGCTTCTCCTTCAGGAAAAGGCCCATAGTAACAGGAAGGATGGCTGTGCCCTTTTGGGCCACCCCCACCCTCACAGCCCTCCCCAGCCGACAGCCACTCTGGGTAAACCCGAGCTTCTGGCAGTTGATTCAATAAATCCATTCTGATCTTAGCTTTGGTTCAGAAAAAGAAACAAGTTTCTCCATCATTGCGCATTCCCTATTTGATGTAATCTTTCATGTTCTTTCTGGTTTCCCCTCTTCTCACCACCCCACTGCGGTCTATCCTTAAGCATCCTTCCTGGCCTCATATGCTCTTTGCCCCAAATTTCTATTAGCTGGCCCAAAGCTGACTTTTTTCTGGCTGCAGCAGTGGAAGCCATTTGTGTGACACCCATTCATCCAGGGTTGGAAAGCAGTCTTTAACAAAGCATTTTAAAATCCCTCCTGCCTGCATTTGGCCTTGGCATCATTTAATGGTGGGTTCCTTGGCATGTGATTATCGAATACTCTTTTGGCTTAGAGTTCTCAGAGAATAGGCTTTTGTTGTTGCTTTGGGAACAAACAGAGGAGGGTACACCCTTTGCCACCACAGCATGGTCACAGCCCGTGTTTCTTTGCAATTTCTTTCTGTTAAGGGTTGGTTGGTAAAGAGAAAGAGGTGGCCAGAGAGCAGGGCGAGAGAGACGGGGAGAGAAAAGAGAAAAGAAAGAAAAAACGAGGCAGAGCCATGACATTTCCCCTTTGGAGGAGTTTTGCATTGTTGGTTTTACACTAGTGCTGGATGGTAAAAAGTGAATGTCATCTGCTGCTTTTGCTCTCATATTCGAAACCACTCACAGGAACCCCAAACACATGCCGCCCATCAAGAAACGTCACAGATAACCGAGAAGAAAAGGGGATTGAGGAACCTTCACCACGGGTTTTTGCTGCTGTCAAAAAATTAAAGAGGTTTGTTATGGCAATCGCTTTGTGGAGCATGAGGTGGAGGAATATGTGCTGAAAAGGAAGCCCAATGTGTTGCCATTCCCACGGGGTAAAATATGTACACACTAGCAGATTCTCATCTGATGCAACTCAGCAGATCCTTCATGAAGACCCATTTTGCTTTCTAATAATGGATAATTACACAGTACTTCACTGGCCTCTCTTGAGTTCCTTTGGGGGAATTATGGATATTGTTTATTGTCTGGCTGAGTTCGTTAGAGTTTAATCAAGCTGTGAGATATTAAATTAGTCACTGTATATAAAACCAGAAAAAAAGAAAAGCTCATATTGCCGTCTCAAGGCTTCTTCCAGGTTGTAAAAATTTTTGTTAAATTTTCTGATGCTTTCTATTTGCTGCTTTAGCAATATAGGGAAAATGTGTGCACTAGTGGGGGGCGACAGCCTACCTGCTGGCTGGAGTGGCACTATTAAATTTGAAAATGTCTTTTTTCAGCAGTAGCTTCATTAGTAGCTTCCATGTTATGTGGACGGTTGAATCCACTGTGGGTGTCTTTTGTCAGTTGAACTTTAAAGCAATTGTTCCTTTATGTTGAGACTAAAGCCAGGGATAGCTTCACCACCAACCATTCACCATGGAAGCCACCCAGCAGCCACTGCCAGTGTGTCGACAAAACATTTTGCTGCCTGAAGCAGAATGCAATTTTGACCATGCACTAGCCACCCAAATCAAGGTTCATCGTACCTAACCAACATATCTAACCAAGCGATAGGGACAGAACATCCCTAAGCATCTCTATACACTTCTTGATAGTAAAGAAAATCATGATAAAGAATGTAGTCACACTGCAGAAAGAAATAAGCAATTTGACACCTCTTTAACTGTAGCCTCTGGAATTGTTAGTTTGGTGAGGTATTGTCCTAAGTTTTTTCTTTCCTGCACAATACCACCCTCAAGACCTTATACAGATGACATGATTCTAACATTGACACTTTTTCCCTCATCTGCATTTTCCCTATTATCTTTGCCAGCTGAGAGAAACTGCGGGCTTGAACGCTTGCACAGAGAATCTGGGCTTTTTTGGTTGGCTAACAAAGGTATTAACCCAAGGTGGTATTGGAAAGGTTATTTGGAAAGTCCGCCTATGGCTACCCTGTATTTCTTTGACCTGTACAATATAAAGTCCACGCCCTCAGCTTGAGATGTTCCACTAGAAAAAAGAAGAGGCTTATACCATCTTCAACTGGGGACTTGCTTTTGCTGTGGGATTAGTACTTCCAAGCAATAGGAGAAAACTCTTTGTTGGCTCCAGCTGACAGCATCTATTCCTGATCCATCCCTGGTGATTCGAGTCTTCATGAAGATTCACTCCTTTGTTCCTACAAAGGGCCTTTCCACTAGAGAAAACAACAGGTTTGAATTTTCATGTTTTTTTTTTCTTTCGTATTGTCAAATGGAGAATCAAAATGTTATGTGTCTTCTTTTATTGTCTTTGTTTGTTTGAGAGAACTCTGGGCCATTGAAGGGAGGGTGGCTTTGAAAAAACTAACTTAATACTTTTGCAAAGCCTTCCCCATATCTCTCACAAGCAGCATACAAAACTGTGGCTAGGATGACGTGATATCTTGCATGTCTATGTTTCCCCTTTGGAATAGTGGTTTGGACCATTGTTGTCCTACTCACTATACATGATTGGGTTCAGGTTGCAAAAAAGTGGCTGCTACTGCTGAGCCACTGTACCTGCTGATATGCATGTACCTGCAGGTACACATGCGGCTGGAGATGAGAAATTGGTGTACATTCAGTTGTGCATTTAGGTGTGTTTTCCATTGCACCTTTCAACACAAGGGTTGTATGGCACAATCAATGCATCTATTGGGCATTTGAGATTTACACTATGGAATTCCAGTTGTAAGATCTCAATCTGTCTGATTCTGACATAAGCAAGGGATCTTGTAGATCTGAAAGAAAGAAATGGGTAGGATACCAGCTGCTAGCATACAGCTATTCTTTCTTTCATTTAGTCTCAAGGTGCTACAAGATCCCTTTGCATACTGATTTTCCAGACGTAACATGGCTATATCTTTGACTATAAGGTTGGATGTGGGCTGAGTATGGGTTTCTCAAGTCCAGGGGAGCCAAAAGGCCTAGAGAAGAAAGTGGAAGAGAACTGGAGTCTGGAGGAGGGGAATTTGAGCAATGCAGCTTTTTTAAAAAAGATCTCCCATATAACACTATACAAAGATCTTCCATTTATATGGTTTGGGAACATTTTCATTATGGGGTTGTCCACACTTCTAACCGATCTGATTGCTATAGTGAATAAAGTCAAGACCGCTGAATCCTTTAGCATTCCAGCCTGGTTAGGGAATGCTCAGGAGCACTAGAAAGAGACACAAATGCCTACCACAAGTTTCCATTCCAGGACGAGTGGACAGAACACCATCTGATCCAATATAAGGTTGTCATATACCCCTGTTGTATTGAGATGCACAGCCAGTTTCACATCAGGTCATTTGAACTGCAGTGATTCAGGCAGTGATAGTGACTAGAGTGGCCTTTCTCCCATCTTTGGGAAATTCCAAAAAATAGCAAAAAGAAGTACCAGAGACTGAAACAGAAGCTGTGATTCTCAACACAGGCTGTTTGTGTTGTGTTCTCCTATCCTAACCTGACCCATAAGTACCAAGGTGCCAGGAGCTGCTGACAGTAGAAGATGAGCTACATAGGCAGAAGAGGAACACCCCACCCGCAGGCCTACAGTAAGTCCGTGTGACACCATATCATTTGACTCAATTAGCTCAAATGACTGGAAAATAATTGAACAACAATATAACTAACTGAGCTGTGATCATGTAGGAGCCTCAGCTTCCCATGACGGGCGGAAGTAGATTAATTCTCACTTGATCAAATGAAGCAATTTAAGGTCTGTTGAAATGTGTGTTGATTTTTTTTTTGGGATGGTGGTGATTCTAGAAGCCCCTGAAGAATGGAGGAATAAACTCATTGTTTCAAAGAAGACCATCTGGGACTCTCCCAACCACTTCAGAAAAGCCATATCCCCTTCCTGCTTTGTTATTCAAGACCTATGTTCCATGTAGCTATCTCATTTATGCAGAACCTGGACTACAACACCCAGCGTCATGCTGTCAGAAGGGATTCTGGGAACTTCAGTTAAAACAACCACTTTCCCGGCTCTACAGCGGACTTGCTGTTGCCGATTTGAATTTATGCCATACAGCAGCCTGAGAGGACCAAAGTATGCATGCACCATAGAACCAATGGGGTTTGGCCATACATGTTTTTTCCCATACACAAGGGGGGGATCTGGATTGATCCCCCACGTTAGGAGCGCCCCCACTGTATTATCATCCTATTGTAGATAATTTATCATAGATTATAATCTATAATAGATCCCACCCCTTTGAATATATGCTACTGTCATAGATTGGTCCCTGTTGTTGTACATTTGACAATGCTCTCTTGACTTTCAATGTTTGGAGAAAAAGAAATTTGTATTTCACCATGTCTGTGCCTTCTTTTTTTTATAAAACAAGAATCTAATTTCTGTGGGTGTAAAACATTATTAGAAATCACATGCATAACTTCAGTCTCCCCTTATAAAGAATAAACTGTGGGCATTACCGAGGGAAAGGTGTGTAACTAAATATCTTTATTTTGAAAATGTGTTACACAAATACATTTGGGGGAGAACGCATTTTAAAATTGTGCTAGTAATGTGCATACCAAAACACAGAATAAAAAAACAATAGCCGTACACCTTATGGTTTGTGAGTGAATGGCTGCAGTAGGGCATTTAACCACTGCACCACCAGGGTCCACCAGGAAGGGAAACAGTCTCAAACCAACACAGAACCGGTTGCCTAAATTTTCACTAACACAAGTTCCAGCAACGAGGAAGCTTGGAGAAAGTAGGTGGTAGACCTTGTTGTGCCCTATGCTGGTGTAGTTATGTTGGTTCTTCATCATAGATTTGGAAGGGACCTCAAGGGCCATCCAACTCAACCCCCTGCCATGCAGAAATTACAATCACAGCACTCCGACCGATGGCCACCCAGCCTCTATTTAAAAACCTCGGAGAAGGAGACTCCAGCAGTGATGTAGGCAGAGACCGTGGGAATTCAGAAAGTTGTGGACATAATGGGCTTGAAGGAAGTAGAGCACTGGAGAGAAAGAAGCCACCAGATTTTGGTAGCTTTCCCTCCCCGCTGCTGCTTGACCATAGAGAAAGGCAGCCATTAGTATAGTACACCAAAGGATTTCAGATTTTGTCAGCAAGGTCTACACTCATCTGAATCAGGCAAGAGAACAAGGCAAAAATAACCAGGACTCTGGTAAGGCACTAGAAGAAGGCCTTTCATCTATAGCAAAGCACGCTGTTGCTTCAGCCGGGAGCAAAAAACCTTATGAGATCTTAGAAGGCTGGTATGCTATAGACAGAGTCCTCAGATGAGTTGTTTACCTTATGCCTTATTCAATGAAAGTAGTTATACAGTGGTCCTTGCCGTTCCAGACCCCCACCCCCCACACACCACACACTAAGGCAATAGCGCATATGCTTTGAGCCCATTGAACATAATGAGGTTCGTGCATGTCGTGCACCACCGTGTGCCCACTGAGGCCTATGCACCCTTGCCATTTCTGTCACGTGGCTTTCCGTGTAAGCGTATGGTGTGGACGCACTATATATAAAGAGAGGAGAGATGGTTTGTATTGAAATGAGGAAAACCTGGTCTTGAAGGGCCTCATGTGGTGGACTGCGATTCAGATCATTTTAGATTATAATAATATAATAATAATAATAATATCATAATATAATACTAAGTTTACTTATAGACCACTTTTCCAAAATAGATCAAAGCGGTGTACAACAGAACAAAACAAATCAATTTGAAATAAACATAACATATTACATCATATCAAATGATGAACTAAAAAAATCAATGATATGTCCCACCAGAACCTAACTCGTGTTATAGATTTCCCAGGAGTTCAGAAAGTTGCTGGAAGTTTTCTATGAAAAAAACATAAATATGAAACTCTTTATTAGCTAGCTCAGTATCATCAACTTCGGCTGACAGTTGCTTTTCAGATATGATTTCCCCAGAACTATTTGCAATTCCTGGTTTCCCAGAGAGACTTCAAACTAAGGATTAGCGCCAGGCCTAAACGCCCAAAATCAAACAAGTTGGGGTACATTCAGGGAAGTATGGTGGTTCTCAACAAGTTTCTGCTAAGTGCTGATGATCAAGCACTTGCTGAATATTTGCATAACTAAAAAATAATACGAACAATTTTGCCCCTATTCCCACTCCCCCACTCCGCCTCCCTACCCTCAGAGCTTTCCTCCAAATCTTGTCAATCATTTTGCTGAAGAGAAATAATAAGCTACATGGAAAAAAGTAACCCTGGGTCTAATCTTGCCCCACTGTCCATTTTCTCTAGAAAGGGAGTGTATATGCAAACAACAACACAGAGCCCCATTGACCATTCTGGGTTATGTGTAAGAATTGTGACAGCAACTTCATTTAAAGATAGCTGTGGCTTGCTTGCTGCAAACTGTGCTGTGAATGGGCTCTAAATTAAAATGTGGTGAGAAGAAATGCACACACAAATAAGTGTGAGGAATATCTTCTTACCCACAAAAGTGTCATTCTCACTTTTGATTAAAAAAGCAACCTGTGGCTCCTGAGAAGGCTCTAGGCCACATAAGTGGGTGATGAAGGGAAGACATGGGTTATGTCCCTTCTACAGCTCTCTTCTCTGTTATGCTAACAGTCATCATTTCTTCTTTGAGGGATAATTATATAGATCAGGGACAAACCAGCAGTGCATATGGGGAAAAAAAAACACCTTCCCTCCCATGTTAATCCCCAGATTCCATTTAAATCATCAGTTACTCCAGCTTTCATCACTCATTTTTGATCCAGGGTAGAAGACCAAAAAAAAAAAAAATAGTTTAAAAGCCATTGACAAAAAGAAAAGACTCATTTGAGATATAATGCTGGAGGAGAGTTGAGGTATGGTGGACAGCCAAAATGACAAACAAACGAGTTTTTGAACAGATTTAACCAAAACTCCCTGGAAGCCAGATGACAACTGAGGCGTGTTATACTTTGGTGACATCATGAGAGAGCATGACTCACTAGAAAGACAATAATGGTAGGAAAGGTAAAGACCTTAGAAAGAGAGGAAAACCCCACACCCGATGTGATAGACTTAAACAGGGTTGCCATGGGCCTGAATATACAGGACCTAGCAGAATAGTAGAGCAATTGGGATCTTGGAGATGTCTCATCCATAGGGGTTGACATGAGTGTGTTACTAACTTTTAAATCTTTAAAAATTGTATACTTTATTCCAGAGACCTCTTCAACTCTAAAATGGTTTTAAACTGCCTAAACACACTGTAGTGAAGCCCAGAGGTGTGTCCTCCCCCTCCTCCTTCCAACTGTCGTCTTTTTGCCTGGGAGGGAGCGAACGAAAGGCAGGCCCAACACCATCGGGCCTGAAGAGGAAGAGCCACTCCCTCCTCCTTCCAATTATCTTCTGGCCTGGGGGGAGTGAAAGGACAGGCCCAACACCATTGGACCTGGCCTCGATTATAGAAAAGAGGCCCTCCCTCCAGTCCATCTGCCTTGGTCCAGGCCTCGAGGGAGGGAGAAGCAGAGAGAATGTGTAGACCTGATCCCAACCCCCACCATGTCCCTTCTCTTTTTGTGTCATGTCGTTTTAGATTGT
>NC_056527.1:16499998-16502429 GCF_019175285.1 Sceloporus undulatus
AACCCCAGTGGATTTCAAGGGCCCACTATACTCCCTTCCCCATTGAAATTTGTTCTGCACCCCCATTCTGTGAGGTCCCAAGTCTTATAAGAGCAATATCACTTTGCTCTGAATATTTGGATTCTTGTAATAATAATAATAATAATAATAATAATAATAAGATTTATTTATATGCCGCTCAATCGCTGGGAATCTGGGCGGTTTACAACAGAGGGGATAATAGATGGTTCCCTGCCCTCAGGCTTACAATCTAAAAATACATGACACAAAAAGAAAAGGGAATGGTGGGGGGTTGGGATCAGGTCTAATATTCTTCTCTCCCTCTGAGGCCTGGACCAAGGCAGATGGACTGGAGGGAGGGCTCTTTTTCTTAATCGAGGCTGGGTCCAATGGTGTTGGGCCTGTCCTTTCACTCCCTCCCAGGCCAGAAGATGACAGTTGGAAGGAGGGAGGGCTCTTCCTCTTCAGGCCCGATGGTGTTGGGCCTGTCCTTTCGCTCCCTCCCAGGCCAAAAGATGACAGTTGGAAGGAGGGAGGGGAGGGACCACCTCTGGGCTTCACTACAGTGTCTTAGGCAGTTTAAACCATTTCAGAGGTTGAAGGAGGTCTCTGGAATAAAGTATACAATTTTTAAAGATTTACTGAAGTTTTAGTAACACACTCATGTCAACCCTATGGATGAGACATCTCCAAGATCCCCCATTCTCTACTACAGAGGTACCCCGGGTTACGAAATTAATTCGTTCCACCGCCGCTTTCGTAACCCGAAATACTTCGCAAGCCGAAAAACCCATAGGCGCTAATGGGGAAAAGCCGCGATTTCGTGTGAAATAGCGCCGAAAAGCACCAAAATTTTTTTCGTAACCCGAAAAAACCTTCGTAACCCGGAACAGTTTTTTTAAATGGATTTTTTTCATAACCCGGAAATTTCGTAAGGCGGCGCATTCGTATCCCGGGGTACCACTGTATTCTGCTTAGGTCCTGTATATTCAGGCCCATGGCCACCCTGTTTAAGTCTATCCATCTGGTGTGTGGTTTTCCTCTCTTTCTAACGTCTTTACCTTTCCTACCATTATTGTCTTTTCTAGTGAGTCATGCCTTCTCATGATATCACCAAAGTCTAACAGCCTCAGTTTTGTCATCTTGGCTTCCAGGGAGAGTTTTGGTTCAATCTGTTCAAAAACTCGTTTGTTTGTCATTTTGGCTGTCCACCATATCCTCAACTCTCTTCTCCAGCACTATATCTCAAATGAGTCTTTTCTTTTTGTCAATGGCTTTTAAACTAATTTTTTTTTGGTCTTCTACCCTTGATCAAAAATGAGTGATGAAAGCTGGAGTAACTGATGATTTAAATGGAATCTGGGGATTACAATGGGAGGGAAGGTGTTTTTTTCCCCATATGCACTGCTGGTTTGTCCCTGATCTATATAATTATCCCTCAAAGAAGAAATGATGACTGTTAGCATATAACATTAGAAAGAGAGCTGTAGAAGGGGACTATAACCCATCTCTTCCCTTCATTCACCCACTTATGTGGCCTGAGTCCTTCTCAGGAGCCACAGGTTGCTTTTTATATCAAAAGTGAGAATGACACTTTTGTGGGTAAGAAGATATTCCTCACACTTATTTGTGTGTGCATTTCTTCTCATCTCATTTTTAATTTAGAGCCCATTCACAGCACAGTTTGCAGCAAGCAAGCCACAGCTATCTTTAAATGCAGTTGCTGTCACAACATTCTTACACATAACCCAGAATTGTCAATGGGGCTCTGTTTGTTGGTTTGCATATACACTCCTCTTTCTAGAGAAAATGGACAGTGGGGCAAGATTGACCCCAGGGTTACTTTTTTCCATGTAGCTTATTATTTCTGCAAAATGATTGACAAAGATGTTTGAGGAAAGCTCTGAAGGGTAGGGAGGCTGAGTTGGGAGTGGGAATAAGGGGCAAAATTTTTCGTATTATTTTTTAGTTATGCAAATATTCAGCAAGTGCTTGATCATCAGCACTTAGCAGAAACTTGTTGAGAACCACCATACTTCCCTGAATGTACCCAATCTTGTTTGATTTTGGGCGTTTAGGCCTGGCTAATCCTTAGTTTGAAGTCTCTCTGGGAATACCAGGAATTGCAAAATAGTTCTGGGGGAAATCATATCTGAAAAGCCACTGTCAGCCGAAGTTGATGATACTGAGCTAGCTATATAAAGAAGTTTCATATTTATGTTTTTTTCATAGAAAACTTCCAGGCAACTTTCTGAACTCCTGGGAAATCTATAACACAGAGTTAGGTTCTGGTGGGACATATCATTTGATTTTTTTAGTTTCATCATTTGATTATGATTGTAATATGTTATGTTTTATTTCAAATTGATTTGTTTTGTTCTGTTGTACACCGCTTTGATCTATTTTGGAAAAGTGGTCTATAAGTAAACTG
>NC_056527.1:16502439-16503426 GCF_019175285.1 Sceloporus undulatus
TATTATTATTATTATTATTATTATTATTATTATTATTATTATTATTATTATCTAGGAAATGATCTGAATCGCAGTCCACCACATGAGGCCCTTCAAGACCAGGTTTTCCTCATTTCAATACAAACCCATCTCTCCCTTTATTATATAGTGCGTCCACACCATACGCTTACACTGAAAGCCACGTGACAGAAATGGCAATGGTGCATAGGCCTTCAGTGGGCACACTGTGGTGCACGACATGCACGAACCTCATTATTTTCAATGGGGCTCAAAGCATATGCGCTATTTGCCTTAGGTGTGTGTGTGTGGGGGGGGTCTGGAACGGCAAGGGACCACTGTAATAACTACTTCATTGAATAAGGCATAAGGTAACAACTCATCTGAGGACTCTGTCTATAGCATTACCAGCCTTCTTAAGATCTCATAAGGTTTTTGCTCCCTGCTGAAGCAACAGCTTGCTTTGCTATAGATGAAAGGCCTTCTTCTAGTGCCTTATCCAGAGTCCTGGTTATTTTTGCCTTGTTCTTGCCTGATTCAAGATGAGTGTAGACCTTGCTGACCAAAATCTGAAATCCTATTGGTGTACTATACTAATGGCTGCACTTTCTCTATGGTCAAGCAGCAGCGGAGAGGGAAAGCTACCAAAATCTGGTGGCTTCTTTCTCCAGTGCTCTACTTCCTTCAAGCCCATTATGTCCACAACTTTCTGAATTCCCACTGTCTCTGCCTACATCACTGCTGGAGTCTCCTTCTCCTGAGGTTTTAAATAGAGGCTGGGTGGCCATCTGTCAGGAGTGCTGTGATTGTATATTTCTGCATGGCAGGGGGTTGAGTTGGATGGCCCTTGAGGTCCCTTCCAAATCTATGATGATAGAACCAACATAACTACACCAGCATAGGGCACCAACAAGGGTCTACCACCTTACTTTCTCCAAGCTTCCTCGTTGCTGGAACTTGTGTTTAGTGAAAATTATGCAACCTGGTTCT
>NC_056527.1:16503436-16529411 GCF_019175285.1 Sceloporus undulatus
GTGTTGGTTTTGAGACTGTTTCCCTTTCCTGGTGGAGCCCTGGTGGTGCAGTGGTTAAATGCCTCTACTGCAGCCATTCACTCACAAACCATAAGGTGTACTTGCTATTGTTTTTTATCTGTGTTTTGGTATGCACACTTACTAATGAGCACAATTTTAAAATGCGTTCTCCCCCAATATGTATTTGTGTACACATTTTCAAAAATAAAGATATTTTAGTTACACACTCTTTCCCTCTGTATGCCCACAGTTTATTCTTTATAATGGGAGACTGAAGTTATGCATGTGATTTCTTTAATTGTTTTACACCCACAGAAATTAGATTCTTGTTTTTAAAAAAAGAAGGCACAGACATGGTGAATACAAATTTCTTTTTCTTCAAACATTGAAAAGTCAAGAGAGCTATTGTCAAATGTACATACAACAGGGACCAATCTATGACAGTAGCATATATTCAAAGGTAGATGATGATCTATTATAGATTATAATCTATGATAAATTATCTACAATAGGATGTAAATACAGTGGGCGCTTCCTATACGTGGGGGATCAATTCCAGATCCCCCCCCTTGTGTATGGGAAAAAACATGTATGGCCAAACCCCATTGGTTTCTATGGTGCATGCACTACTTTGTCCTCTCAGGCTTGCTGTATGCATAAATTCAAATCTGCATACAGCAAGTCCGCTGTAGAGCCTGGGAAAGTGGTTGTTTTTACTGAAGTTCCCAGAATCCCTTCTGACAGCATGACCGCTGGGTGTTGTAGTCCAAGTTCTGCATAAATGATGATAGCTACATGGAACATAGGTCTTGAATGAACAAAAGCAGGAAGGGGATATTGCTTTTCTGAAGTGGTTGGGAGAGTCCCAGATTGGTCTTCTTTGAAACAATGAGCTTTATTCCTCATTCTTCAGGGGCTTCTAGAATCACCACCATCCCAAAAAAAAAAAAATAAATAAAAAAAATCAACACACATTTCAACAAACCTTAAATTGCTTCATTTGATCAAGTGAGAATTAATCTACTGCCCTGTCATGGGAAGTCTGAGGCTCCTACATGACTCACAGCTCATGTTATATTGTGTTCAATTATATTCCAGTCATTTGAGCTAATTGAGTCAAATGATATGGTGTCACAGGACTTACTGTAGGCCTGCGGGGTGGGGTGTTCTCTCTTTCTGCCTATGTAGCTCATCTTCTACTGTCAGCAGCTCCTGGCACTCTGTGTACTTATGGTCAGGTTACTGGATAGGAGAACCCAACACAAACAGCCTGTGTTCTGAGAATCACAGCTTCTGTTTCAGTCTCTGGTACTTCTTTCTTTGCTATTTTTGGAATTTCCCAAAGATGGGAGAACAGGCCACTCTAGTCACTGCTGAATCACTGCCAGTTCAAATGACCTGATGTGAAACTGGCTGTGCATCTCAATACCAACAGGGTGATATGACAACCTTATATTGGCAATAGTGGTTCTGTCCACTCGTCCTGGAATGGAAACCTTGTTGTAGGCATTTTGTTCTCTTTCTAGTGCTCCTGAGACCTTCCCTAACCAGGCTGGAGAATGCTAAAGGATTCAGCGGTCTTGACTTTATTCATCTATAGCAATCAGATCGGTTAGAAGTGTGGGACACCCCATAATGAAAATGTTCCCAAACCATATAAATGGAAGATCTTTGTATAGTTTATATGGGAGATCTTTTTTAAAAAAGCTGCATTGCTCTAAATTCCCCTCCTCCAGACTCCAGTTCTCTTCGCACTTTCTTCTCTAGGCCTTTTGGCTCCCCCCTGGACTTGAGAAACCATACTCAGCCCACATCCAACCTTATAGTCAAAGATATAGCCATGTTACGTCTGGAAAATCAGTATGCAAAGGGATCTTGTAGCACCTTTGAGACTAAATGAAAGAAAGAATAGCTGGTATGCTAGCAGCTGGTATCCTACCCATTTCTTTCTTTCAGATCTACAAGATCCCTTTGCTTATTGTCAGAATCAGACAGATTGAGATCTTACACTGGAATTCCATAGTGTAAATCTCAACATGCTCAATGATGCATTGATTGTGCCATACAACCCTTGTGTTGAAAGTGCAATGGAAAACACACCTAAATGCACAACTGAATGTACACCAATTTCTCATCTCCAGCCATGTGTACCTGCAGGTACATGCATATCAGCAGGTACAGTGGCTCAGCATGTACAGCCCCACTTTTGCAACCTTGAACTCAATCATGATTTAGTGAGTAGGACAACAATGTCAAACCACTTCCAAAGGGGAAACATATAGACATGCAAGATATCAACGTCATCCTAGCCACAGTTTGTATGCTGCTTTGAGAGATATGGAGGAAGGCTTTGCAAAAGTATTAAGTTAGTTTTTTCAAAGCCACCCTCCCTTCAATGACCCAGAGTTCTCTCAAAACAACAAAGACAATAAAAGAAGAACAATAACATTTTGATTCTCCATTTGACAATACGAAAGAAAAAAAAACATGGAAAATTCAAACCTGTTGTTCTCTAGTGGAAAGGCCCTTTTGTAGGAACAAAGGAGTGAATTCTTCATGAAGACTCTGAATCACCAGGGATGGATCAGGCATAGCATGTCAGCTGGAGCCAACAAAGTAGTTTTCCTATTGCTTGGAAGTACTAATCCCAGAGCAAAAGCAAGTCCCAGTTGAAGATGGTATAAGCTCTTCTTTTTTCTAGTGGAACATCTCAATGCTGAGTGGCTGGACTTTATATTGTACAGGTCAAAGAAATACAGGGTAGCCATGCTGACTTTCCAAATACCTTTCCAAATACCACATTGGGTTAATACCTTTGTTAGATCAACCAAAAAAGCCCAGATTCTCTGTGCAAGCTTTCAAAGCCGCAGTTTCTTCAGCTGGCAAAGATAATAGGGAAAATGCAGATGAATGGAAAAAGTGTCAATGTTAGAATCATGTCATCTTTATAATGTCTTGAGGTGGTATTGTGCAGGAATAAAAAACTTAGGACAATACCTCACCAAACTACAAATTCCAGGATTCTACAGTTAAAGAGGTGTCAAATTGCTTTATTTCTGCAGTGTGACTACATTCTTTATCATGATTGTTCTTTTACTATCAAGAATGTATAGAGATGCTTAGGGATGTTCTGTCCCTATCTTGGTTAGATATGTTGGTTAGGTACGATGAACCTTGATTTGGGTGGCTTAGTGCATGTCAAAAATTGCTATTCTGCTTCAGGCAGCAAAATGTTTTGTCCAACTGGCAGTGGCTGCTGGTGGCTTCCATGTGAATGGTGTGTGAAGCTATCCTGGCTTTTAGTCTCAACATTAAAAGGAACAATTGCTTTAAAGTTCATACTGACACCCACAGTGGATTCAACCGTCCACTAACATGGAAGATACTAATTATCACTGCTGAAAAGACATTTTCAAATTTATAGTGCCACTCCAGCCAGCAGTATGCTGTCCCCCCCACTAGTGCACACATTTTCCCTTATATTGCTAAAGCAGCAAATAGAAAGCATCAGAAATTTACAAATTTTTACACCTGGAAGAAGCCTTGAGACTGGCAATATGAGCTTTCTTTTTCTGGTTTTATATACAGTGACTAATTTATCTCACAGCTTGATTAAACTCTATCGTCTCTCAGACAATACAAATAATTTCCCCCAAAGGACTCAAGAGAAGGCCAGTAATACTGTTTAATTATTCTCATTATTAGAAAGCAAAATGGGTCTTCATGAAGGATCTGCTGAGTTGCATCAGATGAGAATCTGCTAGTGTGTACATATTTTACCTCCGTGGGCATGGCAACACATTGTGGCTTCCTTTTCAGCACATATTCCTCCACCTCATGCTCCACAAAGCGATTGCCATAACAACCTCTTTTAATTTTTTGACACAGCAACCCATGGTGAGGTTCCTCATCCCCTTTTCTTCTCGGTTATCTGTGACGTTTCTGTGATGGCGGCATGTGTTTTGGTTTCCTGTGAGGTTTCTAATATGAGAGCAAAAGCAGCAGATGACATTCACTTTTTACCTCCAGCACTAGTGTAAAACCACAATGCAAACTCCTCCAAAATGGGAAATGTCATGGCTCTGCCTCGTTTTTCTTTCTTTTCTTTTCTCTCGCCCTCTTTCTCTGTCCACCTCTTTCTTTACCAACCCATTAAACAGAAATAAATTGCAAAGAACACTGGCTGTGACCATGCTGTGTGGCAAAGTGTGTACCCTTCTCTGTTTGTTCCCAAAGCACAAACAAAAGCCATATTCTCTGAGAACTCTAAGCCAAAAGAGTATTCGAAGTAATCACATGCCAAGGAACCCACCATTAAATGGATGCCAAGGTCCAAATGAGGGAGGAGGGATTTTAAAATGCTTTGTTATGAAGACTATGCTTTCAACCCTGGATGAATGTGTGTCACACAATATGGCTTCCACTGCTGCAGCCAGGAAAAAGTCAGCTTTGCCAGCTATAGAAATTTGGGGGCAAAGAGCATATGAGGCCAGGAAAGGATGCTTAAGGATAGACTCAGTGTGGTGGTGATAAGGGGAAACCAGAAAGAACATGAAAGATTACATCAGAATGGGAATGCAGTCAAATGATGAAACTTGTTCATTTTCTGAACCAAAGGCCAAGATCAGAATGGATTTATTGAATCAACTGCCAGAAGCTCTGGGTTTACCCCAGAGTGGCTGTCTGCTGGGGAGGGGCTAGTGAGGGTGGTGGTGGCCAAAAGGGCACAGCCATCCTTCTCCGTTACTATGGCCTTTTCCTGAGGAGGAAGCCACCACCACAGCCAAGCCTGGAGAGGCATGCTTAACCCTTGTCACCCTCCCCAGTGGAAGGCGGGCCTGAGCAGGTGCCACCCTCTTCTGGGGTTTCACCTAATGTGGGCTGAATTCCCCCTACGCCCCCAGTGACACCACTGTCAACTCCTGAGTGATAAGTCAACCCTTATGTAGCTCCCATTGTTTCAGTGGATATACCCTAGTTTGGAGTAACAGCTGGGTTTACATCATGGGTGGGCAACTATGTGAAGGAAAGGGATTTTAACAATACCACAAGCTTCATGGGCACCAAAGTGCCTTTGTATTCAGATACATATCCTGTTTCCCTGAAAATAAGACGTTTCCATAAAATAACCCATAGCAGGATTTCTAAGCATTTGCGCAATATAAGCCATACCCTGAAAATAAGGCATAGTGATAAGCCCACCACAGAATGGAGGAGAATGGAAATATAGCGGGCAATGGAAATGGAGTCACAAGAAAATTCAGGATGGAATTCTGGGTTTGGAGAGCTATGATGATGTTCCAGAAGAAGACTAGTTAACTATATTTGAATAAATGTAGATTATTGTACCATACTTAATAAAAATAAGACATCCCCTGAAAATAAGCCATAGTGTGTCTTCTTGAGGAAAAATAAATATAAGACAATGTCTTATTTTGAAGGGAAACACAGTACAACCCAAATGGCAATAGGAAGTGAAGCAGTGTCACTCCCAGTCACCATATTGGCCTCTATACAGCCAAAAACAGAGTAATGGAGGGGGTAGAATTGTGTAAGAGCATTTTCTCCTGATTTAGGATTTTTGGGGGATATTCTGCAGTTGGAAATCACAAGAAAATCATGCTATTTTTAAAAAAACAAATAGGCTTTGTGTGGTTCTATCGGACTTGTGAAGGGCCTTCTGATATACAAAAGTGTGGTTCACGGCTGCTTATACCCCACGATTTGCACATTCTTCAATTGTACAGTTGGCTCTTCATAACCACGGATCCTTTATCCATGGATTCAACCACCCATGGCTTAAAAATATTTAAAACTATATAAAATCTAAAAAACAAAATGTGATTTTGCCATTTTATATAAGGGACACCATTTTACTATGCCACTGTATTTAATGGGACTTGAGCTTCCATGGATTTTGGTATCCATGGGAGGTCCTGGAACAAAACTTCAGCAGATACCAAGCGGTTGCTGTAATTTAGCCCAATGTCTTCTTTTCTTTTGGAAAAAAGTTAGAAAAAGTCAATGAATGTGAAGGGCTTAGTGTTTGAACATGTACAACTGAAGCCAGTTTGCCATAGCATGATGGAATAACCCCCCCGCCCCATTGTTATTTGTAGAATAATATGCAGAGAGGGAAACTTTTGTTGTTGTTCCTGCCTTATAATGCTAAAATGAAGAGAAGCAGACCAGCAGAAAGTTCAGGGTTAAAAGACAAAAGAACTACTTTGTACAAAACAAAGCTTGGATTCAGAATTATTCATTCTCTGAGTAGTTCCTCTGAAACCTGTGTCAGTCATGACTTACATAATTCCTGTTGATTTCAGTAGAACTATTCTCATTACGAAGTTAACATTTCTATTTTGATCTCACTCCATTTCTTGAGATACCACATGTGTTCACTCAAGGATGTAAATAATACTTTCATTTATTCATAAAAGTAGGGTTCAGGGGCTACATAGCACCGTGGGCCTTGTTTTGCTCACTCTGCCATGTGTGTTTTGGCAATTTAGGGTTTGGGTTTTTTGGTTTTTTTTTTTCTTCAGTGTAGCTACAAGGAAGGGAACAAAATGAGGAATCATGCCCCAAATAAGAATTTCCCCCCCAATTATTTTTTCCCCTTTCGCTCCCCAAAATTTCAATGGAACGTTTAGAAATATAGTTTAGGCATCCAAAGAAAAGGTAACATTACCAAGGGAATGTGAGAATAGCCAGCAACAGAGTTCAAAATAATGATTTTCAAGATTTCAGTGTCTAGAATGCTAAAAAAATCTGGGTATTAAAGAAAACTTTAGTGAAGTGGCATAATTAATATTGAGGGAGGGGGATGCCCTAGTTCTCACCAATAGCTACACCAGTGGTAATGACAAAACTAACAGTATGATTGGTAGTACTGATTGGTAGCAGGCAGTATAAGCACACCACCACTACCGCTTGTGCAGGTGTTTGCAAAAGTAATAGTGGCGCAGTACAGACTGCCAAGAAAACACAGACCCATTGTGCTACACAGTGTTGTTGTGGCAACCAAACCGTGCGGCACAGCTGTGAAGTAAAAAAGGAACCACCTGGAGCGGCCCCTTTTTTGCGATGTTGTAACACCGCTTCCTTTTACAGACATGACGCCCACACGTCATCAATACATGCCTCATGTGGGTGGTGTGGCTCAAAAATGGAGCAACCTGCATCTACTAGGGCTCAAGAACATGCAGTTGGTGCGCACTCCCGAGCTCTAGAATCACCGCTGCCACGCCACAAAGAGCCTGTATGTATTGGGCCATTGTCTTTTCTAAAGAAACACATACACACTGCACTCGTAAGATTAGATGACAGCTGATCCTTTCCATCTGGTCATAGTCCACCATCACAAGGAGTCTGCCAGATTATGATTCTTCCAAAAGTGGAATCTACCAAGACTCTTAGTGGGGACAATAACATTTGAAAATATTTTTATATTTCTTTTTAGGATTATAGGTGGTTCGTCCAGGTCTTTAGATGTACTAGGGTTCTATATAAATAAATAAATGTATGGAGCCAAAGGCCTTTTCTTTTCTCAGAATAAGTCTCTCCATGCTTACAAGAATACTATTGAATTCTGGGATTTGTACTTTGGTGAGCTATTTAGCCTTCTCTGTCAGAGAGCTCTGGTGCTATGACAAACTACAAATTCCAGGATTCCATAGCATTGGGCCATAGCAGTTAAAGTGGTATTAAATGTCATTATTTCTGCAGTGCAGATTATAGACCTACATCTCATATTCCAACATTTCTTTTTTGCTTTTTAATTGCACTGTGTGATTTGTGGAGTAATTTCAGATTTTCCATGAGAGTTACTCTGATATGTATTGAAAATCTTACCCTTTTATAAAATCTTTGCTGGGTAATACCCTGACACATTCTTAGATTTTGTAATCCAAAACAAAACCTTAGCACTGTATTTTCCTTTGCATTTTCTGCTTTTAGTTTCTCATTGCCATTTTTAAGGGTAAAAAATCACCTCTGTTTGAAACTCATTTCATATTTTAAAAAATCACAGCAAAAGCACAGGCACTTTTGAGGTCTTATGAATAATTTTAGCACCCCAAGACTGATGCTTGTATTTCTTTCATTTTATTTGCCCTGGGTTAAGGCTATGATTAGCCACACTGAATACATTTCACATTCAGTTGATGGAAATATATTTCATATTCAAGGTAGGGAAAGTTAGCTCCCAAGAGAAATAGCTGATTGTTACAGAGTCCATTACATTGCCTGGTTTGCCCACAGTTTTGTCATTTAAATTTTATTCATGTGCTAGCACCAACCTTTTTCTTTTGCATAGAACAGTGTGTCAATAGTGGAACTTTGTGTTGCTTTTATGTGACTATAAATAATTATAAGCAGCCTTGAGAGTGAACCCAGCAACCACTGTTAAAAACAACAACAACAACAACATAACAATTGGAGTTTACAGTACTTCTTAATTACCCAATGAGCTGCATGGTTCCATTTAAAAGTATAATAATTCTCAATGGTTACTGATGAACGTTAAGGAAGAAAGTGCAAAAGCAGGGTTACAATTGAATATTGTGACAAAAATAATGGCTACAGATATATTTGCATAACTTTAAAGCAGGTAACACTGAACACTGAAATAAAGAATTCTTACTATGCCTTGGCTCAGCTATTAACCAAAATGGAGACTGTAGCCAATAAATCAGCCTCTAATTAACTGCCCTTTCAAAAACTAGATCAGTTTCACAAGTGTAAAGATATATAATTAAATACCAAAGTCAGAATCATCCAGGTCATAGTATGTTTGATTTCTGTATTGAAAGGCCAGAGCAGACCAGGTGACATTACATAGACACTTGTTTTTTAAATTGTGAGCTGCTTTGAATCATAATTTTAGGGGGAAAGCAGAATAATAACAACAAGAACAACAACAAGCTCTTTTAAAGCTTTTGTGTTGGGTTGAGTAACTTGTACCATGACAAGATGGCCTGGAAATACCAATGTAAGTAAGGATGTATTTTTCTTGAAGGGCTTGTCTGTTCATTTGTGTTTGAATAAGCACATAATGGTGTTCACACTGTAACTAGGTAGAAGGCATGGCAAAACACCTTGGATTCTAGTGAACAGATGTCAACAATACTCCTAGGATTCTACACTGGACAAACAGGACAGTCTCTACATCAGAGCATAAATGGACATAAATCAGATATTAGACATGGGAATATGTTTAAAAAAAAAAAACAGTTGCAGACTACTGTAATCTTCCTGGGCATTCTGTCTTGGGCTTCTTAATTGCAATTCTAAAACAGAAAAAAACCCAAAACCTTGTAAGGCACAATGGTAAGAGAAATGATAAGAATTAGGATATATCCACAAACTCCAGTTATTGACAGTAGTCTGAACAGTCATCATGGTTTCTTGGCATGCCATACATATTATAAAACTAGTGACATCCCAGTTAGTAGTAAATTTCCATGCCTGCTTTTTTAATATTGCTTTTTTGGTCCCCCAGAGTCAATGTCAATGCACCAGACAATAACTTTCCCCACTATTCATATATTTATCAACTCATCTTGGCTTGATGTAGAGTCTATCTCCCACTTTCGTGCCTTCTCTTTACAACCATTATTGAAACTGAACTCGCCACCCCATCGCCATATGCATGTGTTTTGCATTCTGTTACTAACCACACTCCCTTCTCCAATCCATTGGTATAAATGTATGTCCATAGAGGCTTCAGGTCTGATGAAACAGACCGAATTAAAATTGTTCAATTATTTTTTTAATTTTATATTTATATATTTTAATATTCTTGTATTGTTTTTAATATGCATTCTTTTATTCTCGTTGTTCACCACCTTGAGTCCTTTTGGGAGAAAGGCGGAATATAAGATAATAATGATAATAATAATAATGATGATGATGATTATGCTCAAACTTCTTTCTCAGTCTCAAAGATGCTACAGGATTCCTTTGTATCTTTTCATAATGAAACAAACTAACATGGCTATGCCTTTGAATACTGGGTATTTATTCCTGAATTATCTTGTTTTCCTTTTCTCTAAGCATCCTACACATATGTGTGTTTGTGTATGTGATGTTCCTTTAATTATACTGCAAGCCAGATGAACCAACACTCTTGCTTTGCATTGACTTGCACTCCAGGAACATTTCTATTGGAAGAGCAGGTCTTGAAAATGATACTTTTGGGAACTACAACTCCCCAAATCCCCTAGCCACCCTGGCCACTAGAAATAATGAATGCACTAAATAAATTTGTATTGCACCTCCAGTAAAGCTTGACCATGAAATGGTTTTCATTAACCGGAAAGAATTGGGAAAAGGCAAGTCAGGGTTGCTATGTGAATGCATGAATGTATGGGCAAGGGAGTAAACAGTGGATGAGCGGCAGATGCATAAATTTAAGCCCTGAGCAAGTATGGGGGAAGTGGGAGTCATTTTTATGGGACAAGGAGAATTTCTTATGCATCTTTTGAAATTTAGAACTTGCAATGTAGCAGAAATGGCTGGTCAGGGTTACCAGAGTAAAATCTAGAGAGGGCATCTATCTGTAGCTTTAATGATTACACAAAAAACAAATTTCAGCACGTGTTGCCTGTTACTAAACCAGGCAACAAGCAACACCTGATGAAGTCTTCTCTTCTATGCATCCATTAAAAGTATAGTATAATAGGAACCACCTCCAGTTTTCAGTCTGACAGCCCTAGACTGGCTGGCAAGCTAGTATGACTCCAGACATTTTGCTCCCTGAGTCAAAGATGAAATTTCAAATATAGAAGCAAACTACTAGCAGTTGTATGTATCTTTCTTCAGTACTGGCACTCTTCAAGTGGTTTGTAACCCAATTGCCCCCAACAAGCTGGGTATTCATTTTACCAACCTATGAAAGTTCTTTGTAGACAGCTGTAGCAGAAATCGCAAGTGATACCCATGTGAACCCAGCAGTGGATGTGAACTCACTTAGCACAACTGGAACAACAAGTGTGAATCCTGCCAGTGTAGTGTTGTTTTCCTGCATTATCCAAGGAGTGTCACAAGGCTTGGAGGAAGAAGAGTCTGGATGGCCTGGCGGCTACTGTGCCCTTCACTATTTAAGGAGAATATGGGCAGAGTTATAAAAAATATTCAGACATTGCAAATGAACCATAAAAAATGAAATTAACCCTCATTTATTTACAACTGTAACAAGGTGCATCCATGCTGTAGAAATAGTGCAGTTTAACACTACTTTAAGCGCTGTAGTTCCATCCTATGCAATCCTGAGATTTGTAGTTTTACAGGATTTTTAGTCTGTAGCCTTCTCTATAAAGAGCCCTGGCAGCACAGTGATTCAGTGCTAGTACTGAAGGCATTCACAGCCAGGTTGTGAGTTCGATCCTGGGCAGGGCTCCAGGGTTGACTCAACCTTGCATCCTTCTGGAGGTCGCTAAAATGAGTACCCAGCCTGTTGGGGGAAATTAGCTTACACGTTGTAAACTGCTTAGGGAGTGCTTAAGTGCACTGATAAGGGGTATAGAAATGTACTTGCTATTGCTATTCTGTGTCAAAGAGTGCTGATGCCTTACAAAACTACAAATTCCATGAATCTGTAGGCTGGAACCACGGCAGTGAAAGTGGTGTCAAATTGCATTATTTCTACAGTCTAGCTGCACTCATAGTTATACCTTCATTACTGACAAAATATATCAGCAAGTTACTTCTGACCTCTGTGCAAAATGCACATGATGGATGGATATATATATATATATATATATATATATATATATATATATATCATTGAAAAATCATTGCAGTTCTTTACTTCCTGGACAGATGGAGATATTTTAAAGAAAGCAATATATTCACTTAAAAATCCTCTTGAAATAGAAGATCTCTTGTTGTCTTCAGTAAATTTTCCCTTTAGAAATATATCTCCTGTGGTGCCAACAGTAGTCTGTCTAGTGTTAGATATCTGAAGCAATAAAGCTTCTGCACCCCTATCTCTCTTGAGAAATTGTCACTGCCTAATAGACTAGTTATTATGGTTGTTCGTATCACAGATCTTCCATTTTGATTGCCTCCCTTCCTTCCTAGCTACACCCCTCTTGCGCCAGACAAAATAATTTCTTCTTCTCCTTGGTGGTTTATGTCCTTCAGCTATCTGCCTGTGTGTATAATATCTCCTCAGAGTGGCAGAAGCAAATTATGTTTATTTAGTTCCATTTCCCCTCATTAAAGTCAGTCCCTAGTCCCTCATAGTCATTGTTGTTGCTTTCTCTGTTTTAGTTCCCCTCCTCCAAGCATACACAGCAATATGCTCAGCATTGCTACATTGTGGAATTTTCAAAAATAGTAAGCATGAGATATTTGATGTCTACCCACTCCTAGATTAATCTAAACTGCTTACCTCTGGGCAGTTGTGAAGCCACAGATATGAGTGGGTGGCTGTAAATGCATGGCACATTATTACTTTGTGCAATTTAGGGCAATTTTCACCTTATGCTGTAGTTCTGAACAGCAGCCACAGCTGTGTTTAGGAAGGCCTTCTGGGGAAAGGTGGTGGTGGTAAGGATTCAAGGAGACGAAAGAAGTCTAGTTTCAAACACTACGGTCCTCTCCCACTAGCTGCGGGATGCAACAGAATACCCTGATCACCAAAAGAAAGCTGGACATGGTTCCTACAAAATTGCTTTTCCACTCTGCTGTCATAATGGGAAGTGTTACTCATTGTTTTATTTTTCTGCTTTAAGAAGTGGATCCTGTAATATATGATGGTCTAATCTTGGACATGCAACTCTGGAAGTGTGACTGTCTAATCCCAGGGGCTCTCACTGCCACATCCAAGATGATGAGAAGTTATATTGCACCAGTTTTAGTTTTCTTTTCGGCCAATTTTTATCTGATTTTTTGGAGAGGGTCAGTGTTTTGGAGGTCTTGGAGGTTTGAACCATTTTAGCTGGATTGGGCTGGGGAAAGAAAGCCACATTTTTAAATCTGGGGTCTAGGAAATTTGGGTTACCTCTGAAGATTTAGGATGTTGTTGTTGTGTGCCTTCCAGGGGTTTGGAGGATGTATGCTTCTGCATGCTACACTTTCCTCATGTTTTATCTAATTCATGTGTTTTGATAGTTTTAGCATGTCACTCTCAAGAATTGTTTCAATCCGGATCAGATTTATCCATGTTTCTCACAGGCTATAGTTGGCTTGTTGTTGTTCTTATTGTTCTTGTTCGCCTTCAAGTCATTTCCTACTCATGACGACCCGAAGGGGAACCTCCCACAGAGTTGGTTCAGAGGAGATTTGCCATTGCCTTCTGCTGAGGCTGAGAGCATGTGATTTGCCCACGGTCATCCAGTGGTTTGATGGCTGAGCTGGGAATTGAACCTTGGTCTCCAGAATCAAAGCATAAACAACTATGCCATGCTGGCTCTTGGGTTGACTAGCCATGAAAGATTCTAGTAGCCTTCACTCTCTGTTTCTATATTATATTTGACCAGTGTTGATCAAACTCAACTGCTTTCACTGGATATGGCTCTACACAATAAATGGGACAGACTAAGGATGCTGCCATGCTGCAGAAATAACACAGCTTGACACTACTTTAACCATTATGGTTGCATCCTATGAACTCCTGGGATTTGTAGTTTGTTGTGCCATATCTCCCTGACAGAGAAGGTTAAATTGTTCACAAAACTACAAATCCCTGAATTCCATAGCATTGAGCCATGGCAGTTCCAGCAGTGTCAAACTACATTAATTCTGCAGTCTAGATGTAGCCTTCAGTAGTAAGAAACTCTAAGCCTACTTACCTTTGATGGATTTAGAATCTCCCATGACAGAGATGGCTTGTCCAAGGAGTCAATGAGACTAACAGTTTACAGTTGGTAGAGATACAGTTGCTCATTTGGCCCCCAGCGTAATGAATGTTTCCCCGATCCCTAGAGTGGATTTTGCCCAAATCTACTAATGTAGTAATAAGGTAAAATGTGGTCAGATGAATCATATGGTCTTGCGCATGTAAGAAATGATATCGAACTGGCCCATAGTACTGCCATCCTGTTAAGGTTGGGTCAAGGTAAGCTCAGTATCAGAGGAGCTTTAGTTTAAAGTAGGTAAAAAATATTTGTCAGAATAAAAGATTGGAGCCATTTTGGGACAGGGGGAAGAGCAAGAACTTCAAAAACATATATGCCTACTACTTTTGCATATTGAAGTCAGGATGCAGCAATTGAAGTACAACAAGGCTGAAGGAGGAAAGTGGGAGGAGGAGAGAGAAATCAGGACATTTTAAAAGCATCTGAAAAAAGAAGGATTGCAGAAGATTAATTGGGACTGTCCATGCCAAATTGGGACAGTTGGAGCATGTGGGACCAAATGAGTTTCTCCCACAACCTTTAGGAAGAAAGACAATGCTGTTGGCAATAGGCTATGGAAAACTGTGTCACATATATTGAAATAAAACAAAGACACTCTGTTACCATCCATTTACTACTGAAGGCCATAAAACGTGTAATATTGCTCACTGATTGAGAAAGACAGATTGAAGACATTTAATCTGATCCTTTAGAAGAAATTTAGGCTCTGTGATTTAAGTTAACATCTTATGTTTGCCAATCTGTATTTATGAGTATTTGATGATTACGCTACATACAAGATTTAGCTGTTTCCATGGCAGCACCTTAATTTATTATTATTATTTTTTTGCCAACAAACATGGTCTACTATGCTACTGACCTTCTTTGAATTCTATTGTGCTAAAGTTACAGCTATAAAGCGAAAACATTCATTCCAAGGTGCTTGTATTCATGGCTATCATTTCTATTATTCAGCCCATTTGTATTTTATGGGGAAGTATATCTGTAAAACAGGGATTGTCCATTTTATTATACTGAGCCATGGCAGATATACTGCAGTGTAACTATTTCATGAAACATGAATATGTGTGTGGATCTTTCTCTCCCTGCATGCATCTCATTTTTTTTAGCAAGAAAATTTCACAGTGGTTTTTGTGCATATTTAGAATAAAGAGGATACACTTGCATGGAATTCATCTTGCATGAAGTCACTCTTGCTTAGGGAGCAATTTCAGATTATTGGTTGCTAATCTGTTGCTTACTTTGTTTTTAATTGTATTCTAATTAGTATTATTTTAGAGATATTTTAATCATGTAATGTTGTTTTAGATTATATGCCATTTGGCAGGTTTTTATTTTTTTTTATTTTTTGACTCTTACTATGTAAAACTGTGCACTTTACAGCACTCTATAAATAAATATTAATAATTATCTAGCAAAACCTAACATTGAATTTCTCATGAGTGAGCCATATTATTTAAAAAAATTATTACAAAATACATAATACAAAGTGTACAATCCATATTACATATTACATATTATACTTTTCTCCCTTCCCAAAAAAAAAAAAAAAAAAAAAAAGCATTGAGGAAAATACATTCCAATAAAGTTATCAATCATTTTTGGAGATGTGGAAAATATCATTGATTATGTGAGCCATATATTTTACCATATGAAGGCACACTTCTATGGGTAAACATAGGATGCATTATCTGAAAAATATCACTAACCACTAAAATAAATTTCCCATTAAAATGATTTCGCCATTAAAAGAATCAACCAGTGCACCACTGCTTGTCCATGATCTATTAAGCCTCTCTTTGAGTTTAGAAATAGCCCAGTTTACCAGTTCCATATGATTTGTGACCTTATGTCCTTCCATAAAAACTTGGTAGAAGATGCCAGAGACTCTTATGACTCACTGGTGGGAACTGGCACTATTCCTAGGTACTTTAACAGGTCGCATAGCGAGTGGGAAAGGGTGAATTTGCTGGATGCTCTCCTGATGGTTCAGACCTTTTGTAAAGGTCTGGAAACTGTTTTTGATGGGGACCTATTCTGGTACCTTACCAGAATACTTATAAAGTTCTACAAAGTTGTATTATAAATGTAAATGTTATGAGTTGTTGATGTCCTATTACGTTTTGCTGGTCATCACTGTTCGTCTCCCTCAGGATGGACAGGACTATTAGAAACTGATCAAATCAGTGGTCTGTCTAGTCTTGGACTATTGACAATGTTTGACAATATTGTTCCAAGGTATCTTTTGTAAATCTACCTGAAGATACTGGGGACTGAACCTAGAATTTTCTGTACGTAAAGCAAGTCTGTGACTAAGCACTGCAGAAATAATTCAGTTTGACACCACTTTAACTGCCATGACTCCATGCTATGGAATTCTGGGAACTGTAGTTTTGTGAGACATTTAGCTTTTTCTGATAATGAGCACCAGTGCCACAACACACTACAATTCCCATGATTCCAGAGCATTGATTAATGGCAGTTAAAAGTGATGTCATACTGGATTATTTTTGTAATGCAGATGCGTCCCTAGATTAAAGTACCAGTCCAAAGTCAGTAATTTTTTTAGGACTAGATGAAGCTTTATTGGTCTCACAGATCACCGGATTCAGTTGATATGAAGTCTGCTGGCTTCATGTTGATGCTGATACCACAGTGCACTGAGACTAGAGGATTCTTTTTAAAAATTCTAAGATCACCCATCTTGTTAGTTACTGTAACAGCTCCAGTTTCTTTAAAGGTAACCCTTTACTTCCATTTACTGGGAATAACTTTAGTTACTTTTTAAAAAGACATCTGAATTTTTGTTGTTACTTACCTGGCCATTGCTTCATCCCACACAACAGAGCAAAAGGCAGCAGCACAGTGCATACCATGAGCCAGCACATCAACCATGTGATATTTGTCCTCCAAACTATTTTTGAGCCCACAATCACCTAACTATAAAAGAAACTGAACAATTAACAGTTATCTACTACTAAACTAGAGTACTATTATCCATGGCTACATCTGCACCGCAGAAATAATGTAGTTTAACATCACTTTAACTGCCATGGCTCCATCCTACCGAATCCTGGGATAGCAGGGGAGGCACCAGCGTGCTTTGGCAGAGAAGGCTAAAGACATTGCAAAACCACAAATCCCAGGATTCCATAGCCACAAAACTTCAAGTGGGATCACAAACTGCATTATTTCTGCTATGAAGATGTACTCTACCTATATTGTGAGCAGCCTTGGGTCCCTTTTGGGGAAAAGATAGCATAGAAATAAAATAAATAAAGTTAAAAAAATAGAATATTATTGGAGAAAAAAGAATTAATTATGATGAGCTATCTGTAACTGTTTTGTTTACAGATCCTTTGCATATTGATATTTTGTAGTTATTTGCAATAAGCTATTTCAAGCTCTGGCTGCACATCAAGATCAGGCTGGTCATTCCCACTGCCTAGAACTTGCCCCAGTGGGATGGAAAGTAATGTAACTGGATTTTGCTGCCAGTCTCTGGAATGCATTTCCTGGTGCCTCGCAGTCTATGGCTGCCCTGTTTTGCCACTGAGAAGTAGCTCAATAACTCATTAGCTCCAGGCCTTTTAAAATCATAAAGAAATCTGCTGGAGGCAAATGCTTCATAACTCAAAAGTTCTAAGATCCCCGAGTATCCGAATCATCTCACAATAAATTCCCCTGAAAATACAAATGCTTGAAAATCTCAGTGATCTCCTAAATTTAAAGGATCTCTTGAAATCTATGAAATGTAAGAAACTCTTGGTAAACCAACACCCAATGGAAGATAACTCCAGTTCTATCTGGTTTCACATAACTTTCTGTTTCGAGCACCATTCATCAAGCTTCTTTTGCAAAATTGTACATATTTCCTATAGAGCCGATGTAGATTTTAGCACAAGAGAAGAGCTGGTTTTTAAAAAATAAAGCAAAGGCACCATGATCCAGAGTTTTACCCTGTCAGATTGGGATATCTAGCAAGTGAGAAAGCAAGGTGACTCTGAGTTAAGCCTTAAGATGTGGCATGAAAGATTAAGCTGAAACCTCTTCATTTCATTGCAGTGACATAAAACCCATGTAAAATGGTGGTGGAGATTCAGTTCCATTTAGTTAGCAAAATGCAAGCTAATGTTGAGCATAAACTAATCTGTAGTGCTGCCCTCAAAGGTCTGGATTGAAAATGTATACTTGAGGCTTGGATGTATCTACTCTGCAGGTAACCTGTGCTAGTCAACTTCAAGTGACTAAACAAGGAAGGGTAGTAGAATATTTGTTGTTCTTGCTGTGTGCCTTCACATCATTTATGACTTATAGCAACCCTATCACAGGGTTTTCTTGGCAAGTTTCTTCAGAGGTGGTTTGCCATTGCCATCCTCTGAGGCTGAGAGAGTGTGATTTTCCCAGTGGGTTTACATGGCTGAATTGGAATTTGAACTCTAGTCTCCGCAGTCATAGCCCAGTGCTCAATACACCACACCACACTGGCATAAAGGAACATAAAGAATATTTGCAATTCTTTTTCCCAGGTAAAAAAATGGGAAGAATGGTAAACCAGTGAGAATTTTGCACAATTTTCTCCCAGTGTTTACCTTCCAAAGTGATGGGGAGGAATTGTTCTGGAGAGAGCAACAAATGGGTCCTTTGTGCACCCCCTCCCCCTGTTTTCTGCAGAGAAAATAGTTTCTTGTGGAGAAAATGTTCGCTAGCACCTTGTGATTCAGTACAATGGGATAAGCTAAGCTTAAGACTTTTGTAACTGTTTCCTAGTCAAATTTACAATTGTGCTACCATTGTCTCTACAATACTTTAGGATATTTTGGTACGTGAGAATACTGTGAAGGAATATTTGTGTTCGCCTATTGTTTCTCTCTCTCTCTCTCTCTTGATCCCTCTTTGTCCTCTGTATAGACCAGCAGTGACTGACCCCACAATACGGTGACAACAATATTGTTCGATTTTAACTGCTATGGCTGTCTCCTATGGCATTCTGGGGTTTGAAGTTTAGTGAGGCCTGAGAGCTCTCTGGCTGAGTATTCTAGATATCCCTTCCTAAACTGCAGTACCCAAGATTCCACAGGAGGCAGCTATAGCAGTAAAAGTAAGATAACAGGACTATAACAATACAGTGCAGTAATAAAAATCTGAAAAATATTCCACTTTCTCCCATATTCAATTTTTTTAAACCTCAAGTTCTTTCCATGCCAAAAATGGGGAAATAAATACACCAATTCTAACACGTTCTTCTAAAACCCCTAAACAGCAATGAAATTATGTCCCACTGGAGTTGGCCAAAAATCCAGAAATACAGTTATTCCCAGTGTGAAGACTGGCTGCCACCACAATGCAGAAGTAAATCAGTTCACATTCACTTTTAAAAGCAACACTCAGGTACTTTCCAAATGGAAAATCAAGGCATTTTTTAAAATAACTGACTTCATAAGTTCTTATTTAAAATGATCTGAAACAAACAGGAATCACTGATTCCTTGCAACGGTAGGAATGTGTAGGCAAACTGGGTAAAGCGTGTGTGGATGATTCACATTTGTAGTATTACAAGCAAGGCTAATACTACAAAGGCTTTCCACCACTATGTTACAAATTACAATCATAATCTAATTTAGTAATGCCATAGTTGTGGTGGCAAGATTTATGACAACTCATTATTTGTAATTACTTACCTCTCAGCTCCAGAATATATGGATCAACCCCTTACTTTTTTGGGTTCCTTAAGGACAAAGGTTCACAAAACCATTGGAATTTGTGTAGGTAGTTTCCCTGAGGGCAAACAACTTTTAAAAAAATCTTTGAAGATTGTACTTTATGGTCCAATCTGCACTGCAGAAATAATGCAGTTTGACACTGGCGTGGCTTAGTCCTATAGGATTCTGGGATGTTGGTTTTGTGAGATATTTAGCCTTCTCTATCAGAGAGCTCTGGTACTGCAACAAACTACAAACCCCAGAATTCCATAGCAGTTATAAGGTGTCAAACTGCATTATTTCTGCAGTACAGATTAGACCTATATCTCATGCGCCAATATTTCTGTTATACTTTTTAAATGTGCTGTGATCTGTGGGGTATTTTCAGATTTTCCATGAGGGTTAGTGGATAGGGATAGTGGTTGAAGAGAATCAACACATTTGAAATATGGTGCTGGAGGAAGGTTTGAAGGATACCATGGACTGTCAAAATGTAAATGGGTCCCAGAGCAAACTGACCCTGAACTTGCCCTACAAGCCAAGATGACTACACTCAGGCTATCATATGACAGGACTCATTAAGAGTGATTATAATACTGAGTAAAGTGGGAGCTATTAGCATAAGAGGAAGACTGTATTACAGGTGGATAGACTCAACCAAGGAATTTGCCCTTGGCAAATAGCCCTGAATTTGCAAGACCTGAGCATGGCTATTGGTGACAGGGTGTCTCAGAGGTCTTTCATTGATAGAGTTGCCATAAATTGTAGCTAACGTGATTACATTTAACAACAACAAGTAGGAGTAGGTTTAATGTACATTTTCTGTATTTCTAGAACTCTAGGAATCAGGCTACTAGACTGTTGCCCAGTGTCTTTTTTTCTTAGCATTGTGTTTAATCAAACAACAACATGAACAACACCAACCACAAAACAAAAATAATGGGACCCTTTCATGAATCTTCATATGTTACATTGGCTGGGATACACACACACACACACACACACACACACACACACACACACACACAGGAACCAGGTTGGTGAAGTGGTTTGACTATTGGACTATGATTCTGGAGACCAGAGTTTAAATCAACTTGGCCACAGAAACCCACTGGGTGATCCTGGGCCAGTTATATACTCTCATCCTCAGAAAACCCCATGATAGGGTCACTTTTTGGTTGATATAGGTTGTAAAAAACTTTAAGGTATGCAAGGACAATCTCTCTCTCTCTCTCTCTCTTTCTGTCTGCTGGACTTATCCCCTTCCCCACTGCCATTCTCTTCTCCTTTTGAGACATATCTTTTTTAGATTGCAAACCTGAGGGCAGGGAACTGTCAAATTAGCAATCTATAAACTGCTCTGAGAGTCTTTGTGGCTGAAGAGTGGGATATAAATACCCTAAATAAATAATCTCTATCAATCTGTTATCTATCTATCTCCTAGCAACATAAAATAATAGATTGGGCAGGCCATTTTATGTTCTCAGCTTTTTCACAATAGCTGTGGATGACAAGTGCCTAAAACTTGGGCATGTTGCTTACAACTCTTTGGGTGACCATGTTGCAGAACGTCTACATTGTAGGCCTTATTTTGTACAGTTTCTGCACAAAATGTGACTGAAATGCCCTCTCCTGTTGCATGAAGGGTAAATACAGATGCAAGGAAGATATGATCATGGTGACTTGGACAGAAAGCAGAACTGACCCCAATCAAAATTCCTTCCCATAAATGCTTGTTTAAATGCTGACAACAACCATAGAAAGACATTCCAGAAATGAGAGGTAAGCTACCTTCATCATGTTTGTTGTATTTAGAATATGCATATCAGATGTGACAATCAGTTGGATGTCCGAACAAAGGCTGAATTCAGCACACACCAGAAGGTTTAATTGGGTCAGACACTGTCATCTGAGAATGAATACATGTTTTCCTCTCTTCTTAGATAATCAGAGATGAGTGGGAATTTCATCAGTCAGCGTCCAACTGTGTTGACATGTACAAGGGGGAGCCAAGTTTCTGTACTTTGCAACTCTGCATATTTGTTGAATGACTCATTTGTTTCTCAATGACCAATTTACATGAGAAAGAGAGAGGGAGATAGACAGAAATCAAATCATGCCAATAGTAAGGGAACTAAACTCATTATGTGTCATTGCTTGGTTGTCATTCCTTGGAAGTAGGTAGCGCTCCTGATGTTTGAACATTGGTTGCTATGCCAACATTTCCCCCTAAACATTTGTGGGCATCAGTCCTTATGTGTGCCTGGCATCTCTCGCTCTCTCTTTCTCATTACATCTTCTCAGACTGCAAATCCTGCAAAATCTAAATATTTTGACGATTAAAATGATCAAATTCTTTTTGTACACATCCAGTTCTTTTTAAAAAAAAAAATCATTGTGGTCCAATAGAATAAAAAAAGTCAGAATTCAGATGGAATGGAATCACACTAATGCACCATACAAGTAGTTGCACCTTTCCCCAGTATCATACCAAATGGATCTACACTGGCCTCTAGACTGATCTTGGAATATTATGACCCCAAGGCTGCCCTGAATTCCCTCTGTTACCTGCACATCCTGGAACAATGAGTCATTGCCTCTGAGGTAAAAAATGAGGTGCTCAGCATTGATCACATGGATTGGCACTTCTTTAGCAATAGCAATAACAAGTACATTTTTGTATCACTTATCAGCGAACTAGCATTCCCTAAGCATTTACAATGTGAAAGCCAATTGCCCCCAACAAGCTGGGTACTCTTTTTACCAACCTACAAAAGGATGGAAGACTGAGTGCACCTTGGAGTCCTCCTCTAGGGCTGAATTTACAACATTGTGTCTGCAGTACCACAGGGCTCCTTCTTTGTGACCTCAGATGAAGTGAATCATACTAGTGGCCATGGGATCAGGTGGCACTCTGTGTAAACAGCTGCCTGATCTCACTCAGGAATGCTCAGAATTTTCCTGGAAGATCATGAGCAAATGGTGAGATTTATTAAATTGGATAATAATAATAATAATAATAATAATAATAATAATAATAATAATAATAATAATATATTCATATTTTCCGCTTCTCCCGAATGGATTGAGGCAGGATTACAACCCATAAAATACATGCCCTCTTGAAGGTTTCCAAGGAGGCAATAAGACGGATTTCTTCCAGGAGACTATTCCATAATTTTGGAGCAGCCTCAGTGAAAGTTCTTTGGGAAGTCATTTCAAATCTGGTTGGTTGATGTTCTAATAGATTCTTCCCAGTTGTTCTGAGAATTGGGGGTGGATTATGTAGGGAGAGGCGTTCCTGCAAGTAACTCAGCCTCAAGCCATGTAGGGCTTTAAAGGTAATGACCAACACCTTGTATTGCACCAGGAAGCTAATTGGCAGCCAGTGAAGAGATTTTAAAACAGGTGTTATGTGGTTAAACCTGGATGAACCAGTGACCAATCTGGCTGCCGCATTTTGAACTAATTGAAGCTTCCGAACTTGGTACTTGAGATGATAATTGTAGAGACGAATCCAGGAGTACTCCCAAACTGTGAACTTCATCCTTTAGGGGAAGTGTGACTCCGTCCAGGACTGGTAGACAAATATCCTTCCCCGGACTTGGGGTACCTATCGCAAGTACCTCCGTTTTCTCCAGATTCAGCTTGAGTTTGTTTTCCCTCATCCAGCCCATTACTGACCCAAGACAGGCATCCAGAGGAGAGATGCCATTTTTAGTCACTGCTGCAGTCGGAGGCATAGAGAAATAGATTTGGGTGTCATCAGCGTACTGATAACACCGCGCCTCCGGATGATCTCGCCCAGTGGCTTCGTGTAAATGTTAAACAGCATGGGGGACAGGATGGCGCCCTGGGGGACACCAGATGTCAGCTCTCTTTTTGAAGATCAGCTGTCCCCCAGCATCACCATCTGGAATCTGCCCGAGAGGTAGGAACGGAGCCACTGGAGTGCAGTGTGTCCAGTACCTAACTCCATCAGGCATTCCAGAAGGATACCATGGTCTATGGTATCGAAGGCTGCTGACATTAAGCAGGAATGGTTTGGATTCAGTGTGGAACTGGCCTTTCCATGTGAAGTTAGGCCTGTTACAGACTGCCAAAATAAAGCTGCTTCGAGGCTCTTTGGAGCTATGCTGTTTAAATGATGCATGCATTCTAAGAATCCGGAAGCTGCACCAAAGCTGCACTCCAGTGCTTAGGAATGGAGTGTGGCTTTGGAGCGACCTCCGGACTCTTAGGACCCATGCATCATTTAAATAGCATACCTCCAAAGAGACCCGAGGAATTTCATCAGTCAGCGTCCAACTGTGTTGACATGTACAAGGGGGAGCCAAGTTTCTGTACTTGCAACTCTGCATATTTGTTGAATGACTCATTTGTTTCTCAATGACCAATTTACATGAGAAAGAGAGAGGGAGATAGACAGAAATCAAATCATGCCAATAGTAAGGGAACTAAACTCATTATGTGTCATTGCTTGGTTGTCATTCCTTGGAAGTAGGTAGCGCTCCTGATGTTTGAACATTGGTTGCTATGCCAACATTTCCCCCAAACATTTGTGGGCATCAGTCCTTATGTGTGCCTGGCATTCTCGCTCTCTCTTTCTCATTACATCTTCTCAGACTGCAAACCTGCAAACTAAAATTTTGACGATAATGATCAAATTCTTTTTGTACACATCAAGTTCTTTTTTTAAAAAAAAATCATTGTGGTCCAATAGAATAAAAAAAGTCAGAATTCAGATGGAATGGAATCACACAATGCACCATACAAGTAGTTGCACCTTTCCCCAGTATCATACCAAATGGATCTACACTGGCCCTAGACTGATCTTGGAATATTATGACCCCAAGGCTGCCCTGAATTCCCTCTGTTACCTGCACATCCTGGAACAATGAGTCATTGCTTCTGAGGTAAAAATGAGGTGCTCAGCATTGATCACAGGGATTGGCACTTCTTTAGCAATAGCAATAACAGTACATTTTGTATCACTTATCAGAACTAGCATTCCCTAAGCATTTACAATGTGAAAGCCAATGGCCCCCAACAAGCTGGGTACTCTTTTACCAACCTACAAAAGGATGGAAGACTGAGTGCACCTTGGAGTCCTCCTCTAGGGCTGAATTTACAACATTGTGTCTGCAGTACCACAGGCCCTTCTTTGTGACCTCAGATGAAGTGAATCATACTAGGGGCATGGGATCAGGTGGCACTCTGTGTAAACAGCTGCCTGATCTCACTCAGGAAGTCTAGAATTTTCCTGGAAGATCATGAGCAAATGGTGAGATTTATTAAATTGGATAATAATAATATAAAATAATAATAATAATAATAATAATAATAATAATAATAATAATATTTCATATTTTCCGCTTCTCCCAAATGATTGAGGCAGGTTACAACAACATAAAATACATGCCCTCTTGAAAGTTTCAAGGAGGCAATAAGACGGATTCTTCCTTCAGGAGACATTCATAATTTTGGAGCAGCCTCAGTGAAAGTTCTTTGGGAAGTCATTTTCAAATCTGGTTGTTGATGTTCAATAGATTCTTCCCAGTTGTTCTGAGAATGGGGGGGGATTATGTAGGGAAGGCGTTCCTGCAAGTAACTCAGCCTCAAGCCATGTAGGGCTTTAAAGGTAATGACCAACAACCTGTATTGCACCAGGAAGCTAATTGGCAGCCAGTGAAGAGATTTTAAAACAGGGTTATGTGGTTAAACCTGGATGAACCAGTGACCAATCTGGCTGCCGCATTTTGAACTAATTGAAGCTTCCGAACTTGGTACTGAGATGATAATTGTAGAGACGAATCCAGGAGTACTCCCAAACTGTGAACTTCATCCTTTAGGGGAAGTGTGACTCCTCCAGGACTGGTAACACAAATATCCTTCCCGGACTTGGGGTACCTATCGCAAGTACCTCCGTTTTCTCCAGATCAGCTGAGTTTGTTTTCCCTCATCCAGCCCATTACTGACCCAAGACAGGCATCCGAGGAGAGATGCCATTTTGTCACTGCTGCAGTCGGAGGCATAGAGAAATAGATTTGGGTGTCATCAGCGTACTGAAACACCCGCCTCCGGATGATCCCCCAGTGGCTTCGTGTAAATGTTAAACAGCATGGGGGACAGGATGGCGCCCTGGGGGCAACCAGATGTCAGCTCTCTTTTTGAAGATCAGCTGTCCCCAGCATACCATCTGGAATCTGCCCGAGAGTAGGAACGGAGCCACTGGAGTGCAGTGTGTCCAGTACCTAACTCCGTCAGGCTTCCAGAAGGACCATGTCTATGGTATCGAAGGCTGCTGACATTAAGCAGGAATGGTTTGGATTCAGTGTGGAACTGGCCTTTCCATGTGAAGTTAGGCCTTTACAGACTGCCAAAATAAAGCTGCTTCGAGGCCTCTTT
>NC_056527.1:16529436-16536328 GCF_019175285.1 Sceloporus undulatus
CTCTTTGGAGCTATGCTGTTTAAATGATGCATGCATTCTAAGAATCCGGAAGCTGCACCAAAGCTGCACTCCAGTGCTTAGGAATGGAGTGTGGCTTTGGAGCGACCTCCGGACTCTTAGGACCCATGCATCATTTAAATAGCATACCTCCAAAGAGACCCGAAGCTACTTTATTTTGGCAGTCTGTAACAGACCATAGTCTGCATCCAAATCAGGCCTGTGCCTTTGCATCATCTGAACAGGGCAATGCAAGGGAGGAACCAATGTAAATGGCCTGTGTACACATGCCCAGCATGGCAGCACGGGAAGGCAGGGCAAAGCTGCAGTTGTGGATATCCTAGTTTTCTAATGGGTTACTTCATTCATGGGCATTTCAGTCTTTTCCCCTTTCTACCACTACTTCCTTTCCTGATGTATCAACAGTTTTCCAGCCTTCAGGAATACCTTTGTTAATACCACTAATATGTTATAAAAACTTGGATATAAATGGTGTAAGTTAAGCTCACAGCACTAACATTCCACTTTTTTATGGGGGTAAATAAAAATACTTGAAAATATTTCAAAAAATATTTCAGAAAAGTATTTCTTGTGTTTCAGGAGACCCTGGTGAGGACAATCCTGAACTAATCAAAATCTTTGCAGCTGTTCTGCACAAGACTCACATGTGGTTTCTTTGGTACAGTAAAAAGTATTTTCTGCATAGATATTAGATATTCTGCATAGATATTAGGTATGTATGTATAGATAGATATTGATATTTCTGCACAGAAATGTTATTTTCTGTATGATTTTTGTATGGTTTTTAATCAGTTTTATAGTATTTTAATGTGGTGATTTTAAATTGATTTGAAAACGTTTTGTAAATGTTTTTAATTTGTTGTTATGGAAGCCACCTTGGGTTCTATCTTGGGAGAAAGGCAGCATATAAATAAAGTAAATAAATAAAATAAAATTTTGAACAATGCTGTTTACTATGCAAAATACCATGTGCAATTTTTTTATTTTTTATTTTTTGCACAGAATATGTCACAGCATTTTCTGTACAGAAAGCAATACTGAATCTAAATGATGTTAGGAATCTTACGAATCTAAGTGTTGTTGAATCATATGTATGTTTTGTGCAAAATAAGTCCTCAGTTATGAATACTGTTAGAAAATGGCTCAGATTTCAAAGTCTTTCTGAAAGTGAGAAGAAAATGGTTAAAATTACTGATTGCTTTCTTCACAAATGAAATTAGTGAAAAATTGCATCCCTATTTTTGTAATAGTTTAGTGGTTGTAATAAATGTAAGAACAGGGGTTAATACGGAGGGGGTTGATGTGTATGTGTCTTTTTAAAAGGTCTTAAAATTTATTTGATTTATGAATAAAAATGCACCATATTACACAATGCACAATAAAATACACAATAAAAGCATTTAAGAATATAAATGATGCTAAGTTTCCTATAGACTGCATCTTATAATGGTGTCCCTGACACTGGATTAGACCCATATTTATTCATGCTTAAAGGAGACCTACTGAAGTGAATATGACAAAGTGATAATGACTAACATAAAATGAATTGATTTCATTGGGTCCAAATCTGGATCTAACTTGCCATCTTTCGTTTTTTAACTGACATTGCTATAAACTGTTTTAATTGTTTAAGACCCAAGTGTATATTCATTTTACGACGTTAAATTAACTTAAAAGCCACAGGAACCTTATGAACCACAGATGTTCAGGGTGCTGAAAATTGCCTCATAATTTCTGACTTCACAGTAGACTTGGTAGGTGATAAGTCCTGCTAATTTATTTCTTAACCAGGATTTCTTGATAAGTGCTGCAATCTTAAACACATGCACTAGGAAATAACTCACCCATCAAATTACATCACATCGAAACATACATAGCACTGGACAACAATTATTCCTCCCTGTTCTTTTAATTAAGTTACTGTTCAATCTTCCCTTGCACCTACTGAAATAACTGCTTGGACCAATGTTCCTCAATCTGATACCCTTCAGGACCAAGCTCTTATTTAAAACTGCACAGCAGCCAGCCCCACTGGTATAATTACACAGGAATGGAACATGGAGGACCTATATAGAGAGACCTATATAGGAAGGAAGGAAGGGGATACCCAGCCCAACTGTATGGCAGGTTGAGATATAAATATCTATAAATGTCATTCACATGGACAAGAACACTGTGAGAAAGTCATTGAAAACTACACAGGTTTCAAATATTATGTAGTGTTATATGGGTTTATTTTGTTCATCATCATCATCATCATCATCATCATCATCATCATCATCATTGTCATTTTAAACAGACATCAATATACGCAATATATACAAGTAAAACAACAACAAAATAACAAGAGCCAGCCCTGACCAAGGTGTACAATCTAAAAAATATACATAAGCATGGATGGGAAAGGAGGAATAATGCAAATATTAAACTATACAATACAATACACCGGGGGGGGGGGTTTGCACAGAAAATGGCATTTTCTGCACAGAAAATAAATTTCTTGCTGAGACCAGCTGACATCAGTACTGCTTTCTGTTCAGAAATTTTGTGTTTTGCACAAAAATTGAATTTTTTGTAATGAACCACCCCCTCCTGAAAAAAAATGTGCATTTTCATGTAAAATAGGCCCTGAAATGCAAAGACTCTTGTCTGTCTAGCTCCTCTTCATCTAGGCTTCCTGACAAGAAACCCATTATTAAAAACTTTTCATCTCTGATGGTGCACAGTTCCAGCATCAATGTGAGGACTTCCAGGAGCAACTTGTGGGGCAATCAGTGGCGGTTATGTCTCAGTGGGGGAAAGAGCTTCACCCAAATAGAAGAATTACTTGCATAATGAGACTCCAAAAGTTCACCAGAAGGTATAACTGCTCATGTAAAAGTGTGTGACCGTGTGTGTTAGTGTAATGCCACTATGTGATCCCTGTCCAAATATTTTGGACTACCTTGTCTGGATTGCATGGAATGTACATGGGGGGGGGGGGGGGGGAGGTAAATATGAATCACATCTACCTGGGCTGTATATAAACATTCTGGGTTTTTTAATAAAAAAAATGTGCTGCCAAAATGTAAATTCATATTCATGATGCAGAGATATACAGTATTGAACATAAATAGTAAATGGAAACCCATCTCAAAGTTGTTTGTCACCATTCAGATGACAGAACTGATCCTTATGCAGGTTTCCCCCCTTGAGACAGTGAAACAGCTCACCGATTTAGAAAGGATCAGATATTTGCCTGGAAAACATTCTGCACCATATAATTACAACTGCGTCTCATCCTCCTCTCACACTTTTTTGGGGGGGAGGGGGTGTTGTTCTTGCCAGACGAGGCTCGTTCTTCCTGGAATGAATAACATTTTGTTTTTCTCTATGCATTTTAAACTCCCTGTTTACCTTTTTGGTGCCAAAGGATATAAAGATAACTTTCACATGAGGTTTGGCTTTTCTTTTCTAAGAGGCTGTGTCTGTGTGATGATGCCATGTAAAGTCCCATTATGCAAGTGCAGATTTAGCCTCCTTTCCCATTTTTTTAAAACTGTAGAGGCAGTTCTCCAAGAATGAGAGATGAAGGGATCCAGTTATGCAGCCCTCCATATCCATGAATTTTTTTTATCCATGGATTCAAACATTCATGGTTTGAAAATATTTTTACAAATATATGTTGCATTTCAAAAACCAAACCTTGATTTTGTCATTTTATATAAGGGAGGCCATTTTACTACTCCATTGTATTTAATGGGACTTCAGCATCTATGGATTTTGGCATCCACATGAGATCCTGGAACCAAAACCCAGTGGTTACCAAAGGGCCACTGTATATGAAAATAAATGTGGCAAAGGGGACACTACACAACTATAGCACCATGATTCCATTTCAACTGCTATGGCAACATGTGAACTCTATTACCTCACTCTATTACCTCACTCATACTCTATGAACTCTATTACCATAGAACTCTATTACTTCACTAAATTACAAAGCCCAAGTTTTCATTGGACATTACAATGCAGTCATCATGTAGTTTGCCTCACTAAACTACAAAACTCAGGATCCCATTACACATTACCACGCCAGTTAAAGTGGAAGCTAGAACCAAAACTGTGTAGTGTGAAAGGTCCCTGGACACTTTTCTACCCCACCTTTTCTGAGGGCCTCAAATTGGTCCTCCAGGGTTCACTTCTGCTTTCCCATTTGATCTTCATAATAACTAGGGGAGGTTGACAGAAATAAAAAGAAAGACAGAGGATGACCAATCTGACATCTCTGAAAGGGCATTATGGCAAATGGGAGACACTGGAACCATTAGCTCACATTGCTTCTTGACACTATACTTTACTACATTGATTGGTTAGCATAGGTACCATCGATTCCTAAATGTCTAGAGCAATTGTGGGCAATGTGAAACCTTCCAAATATTGTTGGGCCTTGAGTCCCATCAACCCTAGTTTGTGAAGCCAATGGTGAGGAAATCTGGATTACTATTTAACAACATTTTGGAGAGCCAGACTTTGCCCACCTTTAGAGCAGAATGGGGTGGACAACTGTGGGAGGCTAAGGGATCAAATTAACAACTTGGGAGACTTTGGAGGGACTATATTTTCAGCCAAATGTCCCCACAACAGGGAGCTTTGGGGAAATTTTTACCATTTCAGTTCTCTCAGATCCTATTTGGCCCAGAAGAGGCCATATTTTGAAAATAGGAAATGGACAGAAGACATTTCTGGTTTACTGCTACTACTACTGCTACTTATTATTACAATTATTATTAAAAAGCTTTCAAAAAATTGCACAGGAATGTACATGGAGAAAATGGCCCACTCCTGCATAAGGTGTTTGGTGGCAAACATTTTTTGAAAACTGCGGGATACATGTGGCATGTAGGCTGCACTTTGTTCACCCTGGACTGGATACTATGATTTTGTTTGAGAATAATGGAATTAGCTTACTCAATAAAGGAAACCGCAGCCCCGAGTCCACTTAGGGAGTGCTTAAGTCCACTGATAAGCAATATAGAAATGTACTTACTATTCCTATTGCTGAGTCTGCAAGATCTGAGTAGGACAGTTCATAACAGGATATTTTGGGAGGTCACTTATTGATAGAGTTGCCACAAGTTGAAGCTGACTTGATGATATATACAGTCGGCTCTCCTTATAGGCAGGCTTGCCTTCCACGGTTTTGAGCTCACGCAGAAGGCAAGCCCAGGCAGAAATAATGGATTGCATACTTGCGCCACACACCCCATGCACCGCTGCAAACACACACCCCATTATTTCCTATGGGGCTTGAGCATACTCTCTTTTCCCCATATGTGGGGGGGGGGGACAGATCCCCCACATATGGGGAGAGCAGACTGTAATAACAACTGGTACAATATTTAAGATGACTTTTTTTTACATAGAAAGGAACAAAGAAATAGTAGTTGAAACAATATAGCATGTAATGTCTGGATTGCTTTCTGCTCCAAGGCAATAAACATACACTTTTTGGCACCAGCATTGTGAAATATCCTCCCCAGGCTTCCTACTTAGCTTCATCCTTATATATATTCTTATGATCTGATAAGGATGTAGCATTTCTGTATTCTTTTAACAGACTGGCCACAATATTTAAACTGCAATTATAATGGGCTAGCCCTGTTTACAGCAGTTGATTCCTGATATATCATTTGCTTTTTTTGGGGGGGGGGCACTCATGTTTTGATTTTATTTATTAATGATGTTTTGATTGTTTTAAATTTTATTCTTACTAGTCACTTTCCTTTTTTTGGTGGTAGGAAATAGGGCCAACTCAAGGTCAGTTAACAACAAACTTTAAAGTTGTTTTAAATGCATATTTTAGTTTTCAACAGACTGCCCCAAAGGGGTGGCGGGAGGCCGCCTCTTTCCTACCTGGATCAGGGCCACGGCAACCTCATTCCACAGCCCTGATCTGGCCTTTTGAGGGAGAAAAAAAGAGCTGCTAAAAGCAGCTCCTTTTTGTGCCCCCAAAAGGGTGCCATAGTTACAGCAACATGGCTATATGGTGTTCCTTCGGCACTACATCATATGGACACAGTGCCAGAGGTGCACCGTGATAGAGTGGTGCATGGCATCAGGGCGCCCTGGGGGGGGGGGGCAGAGTCAGGCGTGCGTTGTGAGGATGCTACGCCCTGACTCTGCCCTCATGCCAGCCTTTCAGGCCAGTGTGTAAAGGCCTTAATATTATAACTACTGTATTTTCTGGCATATAAGACTACTTTTTAGCCCAGGAAAATATTCTCAAAAGTCAGAGGTCGTCTTATACTGTACGCTGGGTGTTGTCTTATAGGGCAGACTGGAGAATTTGTGGTTGCCGCATATGGTGGGAGGAGCTCAAAAACAGCTGCAGGCACATCCCCGCCATATACGGAGATCGTATGAAAGCAGCTACCGCTCTGATAATCTTGGAGACAGGGAGGGCTGGGCAGGCAGGGAGAGCTGACCAGTCCAAGCAGGCTTTGTATACAACAAATTTTCCTGCTAAGTACCTGCATGGCATAAGCATTTGAATTAAAATTACCATATTGAAATCAAATCTGATGTTTTTTTAATTTTTATTTGGTGTACGTTGGAAGAGGGGTAGTCTTATACAGCAAGTATATTCCAAACTCTATATTTTAACTGGAAAAGTTGGAGGTCGTCTTATACGCCCAGTCATCTTATATGTCGGAAAATACGGTACACTGGTACCCCGGGATACGAATGCGCCGCCTTACGAAATTTCCGGGTTACGAAAAAAATCCATTAAAAAAAACTGTTCCGGGTTACGAAGGTTATTTCGGGTTACGAAAATTTTTTTGGTGCTTTTCGGCGCTATTTCACACGAAATCGCGGCTTTTCCCCATTAGCT
>NC_056527.1:16536353-16555969 GCF_019175285.1 Sceloporus undulatus
GCATACTTGCGCACCACACCCCATGCACCGCTGCAAACACACACACCATTATTCCTATGGGGCTTGAGCATACTCTCTTTTCCCCATATGCGGGGGGGGGGGGGTGACAGATCCCCCACATATGGGGAGAGCAGACTGTATAACAACTGGTACAATATTTAAGATGACTTTTTTTTACATAGAAAGGAACAAAGAAATAGTAGTTGAAAACAATAGCATGTAATGTCTGGATTGCTTTCTGCTCCAAGGCATAACTACACCTTTTTGGCACCAGCATTGTGAAATATCCTCCCCAGGCTTCCTACTTAGCTTCATCCTTTATATATTCTTATGATCTGATAAGGATGTAGCATTTCTGTATTCTTTTAACAGACTGGCCACAATATTTAAACTGCAATTATAATGGGCTGCCCTGTTTCAGCAGTTGATTCCTGATATATCATTTGCTTTTTTTTGGGGGGGGCACTCATGTTTTGATTTTATTTATTATGATGTTTTATTGTTTTAATTTTTTCTTACTAGTCACTTTCCTTTTTTTGGTGGTAGGAAATAGGGCCAACTCAAGGTCAGTTAAACAACAAACTTTAAGTTGTTTTAAATGCATATTTTAGTTTTCAAACAGACTGCCCCAAAGGGGGTGGCGGGAGGCCGCCTCTTTCCTACCTGGATCAGGGCCACGGCACCTCATTCCACAGCCCTGATCTGGCCTTTTGGGAGGGAAAAAAAGAGCTGCTAAAAGCAGCTCCTTTTTGTGCCCCCAAAAGGGTGTCATAGTTACAGCAACATGGCTATATGGTGTTCCTTCGGCACTACATCATATGGACACAGGCCAGGGTGCACCGTTATAAGTGGTGCACGGCATCGGGCGCCCTGGGGGGGGGGGGCAGAGTCAGGCGTGCGTTGGAGGATGCTACGCCCTGACTCTGCCCTCATGCCAGCCTTTCAGGCCAGTGTGTAAAGGCCTTAATATTATAACTACTGTATTTCTGGCATATAAGACTACTTTTTAGCCCAGGAAATATTCTCAAAAGTCCAGAGGTCGTCTTATACTGTACGCTGGGTGTTGTCTTATGGGGCAGACTGGAGAATTTGTGGTTGCCGCATATGGTGGGAGGAGCTCAAAAACAGCTGCAGGCACATCCCCGCCATATACGGCGATCGTTTGAAAGCAGCTACCGCTCTGATAATCTTGGAGACAGGGAGGGCTGGGCAGGCAGGGAGAGCTGACCAGTCCAGCAGACTTTGTATACAACAAATTTTCCTGCTAAGTACCTGCCTGGCATAAGCATTTGAATTAAATTACCATATTGAAATCAAATCTGATGTTTTTTTAATTTTATTTGGTGTACGTTGGAAGAGGGGTAGTCTTATACAGCAAGTATATTCCAAACTCTATATTTTAACTGGAAAAGTTGGAGGTCGTCTTATACGCCCAGTCATCTTATATGCCGGAATACGGTATTCTGTTTTTATTTGTACCTTTTAAAAAAATCTTGTTCTGATTTCTTTATTCCAAATTTGGGGCAGTTTGAAAGAATGCTTGGATTTCAATCAATAAACTAAACACTTAACTAACTAACTGTAGATCTGTATTAATAGGATGTGGTTATGCACATACAAATCATTTGTTGGACTGAGGCAACAGTTTTAAGTCTCAGTTTATTGACTTCTAAATAGTATAATCTTTATGTGATCTCCTTGTTAACATGCACTCCACATTTTGATGCAAACCCCTAAAATATAAAAAGACATATATAGATGTGGTGGGTGTGCGTATGCATACATGCACGTGTAATTACAATAAAACTGGGCTAGGCTGCTTCTCCACCTCTGAAGTGCTGACTTGAAATCCAGATGTTCACATTACTTCATACGTTTGAGTCCTGGCTTGCTCTGAACTCCTTTGCATCCAGAGTCAAAGATGTTGTAATCTTCAACTCTGGCAAAGCATTGATTTTGTGTTTGCACATAAACAAACATTGCCATATATGGTGAGTGAGATGGAAGATGTAACTCATTATCATTAAAGAAGGAAAGACAGAAGGGATATCAGCAGAGCAAATTACAACACCAGCCATTCAAGGGCTAAGTCTATGCAAAAAACAAAGTGAACGGCAGCTGTTACAACATTCTGAGTGATTGCCAGTTTCTTCCTGGGCACAGTTCAAAGTGATGGGAAGCATCCATAAAGCTTTAAATAAATGGGTTAGGTCAAGAATATTGGAAGGAATACCAACTCCTGTATAAGCCTACCTAACAAAGTTTGCTAAGGCATGATTGATTAGAATGAAAGAGAAGGCCTTGGTGTTACATGTTGGTGGTCACCATCTACATATTGCTGGTCACCATGTGCAAATTTTGAAATTCTTTACATCGTGAGTAGGGTGGGCATCCATTGCTGCCTGAGGTGGAGCAGTCTATGGGCTCCCTCCCACCCACTCACTCATCCATCCTTTCAAGGTTCACAGTACACTGGACCAGGCCTGGGGACCATTCAGCCTCCAGAGCTGAATCATAGAACTATTATTTCACCTTAACTACGGACTCTTCCATACAACCCCCATTCTTGCAGCCGTCATGCTAATAAGAATAAAATGGATATATACTACTTTCAATGCAGCTGTCACTACACCACTCTCAGTTGCACAACCAGGGCTGCTGCTCCCATCTCACAGTATTCCTGACCTCTCCCTTACCCTGCCTCTCTGCCTTATGCACTAACCAGCATTCCTTTAGCATTTTTGGTTTTGTTTTTCATTTTCCCCCTACAATTCCAAATTTCTGCTGCCATGATTGAAGCCTTAAAAAGTTAAAAAGAAAGATAGAAAAGAAACAGAAAATACATAAATAAAGGTAATCAGGGTCCTTCAGAATAGTGAAGGGAATGAGGACAGGGGAGAGAGAGGACACTGACACTATGTAACTGGAAATCACACAAATGTCCCAGGAGTGACATTTTGCACCTGCGTGATTGTAAGATCATTCAAAGGTTTCCCCCATCAATGAATAGGGCCAGGTCAGGAACAGGGCAGCTATGGGTCTGAGGCATCATTGTGGAATGAGTATCACCAATCACTTCTTTCCCAGTGTATCATGATTTTTAAATCTGCATGTAGTAATGTCTTACCATGGTTCTGTCCTGTGGGATCCTGGGATTGGAAAGAAGGGCACTTAGAATTCTGAGCCAGTGCTCTAGTGCCTCACCAAAGTATCAGTCCCAGGATTCCATAGTGAAATAATAGCACTGTATTTGTGTAGTGTGAATGGGATGGTCTGAGGCATTTTGTTGTCTGGAGCAAAGAGCAAACAGTGTGCTCTCTTCCCTGAGGTGAAGGTGCACTGCATAGTATCTAAAGCTTGTCAGTTTATTTTGGCACATGATGGAGAAAATTCCCCAGATGCCGATCCTCCTTTCTGGCATAAAAAATGTAATAATAACAACTTAGTGCCTTCTCTTCCCATTGGTTAAATCATGTTTCTTCCAGCAAATATCATTCTCACCTGGCTGATGATTTCAGTGTGGTAAACTCTCAGTTTATAATAGTTTGTAGTTGCCAAAATTGTTCCCACATTTATCCTGTTGCCGTATTTCTTTTGGAGGAGTTGTTTTTCTTTTTTAATTGTTGTAAACTGCCTTGTGTGATATCAAGGCCAGGTTTATGTTTTCTAAACAGAACAGCACCTGCATGAAGTTTATGGTGTGAACAGCGATTCAAATGGAGGTGGTTTGTACAAGTTGGAAAGGTCTTGATGGGTACATAGCTCCTGCAATGTTGCTATGTTAGGTGTGTTCCTTTAACTCATACATGGCATACGGGAATTGCTATGACATCATGATGCTTGCTTCAAATACCTCAGGACAATACAGTGTCACTTTTCTCATTAACAAAGCTTTGAAGTAACTTTGCTGTTGTTGTGTGCCTTCATGTCGTTTCTAACTTATGGTGACCCTAAGGCAAACCTGTCAGAGGGTTTTCTTGGCAAGTTTCTTCCAAGGAGGTTCACCATTGCCATCCTCTGAGGCTGAGAGAGTGCAACCCAGTGGGTTGCATGGCTAAGTGGGAATTCAAACTCTGTTTTCCAGAGTCATTGTCCAAGGCTCAAACCCCTACAGCATGCTGGCTCTCTTGAAGTAACTAGTTCCTTGGAAGTAACATGTTTTCCCACTAGTGACACTATGGGTGCATCTACATGGTAAAGATAAAGCAATTTGACACCACTTTAACTGCCATGGCTCCATTCAACAAAATCCTGGGATTTGTAGTTTTGTGAGGTGCCAGCATTCTTTGCAGAGAAGGCTAAAGACTTTGAAAACTATACATGCCAGGATTCCATTGGATGGAACTACAGCACCTAAAGTTGTGTAAAAATGCATTATTTCTGCCATGTAGATCCATCCTATGACACTAACAGTTTTACCTTAACACGCAATAGTTTCATTCCTTTAGAACCTTTGTTTTTATTGCTCCTGCATCTTTCTTAGTGGTGGTGGAGGGAAGGTGGGCATTAAGCTTTCTGCCTGCATGAAGACAGTCCCATCTTTTAATGCAAACCTGCAGATTTCTGTGACTCCAGCACCATCATTCCCACCTGCGAAATTAATTTTTTCACCGTTCTTTGCCTGATGATAAAGCCAGTGAGTTTTGAAAACTAGCAACATGTTTGTTTTTTGCACCTTCTGGTCAGCCTAATTAAAGTATCTTCAATATCTATTTTGGATTTTGTTTAACGGTCAACACAGCTGCTCCCGCATTTCTTATAATGGTGCAACTTTTAGACAGAAAGGTGGACAACCATTAGAAAAGTGTAAGGGGTGTATTTTTGGCCCAGATAGCTCCCCCAGCCTCTGCTCCCCCATGGCTCCTACATTCCAAAATTCCATTAAAAATAGATTGTTTATTCCTCAAAGCTTTCAAGATCAATTCCTCAAAATTAAGATGAATCCACCAGTGCCTTGTTTGGTTCCAAAGGACTGTGTATTTTGGGGAGGTGGAGTGGAGGTGAAGCTGGAATTGGGCTTCCAGGTGTTTCTGGTCTTGTTTTTTTCTATTTCCTACAAATTTTCCAGATTCCATGTACTCTTTACACCCCCTGCATCTTCAGAATCCAGTCCACCTCAATGTAAATTGATAATATACCATGTCTGTTCTTCACAAAGTCTTTGTAGTCTCCTTCATGAAGATCAGTCTTCCTGAAGGAACAATGCCCACTACATTTTTATCACAGTTTGGGAATTTTTGTCCCTTTCTATTCTCTAAAATGTGGACTATCGATCTTGATGCTGAATTCTGGAAAATTTGAAATCTCATCACAGTTGTGCCATGGTAAGATGTCTAATAAGTGGATTACATGGTCCTTAATTTTATTTTTATTCACAGATCCCATAACTACATATTGCTTTCTATTTTTAGCTAAACAACAAAGTAACAGCAAAGTTACTTTTGTAGTAACAGAGCTGATGTTGTTGTATGCCAGCAGATCATTTCTGACTTATCGTGATTCTAAGGCAATCCCATCACAGGGTTTTCTTGGCAGAATTTATTCAGAGGTGGTTTGCCCTTGCCTTCCTCTGAGAATGAGAAAGTGTGATTTGCCCAAGATCACCCAGTGGGTTTCCATGGCAGAGCAGGGAATTGAATTCTGGCCTTCCAGTGCCCTAGTCGAATGCTCATACTGCTACACTACATTGGCTGTACTAGAGGGGGTGTGCCCATTCTAAAAGTGAATTTTCCAAATTCTGTATTTAGCTTCACACACACACACACACACACCTGAACTCTCTGGCAGATCATTTTAAATACTTCAAGAATAGAGTTGCCATAATTCCCTTCCACAAAACTGGGACAAAGTGTAGGAAAAATGTAGGACATGATGTAGGACAAGATGTAAGCTAAATTGTAGGACGTTCAAGAAAAATAGAGGACAAAAATTTAATAAAAAACAGTATAAATTCATGCTTCTCACTCATGCTCAAAATGGAGGACATTTTGACATTCTTCTTGGATAGAAGTTTGGGATGTAGCTTTGTGTGGTGGACAAGGATTCTGGAGACCAGGGTTCGCTTCCCTGCCTATTGAGTGACCTCAAGCTCAAGCAAGTCACACTCTCTCAGCCTTCTCAGCAGAAAGCCCTGGCAAACCCCTCTGAAGAAACCTTGCCAAGGAAATTCTGCAGGGTTGCCATAAATTGGAAAGGAGCTGAAGGCACACAAGAACAACAGCAGCAGAAGCGGAAGAGGGGGGAAGAGAAAAAAGGAGAAAGAAAAAAAAGAGGAGAAGGAAGAAGAAGAATAGGAAAAAGAAGATAAAAAGAAGAGAAGGAGGAGAAAGAAGAAGAGGAAGAGGGCAAGAAAAAGGATGAGAAATAAGAAGGGCCCAGCCGGCCGGCAGAGGCACTGCACGACTCCTCTGCCTCTGGAGAAGGCGTTACTGGGGCACCAGCGGCCTCTCTCCTTGGAGCTCAGCCAGCCAGTGGTGAGAAGGCTTTGCAGGCCGGCTGGGCCTCAAAGAGAGAGGCCACAGTGCCCGCCTTCTCTCATATTTTCACATTTGGAAATCCCAAGCTCAAAATAAAAATAACAAACAAGGACAGGTAACAGATTTTATCAAGAAGATAGAAGATGGAAGAGGAAGAGGGGCAATAGTTTTGAGGGCATCTTGTGTAGTAAACATGATCACAGCCTCTAGTGGCCAATGAATTCATTTAAAAATATAACTGCATTAAACAAATACACTCTGGTTTCCGTTGGATGTTCCCTGCGTCTAGTGTACCAGCCCAATGCTCAAACGTCTTAAAACCAAATCACAAATAAATGGGAGGAAAAAAGTTTAAATTATCCAGCCTTGCATGACAGAAATAAGTGAGGATTTCAATTGTCCAGTCAGACTAGCTCAAACTCTCCAGTGTTTCTAGCAGAGGCCTTTCCCATAATATGATATGTGATCCTTTTAACTTGAAATGTCGGGGATGGACCAAAGAAACCTGTTTAATACCTACAGCTACATATTTCTTTGGATTCCATAGTACAAGGACACAGACCAATATAAATATTAGGATAATGAATGTTTATGGTCCACCTCATTTTAGTGTAGCCAGGGTAAATCAAGGACATTTTATTGGCCGAGAAAAATATCTCACATGCATCTCTTCCTGCCTCTGGCATTAAAGTAGAATCATTAATTAAATAACTATTTGCTGTGCTTTCATGACACCCAAAATTAGATGCTAGAGCTTCCATCATGCATTCTTTGTACTTAAACACACACACACACACAAGTCTTATTGATTTCAATGAAGGGGCCAGATTGAATTGTTAGCCCCAACTAGAGTAGATCCATTCAGTCAACTTCTACTGAGGTAGACATTACATTAAGGCCAAGGACAGAAATATGTGCATTTTGCCTTGTTTTTGGATTGCAATGACCAACATTTTTCGCCACTAGCTATGCTATGTGGGATCTGTAGTCCAACAACAGCTGCAGTGCTCAATTATCCCTGCTCTTCCTTTAGACCATTGAGTTTGCTATGAGTATTGCTACATCTGGATCAATCCAAGGCCTACATCACACTTGCAAAACCCATAAAAAAGGACTTCTGTGTAGCCCTATGACATTTTTCTAATACAGCCCAATCATATATTCAACCACCAGTCACCAAAGCCAAGTTCATATATACATGTTCATAACTTGATTATTCTATACTTCATTATCATACCTTTTTGGATTGGCTGATGCATGTATGAATTGATGAATTTGCATAGTATTCCATTTAGGATTATGCAGAGATATGAAAGTTCTAACCATAATGTAATCTCCATAACATCAACTGATGAATTTGCATGTATGAATAGAAAAATGAAGGAGGAAGTGAAAGAGAAATAACAATATTCAGTTTTAGTTATTATTAAGTGAATAATATCAAGTGAATATTTAGCGAATATTTATATGCAGGGTAACACAGTTGAAATCAATGGGACTTAAATAATCAGTTTCAATAGGTCTACTCTAAGCATGGCCAAACAGAAATTCAGTCCCACATATTCTTGTTCTTACTAGTGCTAAGTGCTAACTTTATGTCATATTTCTCATCAAGGAAGTAGTACATGATGTGGGTAGGTTTGATACACTATGATCTACTTTAGCCACGATATCTGCCTGTACATCTTTTAGATTTGGACTTGAAGTCATGAGGAAGGAAGGATGTCAAGTGATGAGAGTTGCTAATAGCTGAAATCCTAGCTCTCGAATTTCTGTGATTCAGTCTTTAAAAACAGTTAGAAAAATACAGCCTGAAACTACAGCAGGGATCCAAAGATTTGAGAGTTAAAAGGAAGGCTAATTAGTTTCAGATCTTGCAATTACCACCACCGTGGAAGCCGGACCATTTGGGAATGGAGCAAACAACATTAATATTAACACGACAACAAAAGTAACATTCTGCAGCACTCAGATTTTAGGTCAACGCCACTTTGAATTGATAAATAATGTATCACAGTAGCAAATGATGTGTGGGAAAGATATTGATTCAAAGAGAATAAGAAAAAGCAAGGGCAATCCCCCCCCCAACAAATCCAGCAGAGAGAGGACCAAACAATGCCTCTTTGATGAGACCATGTTTCAGTCTGTTCAGATGTTCTCCACCCAACCCTACATCATGGTCCATTTGGTCCATTTGGCAACAACGTCAAAACCCTCATTCACTTATTTTATTCCCTTGCGCTGAATTTGAATTATTGCTTGAGAATACAGGCTTGTTAGACCAGGCTACATGGTGGCATCATCCATCAGCTGATTGGGAGTCACATACCACCAAACAGATGGCAGAAAATTCTGGGTGTTATTTATGACAAACATGGAATATAACCTCTTTAAATGAAATGGCTTGGAGGCATCCCAAATATCCTGACAGCCAGAAGCTGAGAATAAACAAAAGTGTCTTTTTCTACGTACATGCTGATGAGAAGCTACACAGGGGATGAAGGCATCCTCTTTGCCTTCTTGTCATGTTGGGGAAACAACAGCAGGAGAGAAATTCCACATCCCAAATATAATTTCTCTTGGTTTTGAGATCCAATTGGCCATTACAAGACTTGGAGGTGCTACAGAGTTGCAGGAGGTGGTAGGGATTTGGGGTCAAGCAACTTGACATTCAGATGTGAAGTCGAAGGCTTTCATGCCTGGTATCCATAGTTTTTTTGTGGATTTTTCAGGCTATGTGGCCACGTTCTAGAAGACTTTCTTCCTGTCATTTTGCCAGCATCTGAAGATGCCAGCCACAGATGCTGGCAAAACAGGAAGAAAATCTTCTAAAACATGGCCACATAGCCCGAAAAACCCACAAAAAACTATTGACATTCAGAGTTTGCTAAAAAGGAAAAGTGAGAATGGCAGAGAAGTTTGCAAAATGAAGGGTGGGGAAGAGTAGTAATCTAGTTTGACATCACTTTAAATCCCATCTCTCAGTGCTACGGAATTCTGGGAACTGTAGGTTATTGTGGCGCCAGAGCTCTCTGACTAGTCTGACAGAGAAGGCTAAGTGTCTCACAAAACTATAGTTCCCAGAATCCATAACATTGAGCCATGACAGTTAAAATGGTGTCAAATTGGATTATTTCTGAAGTGTGGATGCAGCCTCAATCTGTCCATCTGCAATGCAACATCCTTTTTTCCTATTGCCTTCCACCTTGCCAAGCATTATTGTCATTTCTAGTGGGTCTGGGCAAAGTACAACAGTCTCAGTTTAATCATCTCAGTTTTTAGGGAGAGCTCAGGACTAATTTGCTCTAGGACCATTTATTTGTCCTTTTGGTAATCCAGGATGGGACTCTGTGTGATATACTGGTTTGAGTACTGGTCTACAATTCAGGAGACCAGGGTTCAAATCCCTGCTCAGACATGGTAATGTACTAGGTGACCCTAGGTAAATCAGATTGTCTCAGCCTCAGAGGAAGGGAAAGGCAAATCAAGAAAATTCCATGATAAGTTTGTCTTCGGGTTGTCATAAATCAAAAATGACCTGAAGGCACACAACAACAACAGTCCAGGCTAGCCACAGAACTCTTTTCCAGCACCACATCTCAAATGAGTCTTCTTCGGATTTCCTGACTGCAGTCTCCCTTTGAATTAATGACTGAGCCAAGATAAAGAGCATTTTTGACTATCTCAGTGTAATAGATGGAGGCCTCAGGAAAGGATTACCTTGCTTGACTTGCTAGACATTCCTAAGGAGGTGTTAGGGAGCATTATAATTCTGGTTGCATGCGTGCAGGAAAGGGAAGATCTTGGAGAAGATAGGAGATGACAAACTAAACAGGTCCATTGGGGAAGTTCCAGGACTTGGGAGAGATCAAGTTTGGTGAAATATTCAGCCTGGTCTGGAGAGCTCTGGTACCTCAACAAACTACCAATCCCAGGATTTTATAGGATAGAGTCATGGCAACTAAAGTGGCATCAAACTGTTTTAATTCCACAGTGTGCATGCACTCATGATCTCAGGTTCAAAAGAGCTAGGTAAAGCCTAGTATGTGGTTTAGCAATGTTTTGTTGTTGCTGCTATTTTATTCATTTTGATCCCATTTCCCCCCAATACTGGGATTCAAAGCAGCTTACAAATTATTAAAACCAGTACAAATTGAATATATATACTGATGTGATAAACAGATGCGATATATCACAACCTATAGATTTAAAACCATTTAAAATCCAATAAAGGCCTAGAAAAATCAACAAAACAGTGCACCATTAAAAGCCCATTTCAGTCAGTTCCCAAAAGCCTGAAGAAATAGATTTTTTTTTCTTGGTTGAAAAAAAAAAATTCTCAAAGAGAGAACCATTCTAGTCTTCCTAGGGAAGGTGTCCCAAAGTCTGGAAGCAGCCACAGAGAAGAGCCCTTTGCTTGTTCCTGCTGAACATACTTGAGCATTAAGAAGGACAGAAGGAAAGGCCTCCCAAAGACCTTAACACTTGAATGGGCTCATATAGGGGGAAATGGTCTGAGCTGCATGTTTAGCAAGAGAGCTCCAGGACCATGAAATACTTCTTCTAGGGATCTGCTCCATTAAAAGAATCTCCTCCACTAAAAGAAATCTTACTCTGGGATCTTGTGGGTAGGTGGGTGGTGTGGGTGTAGAAATAGATGGATTAATGGATGGATGTGGAGGTATTGTTAGTGTCTGCTTTCCAATTTATGTCCGACTTATGGTGACCCTCTTTTCCCAATCCATGGTTAAATTGTCTTCCATCATCCCATCTTCCTGCAGAATTGTTCACCATGCAGTTAGCATGTTAGAGTTTGATTTTATTCTAGGATTATATATCCTATTATCACTTTAGTCCAGACTTTCATCTAGAAAAAACAGTAGAAAATTTATTTGTCACTCCATATTCATTAAATTTTTCAGCAACAAATTTAAACTTTGCTATTGTAATTGGTAACCACCAACAGTGTTCAATTTTCTTTTTAGTAAAGATCAACATAAATATTATTAAATGTTACTTATATAGGTTAATTAGGGAATGAGTTTTATTTAGTGATTAATGGTTTTATTAACGAATAGTGGAATGAATTAATTTCATAGTACTTGTTTAATATTTTAATGGTAACCACTTAATTTTTCATTAAGGATTGAACCTTAACACATTACTCCTAGAGCTAATGTTTGCAAACTCTGCTTAAACTCCTGCATTCATTGTACCTGTTGAACGCACAATTGAAAGGCTAGTGCAGAGAGAGAGAGAGAGAGAGAGAGAGAAAGAAAGAACCCTAGAACATATTTGGTGTTATCTAATAATCCCCAAAAGAATCATTTTTGAATCTTGGCTGTAATTGAGTCTTCTTTCAACCCTCCTAATGAGAACTGTATTCCAATGCTTAGTACCTGCTGATGCTCCATTATATCCAGTCTGTGTATCTCAGTGGTGAGGGATGTTCATCTCAAGTGTGAAACGTGGAAGTAGGAGGCCATGCCTTATGCAGGTGTGTTTTGTGTTCACTGGGAACCTGCTTCTGGGTCCAAAAAAAGCTGGAGTAGCAGGTAGAATCTGCTTCTCAATCATAACTAACACCCAGACTTTCACAAGCATATCTGCCATCTCTTGCGTAACTGCCCATGGGAATGTGCCAGCTAGATTTTTTGAAGTGGCACAATAAGTCAGAGAGCCAGGATTAGCATCATAGCATTCTGAGGTAGATAACACAAATTCATTTGTTTTGCTCCAGTCCTGGTGTGTGTAAAATAAGTACACAGCACTGATTATTAGTGGCAGAGTTCAACCTGGAACATGAATGAAAACTCACATTTTAATCCTGTAACTCCTCCTGCTTTGGCTGATGCAACTACTAGTACCATCTTTGCCATCACTGGAATTACCCTGTATTGAGCAGCAATGGAGGTTGCTTTTCACACTTCTCATGATGGCCAGCTATTGTCTCCAGGACGAAATATTATGCTCCTCTATACCAGTTGCTGGAGAAAATGAACAGGAACATGCTATTGTGTCCATGCTCTTTCTCTTGTCTTTCTAGGGGTATCTGGCTGGTCATCAGAATGGTGAGGGACAGTATAGCATAGTGGTTTGGGCATTGGACTAGACACAAGGAAACCAGGGTTCAAATCCCAGCTCAGCTATGGAAACCAACTGGGTGACCTTGGGTGAGTCACACTCTCTCAGCCTAAGAAGATGACAATGGCAACCCCCTCTGAATAAACTTGCCAGGAAAACCTTATAATAGGATTATTTCTGCAGTATGTGTTTTTCGACAAAGGAACATTTCACACAGTGTGAATTTCCTACAGAAAAGGTCGAACAAAAATATGTCAAAGATGGAGCCAGCTTGTATTCTGCTGCTTGAGAGGCTAGAACATGAGCCGATGGATTCAAACGAGAGTCTGCCTAAACATTGGGAAGAACCTCTTTGTCATAAATACTGTTTGGCAGTGGAGTGGACTGCCTCAGAATGTGGTGGAGTCTCAATCTTTGAAGTTCTTTAATCAGAGGCTGGGTGGGCATCTTTCGAGAGTGCTTTAGCTGTGTGTGGAGGTTGGATGAGATGGCCCTTGTAGTCCCTTCCAACTCTAAGATTCTGTGATTCATGCATGTGAAATTCAAGCTCATGTAGTTTCCATACTTTTCATAATGTATCCCTCAAAGGAATACTTTCCACAAAGAATCTGCTTATCCAAAATGTCTGCATCAGGAGTTATATTGTTTAGAGACAGAGATGTAAATCCTGGGGCAGAAGATATAAAAGTCTTCAGGAAAATTGAAAACACACACAAAAAGAGGAAAGAAGGAAGGAAGGAAGGAAGGAAGGAAGGAAGGAAGGAAGGAAGGAAGCGAGATAAAGAAAGAGGCTGTATCTACGCTGCAAAACTAATACAATTTGACACCACTATAACTACCATGGCTCAGTATTATGGAATTATAGGATTTTTAGCTTTGTGAGATATTTAGCCTTCTCTTTCAGAGAGCTCTAGTGCTGCAACAAACTGCAAATCCCAGGATATCATAGCATTGAGCCATGGCAGTGTCAAACTGCATTATTTCTGCAGTGTGGCAGCAGCCAGAGAGAAAGGGAACCTAATACACATGGCAACTTACAACTTGTAAGTCTTTAATTGTATTCTAAAATCTGATGCCTGAGGCAGGTCACTTCAACCTCCCTAGTGGCAGGTTAGAGCCAACCTAGAACTAACGGGAAGGTACACAAATGCACTGAGAGAACAAGCCAGGACTTTGATTTCATTGGTAAAGGTGTGGTCTGTTGTTTTAAATCTTTGCCTAATGGCTAATTCCCTTTCACTATAAGTGACAGTCCTGCCTGTAGTTTTAATGGTACAGTTATTTCATTTCTTGATAATGCCAATGTATGACAGTGGGTGTAGCTTGGGAATGGGTGGAGCAATTATTTATTGCTCAGAGTATTTGTGGTATTAACTGTCAACTCTTGCATGGTGACTTATACGGGGATGACAGGAAAATCCAGAAGTGGTTGGGAGTGAATCAGGGAGGGAGCAGCCTCTAGACCTAATTTTACCCTCAGTGACTTCACCAGGCAAGCTGTAGAGTCATAAATACAATGCATATGGTTAATAATAATAATATTTTTATTTGTATTTTCCCACCTCTCCCTGCAGATAGAGGTGGGATTACATCAACAAATTAACACTACAGATATAAAATACAATCAATAAAACACTGACATAATTACTACTCACCTTGATCCAATACAGGCAGAGGCAGGATACAAATAAATATTATTATTATTATTATTATTATTATTATTATTATTATTATTATTATTCAATAAAATAGCTAAAACATCTAGAACATCTGAAACATGTAGAAAAATACATCATAACCAGAAGTGAAGCATTTTATCTTAAAGATCTCCTATTAGAGGTCGGATGGATAAGCTCACTGGAAGAGATCTGTCTTAAGTGCCTTCTTAAAGGCATCTTAAGGTGGTGATAAGATGGATCTCTTTTGGTAGGATGTTCCATAGTTTGTGGGCTGAGGCCATAAACTATCTATGGGAAGTTGACATTAACTTGGGCTTATGGTATGCTAATAAATTCTTCCCAGATGTTCTGAGAGTGCGGGGCGGATTGTGTAGGGAGAGGTGTTCCCTCAAGTAATTCGGGCCCAAGCCATGAAGGGCTTTAAAGGTAATAACCAACACTTTGTACTACGCCCAGAAGCTAATTGGCAGCCAGTGAAGAGTTTTTAACACAAGTGTTATATGGGCCGACCTAGGTGTTCCAGTGACCAATCTGGCTGCCGCATTTTGAACCAACTGAAGCCTCCGAACTTGGTACAGAGGTAGCCTCATGTAGAGTGCATTACAGAAATCTAGATGAGAGATTACCAGTGCAAGTACTACTGCTTCAAGGTCCTTTTGGTCCAGGTAGGGACACAGTTGGCGTATCAACCAAAGTTGGTACCAAGCACTCCTGGCCATCGCATCCATTTGCCCATGTGTAGAGTGCCTTAAAAAGTCATTAAAAGCATCACAGCAGGCTTTAGTTGGTTCCAATCAAAAGTTCAGGGTGGGAGGCAGCTGGGTTAACTCTTTAACCACCCTGAACAGCTCTGCTGGACGAGACTCTGCAGATGCAATATGTGCAGCATAGAAGGAATTCTTTGCTGCATTTATTGCCGCTCCATAGGAATCTAAATAGTTACTATGGCGTGTCTTGTCAGAGAAACATCGATGTTTCCATCAGCGGCGCTCTAATCATTGCACAGTCCACTTATTTTGACAAAGATTTTCCACATACCAAGATTTTTTATTTGAAGTGGGCTGGAAAGGACTCTTGGGAATGATAATGTCTGTAGCCCTGGTAAAGTCATTATTCCAGGTATTGACCAAGGGTTCGACAGAATCGCTGTCATTCCCAACCATAAAACCCTCTAGAGTTTCCTGGAACCTTTTGGGTTCCATCAGCTTTTGAGGGTGTACCATTTTAATTAGTCCTCCATCCCAGAGGGGGATATGGGTAGTAGCCTTCAGTCTGACTTTGACCAGGAAATGGTCCGTCCATGATAGAGCAGAGGTGTGAATCACCTCTACCAACAGATGTTCCTGACCGTACTGAAGACCGCATTGAGTGTGTTACCAGCACAATGTGTTGGCCCTGAGACTAATTGGGACAGGCCCATGGTAGTCATGGTATTCATGAACTCCCGAGCTGCGCCCGTCAGATCTAATGAGCTGGACTCGAAGGGAACGTTGAGGTCCCCCAGAACCAAAAGCCTGGTGACATTGTTTGTTGATTTGGGAACAGATAAAGAAAGCTGTTTGATTTTCTGTACCTACTGAAACAGACAAACACACCATATCCTCCTCCAACTGTTCTAATTTGACAGGGTCAGCCCCAATTAATTCTCTGCCATCCCAGTTTTTAAGCTACTATTAAAATGTCCCAGTTTCTCTCTCCTCCTCCCTTCCCCCTTTGTCCTTAGCTTACTTCAGTTTGTTGCAAACTGAGTTTAAAATGGAAAAGTAGTTTTAACTCAGCTGTAGAGAGAGGGAAAAGAGAGGAACGTTTTTGCCCTTCCTAATAAGTTCAGGCAAAAAGCAAAGTGATGCAGCTTTTCATACTTGGTGATTTCTTCCTCATTCATAATTTTTGCTATCTTGACCACACATTGATGTTGCTTGGCTACATGTGTCCCAGTTTTCTTATGTGAAATGTTGGAAGATATGCAGGTGGGTGAATATCTGCATGCAGAATGTCAAGGAACACAATGTTGCCTCAGAGAACAAGGTATCTTGGTTCAGCCTTGAGTAACAGCTCAGAAAGCTACCTTTAAGGGAAATAAATATATTGAATGGAAACCTGTTCTAAGTTCTTGTACACATGGGGTTGTACTTATCTGGCCATTGTGTAATGGATGTAAAGGTTGAATCTCCCGTATCCAGAATTCTGTAATCCAAAATACTCCAAAAACTGAAAGATTTTTTATGAGTGCTTTCTGATGGTTCAGTGTATGCAAACCCTGTTTCATGCACAAAATTGTTTAAAATATTGTATAAAATTATCTTCGGGCAGTGTATGAGGTGTAAATGAAACATAAATGAAATTTGTATTTAGGCCTGGGTTCCATCTACAAGATTAAATATATATATATATATATCTTTGTTGTTGTTGTTGGTAACTACCCTTGAGTCGATTTTGACCCATGTTGATGAAACATCTCCAAGAACCCCATCCTCCACTGCTCTGCTCAACTCCTGCAAACTCATACTCATGATCTCTTTAATAAATTCCATCCATCTTGCATGTGGTTTTCCTCTCTTTCTACTTCCCTCTGCCTTTCCTAGCATTATTGTTTCTTGCAATGATTCATGCTTTCTCATTATGTGTCCAAAGCACAACAGCCTGAATTGTGTCATCTTGGCCTCCAGGGAGATTTTTGGCTTGATCTTCTATTTCTCTGCACTGGTCATTGTCATAGTTTTCTTTATCTTTACACACTAGCTGTTGTACTGGGGCATTCATGGTTCTTAGTTTTAGTTCATGGTTCTTTCCAAAACTCAATCCAAAACTCATCTGGTCACAAGCATTTCGAATAAGGGAGACTCAACCCAAATTCAGTTTTCAATCAGTTGAATTTACATATGTGCAGACTCACTGTTGAACAATTTATTCAGTGGGTCTACTCTAGTTGAGAATTACTAACAGAATTCCAGCAAAGCAGTTGAATATTCTTGGATGATGCAAAACTATTTGCCACTGCCTGTAATGTATTACTTTGTACACCGGGACTGCAAAAACGACAACTGAACATTCCTGACTGATTCATTGACTGGCTGATTGATTGATTGATTGATTGACTGATTGACTGATTGACTGCATGAAGATTCTGTCTTCCTCTTGAAATGGGACCCATTGTACAATGGAACAATCAGCAGACGTATTGGCAGATCCACAGTCAGTTGTATAATGTCTGTCTTCAGCAGAAGCATAGAGTAGTGGAACTGCTATGCAAGTACATGAGTGTAGATTTACACTTTGTAAGTATGGTGCATGATCTCGGTGCAGACATGCTGAAGGCAACTGTAACTTGGGGTTTATCTATACTGTAGAAATAATGCAGTTTCACATTACTTTAATTGCCAGGGCTCCACCCTACAGAATCTGAGGATTTGTAGTTTTGTGAGGCATCAGCACTCATTGTCAGAGGAGGCTGAAGGTCTTGTAAAAAAAAATCCCAGGATTCCATAGGATGGCACTATGACACTTGAAGTTGTATCAAACTGCATTATTTATACAGTGTAGCTGCACCCCGAGCCAGTGGTAGGGATAATGCTCTGGGTCAAGTTATGGATGTTTTAGAATGTCATAACAGTCATTCTTCATAATAAAAAATCTCTGCTCTGGCTTGTGTTCCTCCCATCTACCTCTTTGGCAAGTGTTTTGTCCATTATGAAGGGTGCCCTAAGTGGAAGACATAGAGAAAAATGGATTATCCTTAAACACATGCTATGAATAAATGTGATAGCAGGGACAGGGCGAGAAATTAAACTGTGTCCATGTCAAAATATATGCAAACATTTATCCAGAGTAAAGAGGAAGTATATGTATGAATCAAGCAAACAAATACCAGCTGCAAGTTATCCTGAGACTCTTGAACATATTGTTAATAAGCAGTCTTGTTTTACATGACATAATGAAGCCGCAAAGTGAAAATAGTAGCTGGAAAGTCTATTAGCTGAATGCATTTCACTCTCACAGTCTTTTCTGTGAGAGTGAAATGGAAGGAGTGGTAATTTGACTCTTCTAGAGTTCCATTCAAATTTAGGCCGGCTTACATTCACATCATTTAATCCAAGTCAATGTCTTTTAAAAAGCAAACACAATATGTCATACTTCTATTTTCATAGTTATTGGATTCAGTGTGAGTTTCTTTGCTTGCTTGTCCAAGCACTTGCAGCATTTCTGTGGCCACCAAATAGCAATGTGCGCATAAAATATAAACTGCAGCTTAAAATATTAAATGCAAAAAAGAAAAAAAATAAATAAAGAAAACTACAAAAGCAATGGCAACAAAGCAAAAGTCAGGGCAAAACAATAAAATTAGATTCAGAGAAAAGGTTATGTGACCTCAATAATGGATTGCCCTTGAACAAGATTTTTTTTAAAAATACTTTAAGGTTCATGAATGGAGTCTGATAGTAGATTAAACTCAGCAGTTTATGGTAGTATCAGGTGGACTCTGGCTTGGTAACCCAGAGTTCCACCCTGAATAATCAATTAAACCACCTTACTATGGAATTCATACACAATGTGTAGTGGCAGCAACTAAGTAACACAAGGCTATGACATACCAATTCACCAACAAGGAGCAACCATTATTTCCAAACTATGGCTGCATCTACCCTGCAGAATTAATGCAGTGTGGCACTGCTTTAACTGCCATGGCTCAATGCTAAGGAATTCTGGGATTTGTAGTTTTGTGAGACATTTAGCCTTCTCTGTCAGAGATCTCTGGTGCCACAACAAACTTCAAATACCAGGATTCCATAGGATCGAGCCATGACATTTAAAGCAGTGCATTAATTCTGCAGTGTGACAGTAGCCCAAATATGTCAAACTATGGAGATTATCAGATAAAAAAAAGGCCGGGAATAAAAGGGATACTCCTAGCCAAGTAGCACGATCATGCTGAAGATATTCAGACACATTGCGCTTATCCAGGACTTTACCCATGAAGATCAAGCAATGTTCCAGCAACAAACCATTCATGGAGAAGTCCCATGAGATGGTTTGTTGCTGGAGCATTGCTGGTTCTTCATGAGTTAAGTCCTGGATAAGCACAATGTTGTCTGAAAATCTCCAGTGTGATCATGCTACTTTGCTGGGAATATGCTTTTTTCCCTTCGATTTCCCTCTGTTTGATAATGTCTTATTTATTTATATCTAATTTTAGTGTTCCATGTGTTAATATATCAGCAGAACATGCAAGATGTTTAAGAACATGGCTCAGAATGTTTTGTACATCTTTAGCTTCACTTGAAATCACAAGAACTTTTTATGTTTTAGAAAATATCTAAGCATATTGTCTTCTTCAAGGTAGCTGTAACCTCATTTAGGCCTTATGGTCACTTTTTAA
>NC_056527.1:16555979-16613415 GCF_019175285.1 Sceloporus undulatus
CTTCTCTCCCTCACACAAATAAGACTTTAAAAGATGGTATAATGTATATGCTGAAGACCTGATAAAGAAGCTGATAATTTGGATGATTTTTGAGAGGGAGCTAGACAAATGCCAGATAAAGTTATTAGTGGGCACCAGTAATATGTCTAGATATTAGTTTTTTGGCAGTTATTTGTCTTCTCTGTTTGACTGCTGTAGAAATAGAATGCTGGACTCTCTGTAGGACTATTTATATTTTATGTTAACTGGCAGCCTATTTGATGGGGTGAGCAAAGGGGGACCTGTGGACCTCATGTGACTCTAGTGGCCTCCCAACTTTCCTTCACTGCATCCCACCCCCTTTTAAATTGAACCTTCCATACCCAGTAATGTAAAGTTGATTGACTTGGACTCATATGAGTCTCATGTCACTTCAGTGCTATGACTAGGACTTAACTCAGCAGCAAATGACACACTGACTCGACTCGTGACTTGTACATTTTTAGCAACCAACTTGCTGACATCATGCCTTTTGAGCAGCAGGAAAGACCCCCACCTGCTAAGTGCAGGGCCCATTTCTTGGAGATATTGGGCTTGAGGTGGAAGGATCCTCTGATATGCAGGGGAACATGCTACCAAGCAGACCCCAACACCAACCTCAAGCCCATTGCTTAATGTGCTTGATGTACCCCTCTGAGAAATGTGTCCCATCTCCTTTTCAGTTAAAAGCTGACTCCAGACTTGAGATGCAGCTTGAGACTTTAAAGTATCTTGCAAAGACTTGAGCCTCGACTTGAGACTTAGGGTAGAGACTTGAGATTTAAAGTAAAAGACTTGAATACATCACTGTCCATACATCTGGGGGAGCCTGGGGCAGGCAACTGACATCTTTCAGGGAGGGCTTGACTCTTTTCATCTGAGGAAGACCCTTTATCCAAAATTTGAAAGGATGTTTGAACATTTCCAGTCTGGGAATAAAAGCTTCCTCTATGTGGTGCAACAGAAGAGCCCTCCTTCTATCCACCATCTTGAAGGAGAGAAAGGCAAGCCAGCTCCAACAGGCCTCCGAGGGAGAGCAGATCTGCTGGACTTTTTCCCTTCCCTACTCTCATTCCCTTCTCTTTTTGTGTCTTGTCTTGTTTAGATTGTAAGCCTGAGGGCAGGGAAATGTCTAATTCACAAATTGTAAGCCGCTCTGATAGCCTTGGCTGAAGAGTGGGGTATAAAGAAATAAGTATTATTAGTCCCAGAGCTTGACGACTGTGGAAAAGAAGATGGTGAACTAGATGAGTCTTTTGTCTTATCCATAAAACTATGGAATTCTTTGAGTAAAAAGGTACCACAGAAGTCATATAGATGAATGCTTTCTTAATGCAGGAATTTTGCAAATACAACAGCCTTGATGGATGGCCTTTTAAATCTCTGTTTAAATATGCCCAGCAAAGGAGAGTCCATCACCAGCCATATTTTACACTTGACAAGTTCTTCCATCAGCAATAGTTTTCTGATGCTTTCCAGATATTGCATCCAAAGTAAGAGGAGAAGAAGGAGATTGTACAGGAAAATCCAGATTGAAGTTATTAATTTGTTTGTAAATGCTTGGCTGTTTTCCCTATTAGATTTTTATTTGTTGTTGTTGTGTGTCATTGCCATCCTCTGAGGCTGAGAGAGTATGACTTGCCCAGTGGCTTTTAGATACTGTGCATAATTTTTAATGTTGAGCAGTGATGGAACAGGAAAACATGTGATAGAACTGAATCTTTAGTTTTAATGGATGTTTCAACTGATTCTGAAAACACAAGTCAAGGATTGTTCATCCAAGGACTTTTTCTTTCAAAATCATTGGACAAAATATATTGAAAATGTAACGAAGACTCAAAATCATTATTTATCCAGAGATCAAGTAGTTTAAATGCAAAATAAGTTCATCCGTTGGGGGATTTCCCCCCTCCCATTCAGGTATTAAGTATCCAGTGAAAAGAAATGGCTCATTTAGAGTCATCGAGCTCTATTGAGTAATTACTTTAATTAGCTAGTTTTTGGGAAAGTGCACATTAGCTACATGACAGATCAGAATGGCTGTGGTCTATTGAGTAATTATTTAATTAGGCCATGTTTTAAAAACTGTTTATTGCTCATATAATGGACTAGAACTAGCTCCTTCTGGTCTTTTGTGTGAGTATTTAATGAGGCCAAATGTACTATCAATTGCAAAACACACGCATGCCTGCAAACTGAAACCATTCAGTGATTTAGGCAGAAGAATTTACTGCATCAGACACCAGATGCTTCTTGCTCAAGGAATCCTCAAAGATTTTTCAGGCTGTTGAGAACATTTTGCCTACTGTAATATGGACTGGGAGAAAGAACATCTCTGCAACCATTCCATTCAAGTGCTAGAGACAATGAAGGAAAATGGGAAGCACAAAACAGCATAAAGATTTTTGCAGATTCCTTTGATTGTTTGTTAAAAGGAGGGGGGAAATTGGCTGGCTTCCAAGAATGATGTTTTCTTCAACAAAAGACAAGAAAGTGAAGCTGGAATCTAAGATGTTCTCACATCTTATTAATGATTCTAGCTTAATTAACCCAAGTGGTGAAAAGATCAATGTTGAAATACAGCTCAGGACAGGTATGGAATACACTCATCCCTCCACATTCACTAGGGTTAGGGCCACAGGACCACTATGAATGTGGAAAAACTGAAAATTATAAAAATATTATGTTTTTACCTGAGAGAACACCTCTCCAGGAATCTCTAGGTCCTCCGGTGCAACTCTGTGGTCAACATCTGCCAGACATTAACCATAGAATTGTGCTGGAGGCACTACAAATGCCTTGAGAAGGGTGGTCTCTAGGAATCTCTAGGTCCTTCAGTGTGACTTTTGGTTAAAGTTGGCCATAGAGTTGCACTAGAGGACCTAGATATGCCTAGAGAGAACATATTAATAAAATCTGTGAATAATCCGCAAAAGTCAAAGCCGCAAATGTGGAGGGATGAATGTAGATGTTTCTCTCTGTAGATGTTCTGTAGAGGCGACTCATTCTCCATTATCATGCAGTTCCTGTCTGCATTGGCCATAAGTCCAGGGTCAGTCCAGAGCATTATGCTCCAGAACTGGCCCTGGATTAGCCTCAATGGCAGTTGCACACACTGGGACTTTGGTGCAGCATGGATGAGCTCATCCTCAGGAGAAGTGGCGACATTCTGGACAGCCTATCCACAGAGCTCCTGCAGGTACAGAAGTGGTGTTGGTGGCTCTGGCGATAGGTCATCCTTGTGCTGCTCAATATGGGGAAGGGGGATAATGTAGTGCTTGGTGTGCAAACAGCTGGCTCAACCTGATTCAGGCTCAGTCCAGTTGTTTACATGTCACAAAACCCTGCACTCACTCCAGGAGTTTGTGAAAACACTGAGGTTTTTCATCTCTGGGGCAAAGTTGGGTTAATGGTGAAAGCCCTCAATATTCTGCCAGAGGTCACAGTACATTGTGCAAACAGATATCACCAGCCTTGGGGCAAGCATCGGAGTTGTCAACTGTGCAGACCACCCTTTAGTATGCCCTTTCAAACACTATCGTACCTATCCAGTCAATGTGTGTACACATTAAGATACCATATACACATTAAGATACCTGGACAAAGATTATATCCATACAGCTATACGTGCAGGGATTTTGACTGGACATTTTAATTAATGTACACATAGGCCATGGGATGTTATCCCTCCCTCTCCATATCCTTTGTTTTGTTTGCCTAATAATATCAGCCAAAAATTGCTAATGGCAGAAGCTGTAGCAGAGTATTAGGATCCACATGACTAAAGACAGATTGTGCTGCTCTGTGACTATGGCTAAGCAAGTCTAATCCTGTGAGCCACCCACCTTCCATATCAGTAGGGTAGATTATGAACTACCTGTAGGATTTAATCTGGAATTTAAAGTAGTTTTTCAAGCTGCTGAAGCTTGTGGGCTTATATATTTCTTCATCTGAATATTTACTTTAAAATTTGGACTGAAAAAATAAATTGAGTGCCCCGTTGACATGAAAGCCACAAGCTTCCACTGAAGGTCTCCAGATGAGGGAACCTGACCAAGAAATAGGTGAAGTAAGGAATAATTCAAAATGATAATCATAATAATTTGTTGTGGTGGTTGTTGTGTGCTTTCTAGTCATTTCCGACCTATGGCGAACCTAAGGCAACTCTATCACAAATAAATTATCATTATATATCCATTAGGCAATCCAGATGCCCTCCTTGCAAGAAGTACTGCTGTTAACATTATGAAGAAATATAATTTATACAGGAAACTATCTCATGGAACAAAGCTGTCTAACTTTTGCTATTTTTGAACAAACTAATTTTCATTTGCAAAACACCAGCCCACATTATACTGAGGATCTGGGTACAGGAGATGGGAAAGGATTGTTTTCTCCATAAGAATGTTCATGGGAATTTTTAGAATTCAGGCTGCCTTGGCAGCTGTCTGAACTAATAATTAGGCTAGATCGTATTAGCTCAAACCTAGAAAAATGGGATTGTGTGTTGTTTGTATTAGGGTATTATGTACTTGACACTGGAAGAAAAGAGTGACCAATATCATTATCCTGGCCAAAAAGTTGGTTTTCTGACATGTGGCAAACCCATTTGGGAAGAATAACATGGTGACAATATTTTTGTGCAGTTTTTGCCTGGTATTTGTATATCCCAATTTTTTGGGAAGGAAATTGTTTTTTAATAGTATAGGTACCTGAGAGGAAGAGAAAGGTCAGGTGTCTGGCCCTATTCTTTGGTATATCTCACTGGTGGGCCCAGTTTTTGCAGTTCTCGACACCTCTAGAATTAATGGACCACTTTATTTTGTCCAGAAAGGGATAAACTATCTTTCCTTTAAATAGTTATGTCCCCCATACTGGTTGTCATAAAAAAAATCCTGTTTTCCAAAACCAGATGTGGATTGCCAGCTGCTTCTGTTTGTTTGAGAGGGTATCTTTGGCAGGCAGTGTGGCCCCTGGAGTGTCTGAGGACCAGAAAATTCATTTGATACTCTTGCCCACTTTTGTTTACCATAAATCTCATCAGGAGTATAATTGGAGATGGGGAACAAATGAAAGCATTGCCTCCCCCCTAAAAAAAATTTTTTTTTTTGCTCCTCAATGAAATTTACCTACAATCCCACCAATTCTTTTCATTGCAGTAACTTAAAACCTTAGCAGAGCATTTAGAAATACACTTGTTCCTCCACATTTGTGATGCTGATTTTTGTGGATTTGATTATTCATGGATTTTATTAATATGTTCTCTTTAAGAATATCTAGGTCCTCTAGCACAACTCTATGGACAACTTTAACCAAAGTTGTGCTGAAGATCTAGAGATTCCTAGAGAGAACACTCCACTAAGCACTTGTAGCTACTCCAGGGCAATTCTATGGTCAATGTCTGGCAGAAGTTGTAATTTGCAGTTTTTCCACAGTCATGAGGATCCTGTGCCCCCAACCTCAGCTAATGTAGAGGGACGAGTGTACAGTTTAGGCCATGAAAAATGACAAAGGAAATTTGAACACAGCAAACAGACTGAGATAAAAACAATGCTAGAAGTTTTAGGAAAATTTCATTGAGAGTCAAAATTCTTATTTTGCAGGAGGGCAGGTGCTAGTCCTTCCCCAACTTAGCTACACCCCATAATCCTGTTTACTATGAGATTCATGTCAATACATTGCTTGTTTTTGATTTTGTTATTTTAAATACCTACCCCAGGTCATTCACTGTTCCTGTTTTTGACTGGTTGGTTGTTGTTGTTTAGATTTTTTATTGGTGTCTGTTCTAGCTTTGTCTTTCATGGGCTGTTCAGTTCCTTTCTTAGAAGTTCTATATTATATATTACATATCTGAGAGGGAGTGGATGCATTTTATCTGTAATATAGATGAAGGTGAAGCACTTTCATGAAGCCTGAGACACTCAGTGATTCACAAACTACACCTGCTAGAATGTGTTTTGAACAGCTGATCACATATTATAAAAAGAAAATTATGATTATGGTTTGCCAAGGATCTCTTTAGTCCAATAGACAATCTACCCTTTAGGCTTTTAAATCAGCAGACAACACAGCTGTTGGAGAAAATACAACATATAGCAGACAAATTGCCAATAGCAGAAAACAGTGGAACTGAATGGAACTGAACAGTGATGGGATAACTTGCCATTTGCTTTCTCACACAATCCAATTTGTTATATCACAAGTTCTTACAGTTTTGTAAATGAAGAAATTTAATAAATTCATTTTCACCAAGGGCTCAAAATCCTGTTGACTGGGATTGCTTACAAGGATCGTGTAAGCAACTTCACTGGCTGTGGGTGCATTTCCAGACACAACTCAAAGTTCTGTTTTTGACTTTGATGCCTTAGACATTTGGCTCCAGACTATCTGAAAGACCATATCTCCCTACATAAAAGCTAGCTGAAGTTTTAAGGTCTGCAGGGCAGGACTTTCTCTTAGTCCCACTACCATCACAGGAATGTTTGGTGAAGACAGAAGAGAGAGTCTTCTTAGTGGCTGCTCCCAGGTTATGGAACTCGCTTCCAAAATAGGTCTGGTTGATCCCCCTCTTTGGTCTCTTTCTGGATGTGTCTGCAATGGCCAGAATACTCTGGGGGCAGCCTAGAGTATCCTGGTTGCACAGCTTTCTCAATTTGGCCTAGCATTCCAGCAATGAGCACATAGCTAGGTGCCTTTCTCTGACCTCAGAATGAGTGATCCATGTTGGTGATGGACATGCTGGGCAGCTCAGTGAGACACCCATACGAACAAATGTTGTGGCATGAGAGTGGAGGGCTCTTGATCTTCCTGGACAATCTGGAGCAAGAGCTATTTAAAAAAAAACAAAAAAAACTTTTATACCCCAGTTCTGGTGTTGAACATGCTGGATGTTTTCCAGAATACTCACACCAGAACTGGAGTTTGGTACATGCATTGTCTGAAGAGGATGGGAGAATGGCAGGAGTGGGGAATGTGCCTTTGGGCCTGGGCAGACAGGGCAGATGCTGGCAAATGCAGGCCTTGGGCACAATTCTTTGGGGGAGTTACAAATGTATAAACACTGTAGTTATGGTGCTATACAGTGACTCCTGTTCTGATCATCCCCAATCTCCACTTATTGGGCAGCAGCTACTATGATTGAAAGAGGTCTGTTCTCCTATCACTGAGGAAACAGTGACCTGACAGTCCCATGAGCAATTTCCAGTGTGATAGGCAGAAACAGGACCCTAGACATGACTTCTGGTGTACATCCAAACTACAAACCTGCCTCTACAATAGGAGTGTAATTCCATCCCGTACTAGTGTAACTACTGTTTCCCGATCTGCCTTTTTTGGTTGATTCAGAACACTTCTGTCTTGTTTGGATTAACATTTAACTGTTCACCCTCATTGAGTCCATTACTAACACCAGGCACTGAAATGGCTTCCCCGGAATTACATTTGAGTGCCATTGACATATCGATGGCACTAAAGCCAACTTTCCAGCCAATCTCATGTATATATCAAAGAGGAAAGAAAGAACCCAGCAGGACACCACTGACCAGCAGTGATAACATTTCTGTTGCTGTTGTTGCTGTTGTTGCTGTTGTTGCTGTTGTTGTTGTGTACCTTCAAATCATTTCCAACTTATAGGCACCTTAAAGTAAACCATCATGGGTGATTCTTGGCAAGATTTGTCCAGAGAGGGTTTGTCTTTGCTTTGTTTTCCTCTAAGGCTTAGAGGTGTAGAATCATAGAATCATAGAGTTGGAAGAGACCACAAGGGCCATCCAGTCCAACCCCCTGCCATGCAGGAAATCCAGATCAAAGCATCCCCGACAGATGGCCATCCAGCCTCCGTTTGAAGACCTCCAAGGAGGGAGACTCCACTACACTCCGAGGAAGTGTGTTCCACTGTCGAACAGCCCTTACTGTCAAGAAGTTCCTCCTAATGTTGAGGTGGAATCTCTTTTCCTGCAGCTTGCATCCATTGCTCTGGGTCCTAGTCTCTGGAGCAGCAGAAAACAAGCTTGCTCCCTCCTCAATATGACATTCCTTCAAATATTTAAACAGGGCTATCATATCACCTCTTAACCTTCTTTTCTCCAGGCTAAACATACCCAGCTCCCTAAGTCGTTCCTCATAGGGCATGGTTTCCAGACCTTTCACCATTTTAGTCGCCCTCCTTTGGACACGCTCCAGTTTCTCAATGTCCTTTTTGAACTGTGGCGCCCAGAACTGGACACAATATTCCAGGTGGGGCCTGACCAGAGCAGAATACAACCAGTGATTTTCCATGGCCGAGCAGGGATTCAAACCCTGGATTCCAGAGTTATAATCCAATGGCCAAACTATCCCACTACTCTGAGTCTCACACTGACTCTCATTTCTATCCCACCAGTCAAATTCTCAGAATAACTGAAAAATTCAAAACAAGGTGTAATAAAATCTCCTTAGTTTCCTTTGGATATCAGCATGTAGGCTGATGGCTTATGTTTGACTTAATTGGTCAACATTTTGTTCTGGCTTGCCAGAGGGCTGTCAATCAGGTGTGTGTGTGTGTGTGTGTGTGTGTGTGTGTGTGTGTGTGTGTGTTTATGCATACTGTATTTAAAACTAACCTGCAGAGTCCACAAAATCAACATTTGTCACGTATACTTTTCTCTTTCTTTATATTTTTATTTTTAAATAGTTCGTTGGAAAGCACCAGTGTCGGAACTGTCATGTTTGTTTTGTTTGGAATTCGATCTCTGGACAAATGTAAGGAATGATTTGAAAACATTAACCTTTAAGAAAACATGGGGGAGACAAATAGTTCAACGGTAACCCATTTTGTTAGTGTTTGAAATAAAAGGGGTAGCAAAATGCTTTTGGCCAGGCACAATTTATTTGTGCACTTTTTAAATCTGAATGTCAAGTAGAAATCTATAGCAGTGTTCTAAACGTTTGGTGGCTAGTATTTGCTTATGAAAATGTAAACATCATCTGAGACAATAAATTATAGCTGCCAAAGTGAAACTGGAAAGGGCTCCTAAATATGGTTATGTAGATGAGAAATTTCATTCCCACTGAGTGATGTACTCTCTTTGAACCATCTATTCATGTCCAATAACTAACCAGTATTAGATATAAATTCTTAACAGATTTGTCTAAGGCCCTGTTTGCACTGGCCAGGATAGTCCAGGGATAGCCCACAGCATCTTTGTCCTAGAGATGCCCTGACCTCATCCTGTTACCTCAGGCCCACCATTCTGATACTGGGTGGCTTGTCCCAAACACAGTCCAGGCAACCAGCCAAAAGCTGATTGCTGCACAGCTGATCACCAACAGCTAATGAGCAAGTCAAGTCACAGAGCAGCTTACAGTTCAGCACTTACTTTATTTTAGTAAATGCAAGGCTCAAGTCCCAAACAGAGTTCAGCAATATCCAAGTCAGGTAAAAGGCATCCAAAGTCAACAAGCATAGTCCAGGTTAAACACAGAGTTAAGGAACACGATGGGGAGCCAAATAGATCAGATAATTTCCAACAACTCCTTGAGGGCAGGGCTGGAAAAAAATTATAGATCAGCAGCTCAATGCAGCTGCTACTTTATTAACTGCTGCTTCCTATAAATTCTTGAAACCTCCTTAAGTCCTCCCCTTGTTGTCTCTGCTAGCTTGGTGAAGGTAGGTAAGGGTAAATTGTCTTCTGTATCTGAATGGGCAGAACTCTCTGCTAGAGCTGATTTGAGCTCTGCATCTTTGAGACATGTGGCTCTGGAACCTTCTCCTGTTCTGATTCAGCAACATCTCCCAGCAGGTCCAGAGCTCCAGCCTTTGCATCAGAGTCCATGCCCATAGCAATAACAATATCAAGAGCACTTACATTTCTATAATGCTTTATAGTGCTAAATACTCTCTAAGCACTTTACAATGTGTTAACCAATTACCCCCAACAAGCTATGAAAGGATGGTAGGCTGAGTCTACCTGTAGCCCTACAGGATCGAACTCAAAAAGTTTTAGCTGCAGTACCAGCATTTAACCATTGTGCCACTGGGGCTCCATGTTTTGGAAGCAGGGCATGATATGGCTGTTCACATGTGCATCATACTGTGCTGCCCAGCTCCACCAGCATTGCAGCATGCCATTCATTCTTGAGGACAGAATATGGTGCCCAGCTTCAATCACATGGCTGGGCACCTTGGTCTGACCCCAGAGGAAGTGATGCATGGTGGTTGTGGGTGGCACAGTGAGACACATTCTAAACCACTGCAGGGCATCAAAACAGAGTGCTTCAGCTCTTCCATGAAGATAAGGAGCAAATAAGGAGATGAGGTTTTTTTATAGTTCATGTTAAGAGTGGTATATGCTGGGTTTGGTGCTGAATGGGCTGGACATCATCTGGTCTGTTTGTGCCAGACTCAGGGTTTTGGCTGTGCATCATCCAGACTCTCTGCCAAGAGGATGCGGGGGGAGGTCAGTTTATTTGGCACATGCAGACAGGAGCTAAAAAGAGTTCTCAGCTAAGAAGTGAATATAGCGTGAAGAACATAGCAATGAAAAACTAAATGTAGGAAGGAGAGCAGTAAGAAAAGAAATTTGTGCAGTGTTTTGATTCAAAAGGGTTGCCTTGAAATCTTTTCTGACTGATGATGGCATAAGCATTACCACTGTTGTTTCAACTGTGAGCACACAAGTCACTTCTGTGAACAAAACGTCCATGCAATCCTTTTGAAATGAATCAATAATTATTTATCAAGCCACATATTTATTATGCTCATTTCCCAGCAGCTTGCCTTCATGTGACATTTTTGCTTTTCAAAGGGAGAAATATTTAAGAAAGAAGGAAGTGTATATATGGAGATGGGTGGGAGTTTCAGTTCTCCTTATGATGTTTTCATAATATTCATGAAAGAAGAAAGAACTGTACCTATTTCTTTTCAAGTTGAGAATCTTTGTACGTATGAAGGGTAAGTCTCTAAGACAGAGGGATATGAAAGCTCAGCAATAGCTGAATTTTTCCTCCCAGAGGCAGCAAAATAAAAAGAAAGAAAGAAAGAGAAAATGAAAAAGAGAGAGAGAGAGGGGGGATGTGAAAGGGAGAGGATATGAGCCAAGAAAATAAATATGTGCATGAGTGCCTGCCTGTGTAAAAACCAGCGCTTTAAAAAGTTACTTTTTGGACAACAGCTCTCAGAATTCACCAGACCACATGGCCACTGACCATTAGATAATTTTAGGAGACATGTAAGGTAGCAGTGACTCTGCCACTGATCCTAAGTCCCATGACAACAAGACAGTCACAACTAATGGCCAAACTAGAGTTGATATTTAATTTCATGACTATAGTTAATGTACATGATTGTTGCTATGTTAAATCGGGAATCATATCAATTGCTTGGTACAAGAATTTCATTGGGTGCTGGGCTGTTCCTGAGCACAGTTCAAAGTGCTGGTTATGACTTAGGCAGCCCTATACATCTTGTGTGCAGACTATTTGAAAGACCATATATCACCTTAGAAGACTGCATCCTCACCAGTTTGCTTGGGGAGGCCACAAGAGAAGGTCTTCTTGGTGGCTGTTCCCAGACTGTGAAGCTTCTTCCATAGGAGGTTAGCCTAGGCCCTCTCTGCTCATCTAATGCTAGGGAAAGACTTAATTATTCATATGGGCTTTGGATACTCATTGACTGGTGTGGGAGGGTCTTTTAATAGGGAGTGTTGTTCTCCTCCATTTCTTATTATGTTTTTAAAATGTTTTCATTAACCTCTTGGTTTTGATACCTTATTTATTTTAAAATTCTTCTTTAGTTTTGTTTTAAAATTCTTCTTTGCAACTTATTGGTGTTCATGTCTATTGTTTAAATGTGCATTGTGAACCACTCTGAAATACTGTATATATTCATGAAATTTTAGTCAAAAAAATTGAAACAAAAAACCTAAGTCACCTTATCCATGGGTCAATCTAATTACTGTACTTTAACTCCTATTAAAAGACATGAACCATTCCCTGGTGAAAGGCAAAAATGTACTCTGTCCTGGAATCACTGACCCTCCCCCTACTCTCTCATCCACCCAGCCTTCATTTTGAAGACAAATAGTTATGCCTGCTGGAATTTTCTCCATTCTTTGGTATCATTTTATTTTGCTTCATTCTTTAGATCTTTTGTTATATGCCCCTAAGTCATCAACTTATCCACAGATCATATAAAAATCCTTAATTTTGGCTCCCATTCCTGTCCTGAACTTATACATGAATTCAATTTATAGTCTGCACCCCCCTCACTGCCTTAGTGATGCCACTGGCTGTAACTATGAGTATCGTAAGTTGCCAAAATGATGGGAAAGGGGCTAATCAATGTGGACACCATCAATACAGTCATTGAACAAGCGCTGAAAGGAGAGTGCAGGATTTTGAAAATCCAGATTTGACTATTGAAATGACCAGGCCTGGGAGCCTATCTCTCTAGCCTGAAATGGTGGAAGGTAGCAGAGTAATGACCTCCCTAAAAGTCCACGTTCAAAGTAGGTGAGCTGTATTACAGAGGAGCAAGCATCGTCATGTCCACAATAAAAGCTCAGCCCTCCCGACAAAAATATGTGAAATATGCCAGATTCCAATATAATCAGATCAGCCCAGAAACTGTAGGACTGGGAGCATCAGGACAGATGTTATGCTTTGCTAATTTTGTTGTCAAAAGAAGCATTTCTGTTACTTTAAAAATGTTCTTTCCACTGTGAGAAAGTCTTCAAAAAGAGTTCCATTTCAAGACTATTCACAGATCAAAATGGATTCTGAGCAAAATTCACACGTCGTGATGATGATAATGATGATCAGCACAGCAAACAGCCTTTTTTTCATAGAAAATAGCCTTTTCAGCATAAAACATAATATTCCTGTGCATAAATATTACTCAGGAAATGCTATTCTCTGCAAACAAAAAAAGAAAGAAAAAAAGAAAAGAAAAGAAAAGAAATAGTCCAGAACAATGAAGATTCTTGTCAGTCTAGGATTCTCTTTGTCAGAGTTTTCTAAACATGTGAATGAATGTTAGGTATATTTAATATATTCTTTTCATCCCAAAGCATCAGTAAAGAGTTGTGTGGACTAAACAATACTTATGTTAACCTGCTGTCTTCAGGTGTGTTGCCCTGGTTTGCTCTCATGATTTTACAATAAGATTTAAGTAACAGCCCAGTTGACTTCTGTACAGGTACAATGTTGGGAAATGGGGTGTGTGCATTATGCCCACAACTTTTTTATGAATAGCCATCACTTTAACCCTCCTCACTCACTAGGCAGGAGGATCACTCACATATATGTCACACCATTTTGTTGGTCTCTTTCCTGGTTATACTTGTCTGTCCCACTCCACTGCTCCTGTGATATGGACTTTAAATGACCATGATTATATTCCAAATTAGAAAGATGACACATTATTTCTCTTTATACTTGGAAGCTACCATTGTTTTTTGGATGAAAAATCATTCGTTTTCATACCAGACTTTATTTATTTATTTAATTTATGTCCTGCCTTTTTTCCAGCACAGGATCCAAAGCAGCATACTGTCTTTTAAAACTCACAATACTAAAAAAACAAAACACAACAACCCTCCTTTAAAAAAAAAAACAAATCCCTGTGACTAAGGCCTGGTCCAGACCGCCCCAAAGTGGCGGCCTGCACCCATCCCTTTTCACACTGGATTGAGGCCAGAGCAGCCTCACCGGCAGCCCTGTGACCCTAATCTGGTGTTTTTCCGGGCCAAAATGCTGCTTCTCCATGGCCCAGAAAAGGGGTGTCCTTGTGGCTTCATGCCCCCGGACACCCCAGTGCTAAAGAGGAGAAAGGGGCAGCCCTTTTCTCCTCTGCTTCTTGGTGCAGCCGTTTGGTTGCTGTGCCAATGATGTACGCGGCCAAAAGGAGCTCCGAAACAGAGCTCCTTTTCGCGCCACTGGTAAGGTGTGATAAACGCCCTCCAGAGGTGATGTGTCCTGTCGATGCGCTGTTTGCATGTGTCACACAGGACACATCATGCACGTGAACCTCATGTGGGTGGGGTGGCACTGTCATGGCACTGCTTGCACATAGTAGGGCTCAGGACCGTGAAGTTGGTGTGCAGTACCGAGCCCTACTATTGCCGCCAGGACCTAAGAATGACTTAGAGATCCATTTCTTATCATGCAGACCATAGTGTGGAAAAGTTACTCCTAAAACTAAAGATGTCAGAAACCATCAGCCAGAAGTCTTCGATTGCCAGAAGGATTCTGGCATCTTTAGTCAACATTTTCATAAAAGGGCTGTGTGTTTTATTCTGTTTTCAAAACTGGAAAAAAAAATAAGATGGGGTGTGTGTTCTTTGCTATTCTTCTCGAAGGGGCTTCTGTTTCTGTATTATTCTAATGGAAGGCACCCAGTGATTGTCCCACTTTTTGTGCTTTTTGCAGTGTGTGTTTTACAACATCTCACAAAACCATGCTGGATGCAGACTCACCATTGATAAACTTGCCACTGGGATGATTGGATGATTGGGGACCTGCTATATATCATGCTTAGATTCTGCTTATACACCGAGTCTCCTCAAATGGAATGAAGGGCATCTGGAACTCTGGACAACATTTTGGGATATGGATTGAAACAAACTCAGAGAACATCTGTTATGTATCTATGTATACACACTCATAGAACTTGAAGTTTTCAGATGACACATTCTCTGCATTTAGCCTTTGTGTATAGTTTCAGCTGAATCATCCAAAGGCAGTTGGAACTTTTTGAAATAGGCCCTGCTCTCACCTGAAAAAGAATTTGAACAGCATCATCTTCAAGGTCAACAGAGGCATGCCTGCAAATGTTCAAACAGAGGCATCCATAATCCAGTTAACTTCCAAATGGTGGCTAACAGCCAACAGCCAACTCTATGCACAATTTATATATACTTTGGGTGTAAACAGAACTCTTTTTCTTCTTTTTTTCCTATGATGCTTTTGCTCCTGTCAAGAATCCTCCAGTGGAAAACCCAAGGCCATAGTACAGAATGTGTCCTTTAGTGCTGGGGTAGCTGTTTGCTGTTCTGTTAAACACACAGTGCTTGATGTAGTGTTTACTGTTTAAATAAGGCTTCTTTTCTCACTCTTGGCTCTATTACTTGCTTGTGTTTACTTTCAGATTAGGCAGCCTATAAAAAGAAAATGTCTTGTATCTCAGACCCTTAGTTCAGTTGGCTGATGAAGGAGCAGAGTCAATGAATATTTTGGTGTTGTTTGTTCATGGAAGGGGGGAAAAATCATGGAGACACACATTTGTCAACCATCTCCAAGTTGCTTCTACTACTTCATTCCTTTCCTCTCCTCTAAGCCCAGCTCCAGCTTGAGGAGGGCTCTCAGCTGAGTGTCAGCTTGTATCCCCTCATACAGACTTACCCATTGGCAGCCACAGCCCAATGATCCAAAGCACGCTAAGCAGAGAGATTTTATTTTCTCATGTCTCCAACATTGCATTGTTCTGGAAGATTGATTTGTTGTTGTTGTGTGCCTTCAAGATGTTTTCTACTTATGGAGACATTATGGTGAATCTATTGTGGCATTTGCTTGGCAAGATTTATTCAGAGAAGGTTTGTCATTGCCTTCCTCTGAGACTGAGAGAGCATGATGTGCCCAAGGTCACTCAATAGGTTTCATGGCCCTGGTCTCCAGAGTCATAGTCCAACACTCAAACCACTATGCCATCTGGGACATAGTGCAATATTAAAATGGCTGCTCAGCACCAGATAGTGACTGAAGAGGCCCATGTTGGATCAGTTGCCCAGAGGTGCTGCCTGGTGACAAGTCACCACTTGTCCTTTAAAAAAACAACCACAAACAAGCAAACAAACAAACAAAAAAACCCCCGAACAACTGCAGGGAAAGTAATATTGGGCTCGTACAGACAGGCCAAAATAAAGCTGCTTTGGGTCACTTTGGAGGTATGCAGTTTAAATGATGCATGTGTCCTAAGAGTCCGGAAGCCATGCTCCAGTCCTTAGGATCGCTTTCCTTTTGTAGATATGTGTCATGCCGTTATCTCCCCATGCACTCCCTCCCAAATCTAAAGAAACAGGAGATCTCGAGAAAGACCTCTTTGTTATATATTATGTTTAAGGTCACTGCCCTTGAATTCAAGGGGACTAACAAATGTGTAAGTAATTAAAATGAAATCTAGTTGCTTGTAAATGTCTGGTGTTGTCAGCTAAAATTGGAAGAAAGTAGTTTCTACTTGGAGCAACACCCTCTTAGGAGACAGCGGGGATAAATTTGGAAGAAGGCTGAGAAGTAACCTTGTGAGTACACCACTGTTGATTATAAACACCTATGTGGCAGGCTCAAAAAATGCAATGTGCCAGGCTTTCAGTCTGGGTGTTGAGACATAGCCATTTTTACGTGCAACCAGGAAAGCACTTCAGTCTTTGCAATTTGTTATTGCATACCAGAAAAAGTATGTAAGAATAAGATTTAGATTAACGGCCATCCAGATAACCCAGTGCCATGTTACTCAGCATACACTGTGGACTCCTTATCTTTGAGAGGAATACCCAGGAACTTCACTCCACATACATTTAGGATGAGTCAGGGAGACAAATAACCCTTCCTCTGTGAGGCATCCCAGACTGAGATTAGCAAAACATGCTGGATCAAATGGGGAGATTTCATATGTTTATATAGCAAGGCATTTTTAGTGGTCCAAGAGTCTGCATGTTACATCTTGCTTTATGAATCTGTAAATGCCCTAAATCTTATAATGTGATACAGGGTCAAGCCAGATGCCACACAAAAATGTGGAAATGCTGAAGAAAAGGGCAAAACACAGATTTAGCTCCCCACTGTATGAGGTCCGGTAGAACCAACATAGCATTGTGATGCTGTGCTATTATCCTTTTCTCTTTACCACTTGCCAATTTAGTGGGCTTTTCCTTGGAAGAGACCACAAGGGCCATCCAGTCCAGCCCCCTGCCATACAGGAACTCACAATCAAATCACTCCTGACAGATGGCCATCCAGCCTCTGTTTAGAAACCTCCAAAACCTTATCACACTTTGAGCTTTAGTGGCCACACAGCGTGTCACTGTGGTGCCATAAAATTCAAAAGAAGATGTGTTAGGCATTTCAGAATGGGAGAACCATACTTGTTATTGCCCTATCTGAGAACAGTAGTGCATTCAAAATAACACACAGATTGGCCCTCAGCAGAACCAGCCCTACCATGAGTCAGGGTGCCTGAGACAGAAGAATTTGAGCAGCATGAGTAAGGTACAAATCATTCATTGTTTAATTTGTTGTTATTGTATTTTTACAAACAGAAAGAGGGAGAAGTGACTGGGAGATTTTCTGCCTCAGGTGTCAACTTGGGTTAACTTGACTCTCCTATGCACCTTGGCTTGGTAACAGGAGATGACATTTTCAGCTTTAGGCTGTCCTTATTCTATAAATTAATATATGACTGCCTTTATTCTATAGAGTCTATTCCTTAAGAAAATACTTGCCACTTAGATGTGGTCAGTCCACTGAACAAGTATTGCAACATATGATTGAACAGGCCAATATAACTAGGTATGCTGGCCTAAAGCACAATTTCTTTCACCTTAAAAAAAAGCATGCACCTTCACCTAAGGAAAACAAAACTAAACACTATAACATTTTTTGCCATTTAACCCTGATTCTATCTATGAATGGACCTTTGGACCTTGAAGAATCTATCTCCTCACCCAAAATTTATATGCTGTCAACACACATCTCACACAACAAGTCTGCCTCATTCCTTCATGAGGCTGATGGCCAATTTCCTCTCCTTGCATTTGTTTTTCGGATCAGTGAAGGTGGCATGGTTCAAAATTACTAGATGGCATCCTTTTTATGAGGCACAGTTTCCAAGAATGTGTTGATTCACGTGTTTGTGCTTGAGAAAAGAATACAGGAAGGGTTGTGTATTTAAGTTATTATAATTTTTTTTCAATAGATAATCTGAGAAAGCTACTTGCTAAAATCCAGTCCCAATCTGACAGTCAGGAAGTAATGTGAATTGAATGTTAGACGGATAAGTTATTTTATATGTCATGTTATGTATGTGTATTTGGGGTGTGTGTGTGTGTGTGTGTGTGTGTGTACTTTATTGTATGATTTATGTTTGTTTTCTGTATTTCTATGTTTGATGTATTTTCTTTATGTATGTTTACTAGTTGGATGATAGATGTAAGATTTTTTTAAATATTTGTGTTTTTTAAACTTAATAAAATTTATTATTTAAAAGGAGAAAAGAATACATCTCGATTTCTACAATAAAGCCAGGAGATACATTTTAATTCATCACATTTGCCACTCATAGGTGAATTTCTCTCTCTCTCTCTCTCTTTACACACACACACACACACACACACACACATCCTTAACTAATAGATTTTCCTACTATAGCTTTGTAATACAATCATACATTTTAGCTGCTCAAGTTTAACAAGTTTTCCCATAATGATAGCTGCTATTCACAGGGACCAAATAGCTGCATTTGTTTGTCCCCAATAAACCCTAGTCTCAGCTTTTCCCTGTCTGTCAAAGTCTTTTCAAGTCTTGAACACTACCCTGTCATCATGTTCCTCTGGATCCTCTTCTACTGTTATCTTTGGAGCTGACTTCCACTTTATCTTTGTCTCGGAGAGAAAGAAGCCATCAGAGCAGCGGGAAGGTCTGTAGAGAGCTACAACATTCTACATGTGTGGGGACATTGCTGCAAATGTCCTAACCTAACAATAACTACAACTGCCTATGGCCGTGGGGGCGGGGGGAGGGGAGGAAAAACTTTGTGGGATGTGATGATGGAGCAAAGGAGCGGTTAGAATTTGCTGTAAATTGAGTCCTATCCAGCTTCCATCACTCCGAAGGACTTTTCCTTGCTTCTAAACCCACTTACTCAACAGGGCAATGCAGGTGGAGAACAGAAGAAAGGAGATCTGATAGTCACTTGTGACTGACAATCCACCAGGACAGTGGTTCCTGATCTTTGGTTCTCCAAATGATTTTGAATTCAGCTCCCATAATTCCTGACTCTTGACTAAGTTGGCTGGGGCATCTGAAGTTCAAAACAAATGGAGGATCAAAGCCTGGGAACAACTGCACCATTTCTTTGGAAATACTAGTAGTCTGTGCCATTAGGCAGTCTGAGACAACTGCCTTAGACAAAAAATGGTGAGGGCCATCAGAAGTAACCCTGCATACCCACCAACATTTCACAGACGAAATTTGGGATATGTGTGGCTGAACAATGTCAATGCAGTATGGCCAATGTACAAGAGGGCAAAAATTATTCACGAGGAAGAACACATGAAATACTACAAAAAGCAAATAAATACTTAAAATTATGTGCTGAATTTCGAAAATCCTGACTTTAGAAAAAAGAAAAAAACCAAATGAGCCTATGGGAAAGGGAAATCTCCATCCTTTCTTCCTCTCTCCCTCCTGCTGAGCTAAATGAATGCAAACTACTTTTGTATTTGACCTCTGTTTAGACCAAATGAAGTAAGCAGAGAGTGAAGATTGAAAGTGGAACAAGGGGAGAGAAATTGGGACATATTACAAGCAGCTGATGGCTTGGCATCATTCCCAAAGCAAATATGATGCTGGAATCATTGCTCCAAAGTTCACTGGCCATTCCCTTCTGTTAGAGGTCAATGGTCAGAAATGTGCACAACACACACACTTACCTATAGGACCTGAATCTGTAGCACTCAGGGTAGTGAAGAAGCATATTCCATTCGCAGTAATAAAATTTAACTGCTAGACCAGCAAATTCCTGTATGTGCAATGGGAGAAGTTGCCCTATTGTCCTTTGATTCAGTCAGAGGTTGATAATGTTATCATTTGGACTACACCTCCCAGTATTTCTCATTCAGCATGTCCCTGGTCATGGGGTCAGGGTAGGGATGCCATATCCCGGTGGCCCCCGGGAAAATCCCGCTTTTGGGGGTCCCTCCCGGTCCTGGCCCGGTTTGGCCCCCAGTCATGCCTTGATCCCAGTCCGGGGCCTGCTCCTGCGGCCATTGCCGCTGCCGCTAATGTGGCTGGCCACGGCGCCAACCCACCTCCTCCTCCTCTTCTGGAGTGGTGGGCAGCGCCAACCCACCTCCTCCTCCGGCTCTACCTTCCTCCTCCTCGGCGGCAGCAGCGCCGCTGCCACCACCGCCGCACTTCCCGCGCACGCGCACGCGCGCAGGCCTCTGAAGCAGGAGCTCATCCCCTGCTTTGGCCAGCTGGCCAAAGGGGACGGGCTCCTCTGCACGTGCCGTCCAGGCCTCAGCAGGGGCAGCGGCAGCGCGTGCACACGCGCGAGCTGGGGAAGGAGGAGGAAGGAGCTGGAGGAAGGGTGCCTTGAAGGGCAGAATAGGGGCAGAGGAGGAGGAGGAGGAAAGGTGAGTCAGTGGCCATTAGGTCTGCCTTGGTTTTTTTTGGTTTTTTAATGATTTTTAAAAAATATAAAATACTTATTTTATTTTATTAATTTTTACTATTTTTTGTTTTTTATTTTATTAATTTTTATTATTGCTTTTTTATTTTTTTCATTATTTTTATTATTAAATATATACACCCCTGTCTTGTTTTTTATTTATTTTTTCATTATTATTATTATTATTATTATATATATACACCCCTGTCTTGTTTTTTCATTATTTTTTCATTATTTTTATTATTATTATATATATATGCACCCCTGTCTTGTTTTTTATTCATTTTTTCATTATTTTATTATTATATATATATACACCCCTGTCTCGTTTTTTATTTATTTTTTCATTATTTTTATTATTTTATATATATATATATATACACACACCTGTCTCATTTTTTTTTATTTTTTCATTATTTTTATTATTAAATATATACACCCCTGTCTTGTTTTTAATTTATTTTTTCATTATTTTTGTTATTAAATATATACTGTACACCCCTGTCTTTTTTTATTTTTTTGTCTAGGAATAATGCCAAAATGTCCTCCATTTTGATCATGCCTTAGAAACATGCATTTAGATTAACATTTTTTAAAAATCATCAAATTTTTCGTGTGTCCTCCATTTTTATAAAAACGTGTCCTACATTTGAAAATGTTATCCTACATTTGTCCTACATTTGTCCCAGTTTGGTGGTCCTGGCTTATGGCAACCCTAGGTCAGGGGAACTGTGGGAGCTGTCATCCAAAAGTATAGCACTCTAAACTTCTGGCCAACTCTGTTTGGAAACAGGCCTGAATGGAATAACTTTTGTTTAAACTTAAGAGATACAGGGGAAGGCAAGATACTGTTTTTCAAGTGTGAGAGTGATTGCTGAAACTGGTTTGGCTCCAGCAAACATGCCAATGTATATTTTAATACTGGAAACAAGAAAAAAATCCATGGAAATCTCCCATCTTTAGGTTTTATTGAAGTTCAATGTTAAGATGATCTCCACATCAAAATGACTACTGATCCTTGAATTTTTTATTGTTTCCTCCAGTGTGTGTCATCTTTTGTCTCTGAACATGACTGTCAAACTAATGTGAATCTTTGTCTTTGTGAGTTGTTTCCCAAGTCCCTGAACACTCATCTTGGAGATGTTCACCTGGCACCAACCTTTTTGTGTTTCATTACACTCTTAAGTTAAATCATTCTACTTCCCCCATTCTTCTACTTATTGCTAATGATTTTTTTAACTACTGCTATCAAATTTTACTGGTGAGCAATTTTTTCAATGATCATTTTTACTGTTGTATTCTGCTGTGCTTCTTGAGCCTGCTTTCCCAGTTTTGTACTTGATAATGTTTCTATGATGTTTATATTTTTGGTTTAAATTGGAGACCACTTTGCACTCTGTTAATTATTGAAATAAAAGGCAATGAAAAGAATATTTTAAACATAATGACTTTCTTCAGATATTTAACTTTAAAAGTAACCTGCCATGAGGAAGGATAATACACTAGCTGTGCCCCTTCTATCATTCATAAGCCCATAGGTAAAGCAAGGAGCCTGAGAGGGAGAGACTGTTGTATGCATAGTGGCTCTCCACACATATAGGAGATTCTCTGCTTCAGACTCACTTCTTTTCGCATGAAGAAAGTGATGAGGGAATGGGAGGATCTAGTTATTCCATTCCTCATGTGTTGATTTAGCCCTAGAAGAGTACAGCTGAATCAGGTTAATAAAAGTGTTTGTACATTATTTTCAAGCTGAAAATTGTATCACAAAATTTGGAGAAGTATGACTGCAGGTGTTAAACTTGCAGATTAATCAGGACAAGAAGCAACTGTCAGGACAGAATGTTGAGAAACAGAATGATTTCCAACTGGAAAGTGAATTAGTCAAGGCTATATTTTATCACCCTATCAGTTTAATTTATTCACAGAATGCATTGTACGTAGGAAAGCAGGATTAGACTCAGAGGAAAGAAGCATGAAAACTGGAGGAAGGAACATCAACAATGTAAGATATGCAGATGACAGTATATTACCAGCAGAAAATAGCAAAGACTTGTAAAAACTGTAGACAGGATGAAGGTGCAAATGCACGATTACAGGTGACCTTTAAGGGAAAAAAGTAATGTTCACAAATTATTCAAATAACTTTATGAGATGTTGAAGACATGTTAAAAGATTTTCTGTACCTTGGCTCAGTCATAAAAAAATAGAGACTATTCAAGAAATCGGAAGACTGGGACTTGGAGGGGCAGACATGAAGGAACTAAACAAGGTTCTCAAGTATGAAGACAGATCATTAAATACAAAAGTCAGCATTATCCATGCCATGATATTTCCAGTTTTCATGTATGGTTGTGAAAGCTGGACAATGAGGAAAGCTGATAGGAAGAAAATCAACTCATTTGAAATGTGGTGTTGGTGTTCTAGGGATACCATGGGCTGCCAAAAAGATGAACACATTGGTATGAGAGCAAATTAAGTGTACAAACCAGAATGGCTAAACTGAGGCTACCAAATTTTCAATGCATCATGAGATGGAATGACTCATTAGATGATAACAATAGTTTAATCAGAAAACTGCCAGTCAGTTTTCTGGCCAAGATTTCCCCTTCCAGAAAAGGCTGTAGTTAGTGGACCTGTCAAAGCTGGCCCTAGTCACTCCAAACCACAGTGTCCACATGGGTCTCCAGCAAGACAGATGGGACCAGGATATTAGCCTTGCAGAAAATTGACCCAAGTTGCTTACCCATATTTTAAAGAGTATTTGAACTACAGCTCCTCAAAACTTATAAGCAGCATGGTGACTGGCCACCCAGTTGGATGAGTCAGGTATCTGCAGACATCCTGTAAAAATTATCCCAAGCTCTGGTTTGAGTTTACACAAATCATACCTACCAGAAATGCTTGAATGAGGCAAGCAGACAAATCAGGCTCACATTTGCTACCTGGGACCATCATTTGGATGATATGATTATTCACTATTCTCTGTACAGGATGATTTGCTATAACAGACAACCTAAATATTCAGGGCACAATCTAGGGAGACTCTTTCTACTTTGCACTGAAATGAAGGGGAGGTGTGAGAGATTCAAGAATGCATTCAACTCCATCCAAAAAAAACCCTAATAAACCGGAACAATGTGATGTGCCTGCCCTTCCCCTGGAGAAAATTTCCTTGCTAACAGATAAGACATTGGGTAAAAATTACTGTGCGCCGCTAAGACTTGCAGTCGGCATATTACAGGATGTTTGTTCACATATTTCTCTCCACACAGTGAATATCTGTTCTGTAGGTTATTTCACAGTCACAGCATTCCAGCCTGATTCTTCTGGAGAGATTGAGTGAAAACACACATCTCTTCTTCTGCATTTTCACCCATCCTCCCTCCTCCCACCATCTGCCTTCATGCTTTGCTGTGGCTGTTGGTTTTCCTTGACATTCATAAGGGGATTGGAAATTTCTCAAGGGTTACCTTGCACATTATTATTTCATTAGTGTTATACATAATGCATTTAATGTATATTGCAAACATGCTCGAACCTATACAGTACATCCTTAAATGTAGAAACCTTGGTTACTTTAATATTATGATTAACCTGCATTTTCCTCCTTGCCCTGGGTCAAAGTAAATAGCATTCTCTTTTATTTGAATACTGGAGTGGCCTTCAAGCTATTCTAACAAATGAGATTGGACTGTGTGTGAATTATAAGTGTTGAGCTGTTTGCAAGGCAACAGCATTCCTCATTCCTTTCACTTTCATTTCTCGATGCTGTCAACATTATTATTATCAACCATGAAATGGCTGTAGTTGTTGACATCATTGTTGATGTTGGTGTTTGTGGTATTATGTTCACAATACTTTACAGAACTCCAACAAGATTACAGTTTAAAGTCCAATAATGAGAAAGGGGAGGAAGACAGTGACAAACTAGGGGAGAAGAGATATTAAGATGTTTATTTTTACTTAGTAGAATATACACACTAAAGTAGCTAAGAGCCTTTCAGTATTGCTTGAAAAATATTTGTTGCCAAGTTACTGCCCACTTTTTCTTATTCTTAACTGTGATTTAATTATTTTTATTTTTTTGGAGGGGGGATCTTAGCCAGTCAGGGATTGCATAGGCAGTATAACAATGTCACAATGCCACAATGGTAAGATGCAGGTAATTTGTTTGGGATCCCTTAAGAGTGCTGAAAATACCACAGACAACCAAAAAGACAAACAAATGGGTCCTTGAACAGATCAAGCCTGAATTCTCCCTGGAAGTTAAGATGGTTAAATTGAGGATATCATACTTTGGCCACATCATGAGGAAAAATGAATAATTAGAAAAGACAATAATGCTAGGAAAGGTAGAAGGCAATAGAAAGAGAGGAATACCTCAAGACAGATGGACAGACTCTATCAGGGAGATCACAGGCCTGAATCCACAAGACCTAAGCAGAGCAATGGAGAATAGGGGGTTTGAAGATGTCTCATATACAGGGTCGCCATGAGTCGAGATCAACCCGAGGGCAGCTAACAACAACAATATTGTGAAGTTCACAGTGGGCCCAGTACAGCCTGAAGACTGCATGAAGCCCTCAAGTCCTTTTTATAGCCTGCAAGTCCAAAATTCCACCAATAAATGTCCCCCTGAGCACTACCTGGAGCAATGTTTCAACTGTGATGCCATACCCCCTTCCCAAGTAGCTTTTCCAGTGCTGGACTCTAGCTTGTAGAGGTTTAGCAGCAAAAGAGGTCCATGGGACGGCAGCAAAAACAAGATTGGATTTTCCACCTCTACAGTAACAGATCCACCAGCTGCACCACAGATGTGGCTAATCTTCACCTCAGATGTTAGACATTTTAAACACACATTTCCAGTCCAGTTGAAATGCAGTTGATCTTTTCTTGCTGGCATTTTCTGCGGAAGAATGGTAGCAAAAACTCCCAGCAGCCCTTGGTCTCTTGGACAGAGAACAGATTGTCTTTTCCCTCACTGTTGCAGTCACAAAGCAACAGTGTCAGATGAATGATGAATTCTGGTTTCATCCAGATGGCTTGCCTAATCCTGTTACCAAAAACCTTTGAGGTCATGAGCTGAAGGCACAATCAGGATCCATCAGCTGTGTTGCAGCTAAGCCTGCCATGCTATCCTCCAACCTGTATGATAAGTTGAATTATAACTCCCATCATATCCAGCTACCATGGCCATTGTTGATAGTAACTAATAATGTCTGAAGAACACACGGTTGAGGAAGGTTGAGAGCCATTGACAATATGCACTGGGCAGGAATCACTACTTCTTCTCTACAAAATGCCAAATTGCTCAGATTTCAGTAGCTCCTGGATGACAACAAATTCCCCCCAGATCTGGATATTTTTACTGCTTGTGGCAAAAATTAAAATTCACTGGTAATATAATGCAGAAGCTGCTTGGGAAACAATAATGAGAATTGAGTTTCAAGATGATTAAGCATTTTATTTTCCCAAGGTGCGTTCTGCCGGTATATAATTTTATGTAACGACAATTTAATAGAACAAAATGAGCCAAATTCATCACGGAAATCCATAGAGTTTCCTGTGGGATGAATTTAGCTTTATATATGCTCACAGATTAGAACAGTAAGAGCAGAAACACAGGTAACAGAGCAGCCATTTCCCAATTAAGGCTCCCACCTCCACAACAGTTTGGAAAGTGGCATATGAAAAGTCATTACATTATTGGGAGGCCAGAATCCATAACACGAGAAGTTTCAGACTTTGAAGGAAAATTGAACTCTTTACGTCACAGAACCTGTCATTTATGAACTAAAGAAGGCCCTTTGCTTAGATAAATGATTGCTTTGTGAGTTGATTTTAGCTATTTATTTATTTTTGCAGGGGGGTGGGGAAACCATATCATGTTTGATGATCAGTCAGTAAAAGGAGTGAGAAACTCATTCAGATAATATGAATCTGAGAACATGAAACTGGGCTGCATCTATATTGCAGAATTACTGCAGTTTCGCACTGCTCTAAGTGCCATGGCTCAATGCGATGGTATTCTGCGGTCTATAGTTTTATGACAGATTTAACCTTCTCTGTCAGAACATTCTGGTGCTACAATCAACTACAAATCCCAGGATTCCATAGGATGGAGGCACGGCAGTCAAAGAGGTGTCAAATTGCATTAATTCCTCAGTGTATCAGCCCTCGATAGATAACAAGGATCTAATCAGCATTGCAGAAATATTGCAGTTTGATACCATGTTAACTGCCATGGCTCAGTGCTATGGAATCCTTGGATTTGGAGTTTGTTATGGCATCAGAGCTCCTTGACAGAGATGGCGAAATATCTGACAAAACTTCAAATCCCAATATTCTATAGCATTGATCCATGGCAGTTAAGATGGTGTCAAAACTGCATTAATTCTGCAGTGCAGATTAGACCAACATTATAGAGGCCATAGTGGCTGGGAAGGAAAGGAGAGAAAGAGGGAGGGAAGAAGGGAAGAAAGAAAATAAAGAGTCTTTAAAATAAAACCTGAGAGAACATCTGTAAAAGGAGATCATTTGTCACTAATGCCAATCTTTATTTTTGTCTCCTCATTCTCCCTCTGCTCTTCTCCCAGAAGAACTTTCAGGCATAACATCACCTCTAACCTTGCTTTCTATTCTGTGTATTTTATTAACCTTTTTCTCCCTTTGCTCCCAACCAGACAGCAACAGTGGCTCACGCTCCAACACAGAAACTTGCCAGATTTATATCTTCCCATCTGTCTGTCAGGAATAAAGGACTAGAGTGGCGTTGTTTGCAATGGAAAGGCCTGGTTCAGTTGCCATAACAATTGAACTGCAACGTCTATCACTCCCATTCTAATTCGCCCTGGCCTGCTGAGTCGACAGACCCCTGCGGTAGAGTCATTCACTCCAAGTCCGCATGCAACTGTGACCTTTTACGGGAACAGGTAGTGTTTTCTCTCCAACCGACCTCTCACCAGCAGCCTCCTGAGGTTTTTTGACCTCCTGAACTTCTCTTGACACCTGTAGGGCAGTTTGTGTAAATAGTCTGACACACTGTTTTTCTTGAAAAGAAAAAAAAAGGTGGGGGAGGTTTATTGTTTTTAATTTAAAGGACATGGTTTGTTTGTTTTATGCTTTGAGGTATGAATGGTTACTGAAGGAGAAAATTGCATTCTTCCAGGTAGAGCTAAAGATGGTGGTGTCTTTAACCCCCGCAGTCCTAAAAAGCTTGGGATCAGTGTTATGTGACAGGTCATTTACTACCACCATCACTAGCCGTGATAGAAAGCCACAGATGACACCGGCTACATTCTTAAATTCAATCTCCTTTGGCTATAGTGAAAATATCATGGACTATTTTCTCCTATGTTCTACTTAGGAGACAACCAAATTGCATTGATCTTTTCTGTGATATAGATAGATAGATAGATCACAGAAAAGATCAATGCAATTTGGTTGTCTCCTAAGTAAATTCATTTATGTTTCATATACCTTACACATACAGACTGAGGGTAATTATATACTATATATATGAAACATAAATGAATTCTGTATTTAAACTTGGGTCCCATCTCCAACATATCTCATTATGTATAAACACATACACAATTTTGTGCATTTCTGAACCATACTGGAAAACAATTGCTACAAACCTAAGCAGGTTTAATGACTATTTCTTCTCCCTAAACGAACCCTAGGAATTAACATTCTAGGGGAAGAAAGGTAAAGAACTTAAATTAAAATCAAATTTAAGTCAAATAAGGATGTCAGGCTTGGACTTTATTTATAGAATGATTATTATTAGACAACTTCTTCAAATTCCCCACCGACATGGCCAAACCAGTGGCCATGCTGGCCAAGGGATTTGGAGAAATACAGTACAAATAAGGAGTCTTTGAAATTTGACTAAAACACCAAGATTCCTTGTGGAAAAGCAAAGCAATATGAAAATAATATCCTGCGATGTTAGATCACACTGTAGTTGCTCTGAATTTGCTTTTCTACTTTCCTGTGGAGACAGTTATCATTGTGTTGCTTCCAGACTTAGTCATACTTTGGTCAAAAAAAATCCGTGTGACTTAGGATAATCATGACTAATTTGTCCCATTCATATCAGTAAGGGTAACGTTGATTACCTGGATTTAACCTTTAAGCAGGTTGAGTTTGCCTTATCTAAAAGCCCTAAATTGCTTGGGCCCAGAGTACTTAAAGGACCGCCTCTCTCCGTACAAACCACCCGCACACTCAGATCCACCGGGCAGCACTTGTTAAGAGTTCCGGAGGCTAGATTAGTTAATACACCAGAAGGGCCTTCCACCTCGGCCCCTACCCTCTGGAACTCGCTGCCCATTGAGCTCCGTTCAGCAACCTCCTGGCCCAATTTAAGAAGGGGCTGAAAACGTTCTTCTTCAAGCAGGCTTACCCCTGATTCTTTGCCTGAGAGCCCCCCTCCCCCCCCCCCGTTGGAGTTTGTGATTTGCACAAGTTCTTTTATTGTTTTAAGCATTGTTTTTAATCTATATGGATGTATGTTGTTATTGTTGTAACCGCCCTGATGTTTCGAAGGGGGGGTATAAAATAAAGTTTTTATTATTATTTATTAAAACTCTGGGACCAGGTGTTTTTGGATTTTGGGGTTTTAAGTTTTTTTTTCGAGTACATGTATTTGCATATACATACATAATGAGATACTTGGGGATGGTACCCAGGTTAAGTACAAAATAATTTGTGTTTCATATACACCTTATATACATAGCCTGAAGGTAATTGCATGCAATATTTTAAATCATTTTGGGCATGAAACAAAGGCCTGTTACAGACAGCCAAAATAAAGCTGCTTCAAAGTCACAGTGGAGGTATGGTGTTCAATGATGCATGCGTCCTAAGAGTCCAGAAGTCACACCAAAGCCACACTCCGACCTAAGGACTGCAGCGTGGCTTTGGGGTGGCTTCTGGACTCTTAGGACGCATGCATCATTGAAACACCATACCTCCACTGTGACTCGAAGCAGCTTATTTTGGCTGTCTGTAACAGGCCCAAGTTGTGTGCATGAACTATTGGAAAGCAAAGATGTCAATAGCTCACCCATGGAAAAAAAAGTTGAGGCTTTTTTAATATGTTGGATTTCAAGATTATGGATAAGGAAGACTCAACTTGTATATGATATGAAGATCAACATGAACTAGTTGGGTTTAGTTTCTGTAAAATAAATTATCAGAATGCAAGATCTATATTTAGCATATTATAAGAGTATAATGAAGAAGGGGAAAAAAGAAGAAGGAAGGAATGGAAACGTAATAGATTCAGCAAAATATTTCTGTGCAGAGCAGTTGTAAGAAGTCTTACACTTCCATGATGAGTTACATATTTCACACAGAAAACTGAGAAGTGAAGGATTAAACAAAGTGCAACATTCATAGGGTGTGCTGCAAACTGAACCACTTGTTTACATGGTTATCAGTGGAAGATTGTGTGAATATATGAAGATGGCTTATTATGAGTCAGATCATTGTACTTCTGCTTTGGCTGTGCAATCCAGCCCTACTGCTAGATATTCTGTAACTAGAGATGCTGGGACTGAAACAGAATTTTGGTGCACAAATCATGTGCTCTTCCACAGAGCTATGGCTCCACATAGTGAAAAACATGCATTCTGGAATTACCTGTAGATCTGAAATGTGTATGCAATGTTAGAACCCTGTTACTGGCTGTAAAAGGATTGAGTTATAATCTGCAGAGAGGCTATAGAACTGTACCCTTTTTTGCTACTCCTTTGGGATTGTACACTTCCATTGCTCAAAGGAAGATTGTTTCTGAAGCCCACGTGGTTCATGTTTCAGATAAGCCTTTATGTATGAAGACCTGGCCCTTAAGAGATGACTTAGTCTGGTTCCTGGCCAATTTAGGAGAGCTGAAACAGGAGCCTCTTGATGCTACAACATGAGCCTGTCCTTTCTGAACTAAAAGACCTTTCTCTTTTAGTCTAAGCACGTGGCTGATTCATGTGGATTTTCTTTGGACAAATTCACTAAGAGGAGAACAAATCAGTCTCAGAGCAACACTGCAGTGTAGATTGGCTTGCTGTGCATCACTGATGCATGCCAGTTTTGCACAACTATGGTACTAATTCCATACCTATATAGGCAAAGCTAAGAAACAACTTGGCAAATCATTGTCCCAAAGATAGGTCTACAAAATATATTTTCCTGCTGCCAATTTGATGCCTTGGCATGGAGTAACACATGGGATGACTGATTTAAAGGTACATTTCTTCACATTTCATGAATTTGTCAAACTTCTTTGAAAGCTCTTTAAACGAATGCCCATCACCATTAAACTAGTAGCCATATGATGATGCTGAATTTCACTTCTGCTTTTCCTTCCTTCCTCCCTCCCTTCCTTCCTTCCTTCCTTCCCTTCTCCTCCTCCTCCTCCTCCTCCTCCTCTTCATTTAGAATTGACTCAATGGGTCTTTCTTTAGAGTAATATAGATAGGAGCAAATTGGTAACATATGTTTTATTTTGTCTCATATTTGCATCTCAGTTTTCTTCCAGTGAGTTCAAGGTGGCATATGTGGTTCTTCTCTTCTTCACTTCATCATCCCATGATGTAGTGTAAGAGTAGAGTAAGTGGTCCAAGTTCACCCAATGAATTTCATATCTCATGAATAGATTAGAATCTAGATTTCCTAAATCCTGGTCCTTACTCTGTACTGTTAAACTCTGGTTCTCATGTCAAGAGGATGGCACATAGGATGCCAAAGTTCTCAGCTCAGGTCATGATATATTAAGATTATTTTGTTTCATCTGGAGCATCTACAAAATGACCTTGTTCAGACAGAAAGGCAGTTGTGTGAAGGGCATACTCCCCACCCCACCCCAAAATGTCAGTGTACTATTGCAATGTATTCTTTCTCACAAGCCCAGAAGATACACTTTCAAAATAAATCAACAAAAGACATTTCTTTTAAATGTAGACAAGTCATAACAGAGCTGTGCGTAAGCCATACAAAGAGTGCCACAGCTGCTGTCTTTCTAGTCTAAACAAAAACAATCCCCTCCATTTCATTCTTCATTTCAAGGAAGCAATAGTTAACCTTTCTAGTAGATTGTTGTTCTTTGGCACAGATGATCTGCAGGTCAGCTCTCTGAGAAGAAGAACCTCAACAATGCTTGTTCAGTAGCAGGGAAGAACAATGTTGGCTTTCAAAACATACATTTTCTGTACATTGAAGATTATTGTGCACACCATTGAAATGGACCTGCTTGATGCACATCTTTAAATCCTTCCCAATACAAAAATGGTCATATCCTCATATAGTATGTGTGACAGGCTGATTGCATATACCTACTGCTTGCTGTAGCCCCAGAGTTGGGGTCCAGAGTCAGGGGACAAAGGCATGGAACAGTGGAATCTAAGTGGAGTGCGGGGGGAAATGGTCCCTCTCCCCCAGATATAAAATGATTCCACAGCACATACAGAACTCATGTTGTCACTACCTGCCAGAACTGAAGACAACAATATATCAATATTTTCAGAGTCCATAAGAGACTCCAGTATGGAAGCCACCAAATATTTAACAGTATACACAACACAATCAAAAGGCAACAATGGCTAAATCATGCAAAGTTCCTTTAAATACAAGATCCCTTGGCCCTGCTCCAGTTGAAATGGAACTAACTGCCCAGTCTAAGTTGGGGCCCGAACAGACAGGCCAAAATAAAGCTGCTTCAGGTCACTTTGGAGGTATGCTGTTTAAATACTGCACACGTCCTAAGAGGCCGGAAGCCAGGCCAAAGCCACATTCCAGTCCTAAGGTTGAGTGCAGCCTTGGCACAGCTTCTGGCCTCTAAAGATGTGTGTGTCATTTAAACAGCATACCTCCAAAGTGACCCAAAGCAGCTTTATTTTGACCTGTCTGTTCGGGGCCTTGTTGATTATTTAAAGTGTCTGCCTAGGGTGTCTTTAATCTGATGGCTTCCAGATAATGTGAGACTCCAGTTTACACAATCTTGGAGCAGGAATTATGAGACTGGTAGTTCAAGAAGGGTTGGAGGGACACATGTTTTCTTTTCCCTGTTCTTTTGCTGAAGCAATGTTTAAGTCTGTTATGTCTCCATTCAGAGCTTCCCGTGGTCTCCATTTGAAGCTGTCCATGGTTTTGCTGGATGGAGAAAGGGGACAAATGTTCCATCCCCTCCTCCCACCTACCCACATGAGTGACTGAGGAAAAGCATGCACCATGGTTGTTGTTGTTTCAAATATTGAACTCTGGACATTTGTATAAATGTCACTGCATAGATTATTTATTCATATAACTATCTGATCTAATTACTCTGATACTGATCACATTTTTGTGAAGCAGATTGAGGGATATGCTCTTGTGTGTGTGTCTATCTGCCTTCAAATCATATATCAATTTATGGCAAACACATGAATTTCCTAGATTTTTCTTAGGAAAGGAATACTCAGAGGTGTTTTTGCTAGTTCCTTGCTCTGAAATATAGGTGCGGTATATACTGCTCCAAAGGGGTGGGCTGGAGGTGTCCGTTTTAACTCCAGAGGCATGCCACAGCAGGCAGACTGCATGAGATCCCTCAGCAGTAAAAAGAATCTGGAAAAATCAGGTTCTTTTAAAGGCTCCGGGTGCACATCATGAGTGTGCTATTGGCGTACTGGTGATGTAAGCAACACACAGCAACTTCTGTATGCTGCACTTCACTTAGGTCGTCATGGTGGTGCCCGTGTGGATGGGATGCTGCCATGATCTCACTGCCAGGAGTGTGGCATTTACTGTGCGCTCCTGAACCATACTATGGTGGCAGCATGCTGCTTTTGGACCATCTATCCCGGACCATAGACTACATTACCTGATCTTCATTAGCAGCTGGATTAAGCACATGACATCCCATCTTTGCACTGAAAAATTCAGGGCTGTGTGCACTGTTCAGAACAATGGATTAGAAATCATGTGCAACATAGGAAATGAATGTAGTCAAAGGGAGCTTGCAGCAACTTTGAGATTAACTGTGCAAAAGAAGTTGTGGCATAAACTTGATGGGTGAATGGGAAGGAATGAGACCCAGATCTTCTGAGTGAAGCTACCACAATCAGGTGATCACTTTGGATCTTTTTCCATCTCATTGGCCAGTCTTCCTTGTGTTGTTTCTATGCACCTCTCTCCAAAGGAGTATTACTTGTTTCTATCAAGTCAAGGAAATAGACTTGCAGCACTATGGCACTATGATGTACTCTAGTTACCTCAGGAGATTCATCAGAAAGACTTGCTGAATGTTCAATTACTCTCTGAAGAGGAACATAATGAATGACAATGAAAGAAACAGTATTCATTTGAGACTACTGCCTAAGAATGCCAGGAATGCAGTCAGCAAAAATGCACATTTTGATTAAGCTGAAAATCTGTTTGTACTTTCATTTGTGGAGTTTTTTTAAAAAAAGAAATTAGAATATAAATTATTTTTGTAGACAGCTAGGGTTATTAGGAAAACTGGTAGCTTTTCACTACAACAAGCAATGAACTCAAGTCTTGATGAAAATATAAAAATGCAACCTTTAAAGAATAGTTTAGAAGCCAACAAATTTTTCAAAAGATTAGCAACTCATATATCATATTCATTATATAGCATTTTTCAATATTTTTGAACATTCACAAACACTAGCCTTTGGGATGATGCTCTGCCTGTTTATGCACTGACTGGAAGTTGATCAAGCTTGAAAGTTTGATAGAGCTCTGTGCCACTCTTGAGCAATATGAATATGTATCAAGGGCATTTTCAATATTTTTATATGGTTATATAGCTGGATTATCATTAATCAGCTACACATTTGGCAGGATGTTGATGCCACTATTTTTGCTAAGATTTGTTTCCAGTATTCTTTTTTTTTTAAAAAAAAATGATGCAGACTGGAACAGACACATCTGAATGAATCAATTAATGGTATAATGCAAAAGTATAAATAGAAATATGGACACAAACACATGTACGCATGAACACATACTTATATTTGGATGATGTGGATTAGATTTAGTCTTTCCAGGGCAAGGTGCCTGTGGCTGCTTGAGCAAGATTAGAAGTAGAAATCTTTGACCCTCTAGAAGATATTTTGGACTTCATTTCCCAGTATGTGACTTTGGGAGGAGCTGAGGTCCAAACTATCATGAGGAACAAAAGTTCCTTGTTTCTGAACTAGACCAAGAAGATGTTATTATTAAATTATCCAGGTCAAGGCAGAAGGCCAGACTCTTAAAATTTACAAAATCAGATGTGTTGTAAGGCCTGCAAACCATAGTGAATGATGTTGTGCACAGAATTGCCTTCTCCTCTAGAAAAGGCTTTGGGGCTGTCCTTTAGACTTCATGGTAGTTGACTTCATTATTCTGGGTATCAGATATAATGGTTTCTGGTGGCACAGTGGTTAAATGCCTCACTCACAAACCATAAGGTGGTGAGTTCAATACTAGTCAGGAGCTCTGGCTTGACTCAGGCTTGCATCCTTACGAGGTCACTAAAATGAGTACCCAGCTTGTTGTAGGCAATTAGCTTACAGTTGTAAACTGCTTAGAGACTGCTTAAGTGGTATGAAGCAGTATATAAATGAAGCTGCTATTGCTATTGCTCATGGCCAAGGACTCATATGGGATGCTGTTCTTTAAAATAAATTCTAAGTGCATCATGCATTACTTTACTGCTCACAAAGTCCTATGAATGCTGCAGGACAAAAAGTAATGGTGACCTTGTGAAGTGCTTAAAAAACACTTCCTTATTTTAGAATTCAAAGCCATAGCCATGCTAGTCTGGAAAATCAGTATGCAAAAGGATATTGTAGCACCTTTGAGACTACCTGAAAAAAGAAGCTGGTAGCATGAGCTTTCATAGACTTGAGTTTACTTTCTCAGATGCATGACCCAAGTCTACAAAAGCTCATGCTACCAGCTTCTCTCTTTTAGTTACTTCTTGTACAAAGGTGTCGCAAGATCCCTTGGCATACTGCTTTATTTTAGTTACACACACATTGAAACTCAAGAGGTTATATATAACATTCCAGGTAAACTTGAATCTGGGAACTAAACAGACCAAATACTTGATTAACTTCAGCACAATGTGCCTTTAGATTATATCTTTCAATGTGGAGAAAAAGTAACCTCCAAGTGGCGTGTTGATGAGATGATGGACTTGTTGGTTGTTGTTGTTGTTGTGTGCCTTCAAGTCATTTCTGACATATGGCCAAAGGTAAATCTACCATGAGGATTTCTTGTCAAGTGTTCAGAGGTAGTTTGCCATTGCCTTCATCAGAGGCTGAGATAGTGTGACTTGGTGAAGGTCATCTTGCTGGTTTCCATGGGTAAGCACTCATCTCTCAGTGAAGGTTGACCAGTGGCAAGGAATAAGTATATGTCTTGCCAATGGAGCAGCTCATCCAGCAGGGACTGTAAGGGGGTAGTTGGAAGTCTGTGTCTGTGTCTTAGACATAGACTACACTAGAGACATGCCCTCTGCAGATTTGTTGTTGTGTGCCTTCAAGTCATTTCTGATTTATGGTGATCCCTAAGGCAAGCCTATTGTGGGGTTTTCTGGGTTTAAGAGTGCATGATTCACCCACATTCAAACAATGGATATCCATGGCCATGCAGGGAATTGTAACTTGATCTCCATAGTCCAATGCTCAAACCACAACACCATGCTGACTCTCTAATTATACTCTTGTTGTTGTGCACCTTTAAGTCATTTCCAGCTTATGGCAACCCTAATGGGACCCTATCATAGAGTTTTTTTGGCAAGATATGTTCAGAGGGGGTTTTCCATTGCCATCCCCTGAGGGTGAAAGAGTGTGACCTGCCCACGATCACCCAGTGGGTTTTAGCTACCTCAGTCCTTATGCGGGCACATAGAAGGAGTATTGATCTCTCAAATACTGAGATAGCAAGACATTTAGGGCTTCAAATGTCATCACAAGCACCTTGATCCCAAACCAGATTAGTGGCTTATTAGTTAATAAATTTTGTGCTGCTGTTTCACTCCATCTCTGAAATCTTTCCTCATTTTTCTAGGTGGTAAGACAAACTCCTCTAATAAGGACTGATATCAGCTTCAGGAATGGCAACAAAGACAGGAGGGTCTCCTGAATGGTGGCTGTTTGGAGTTCCTCTAGTGGAGGAAGCCACCAAGATGAGCAGCTTTTAAAAAGTCTCCAACAGTGGCTGCTCATATTATAATAATCTGAGCAATATTCCAGTTCAAATTCTATTCCCAGACATGATACTCTAATTCCCCAGGGGAAAGATGTCACATTTGGGCCGATTCCTAGAACATAATGTGTGGTCATCTCAGGAGCAAGTGTGTGGCACGTGGATTGGTTGCAGGGTGAGGGAAAATGGTCCACAGTCCCTTTGCAGTTTCTTACCCCTGATTTAAACAGATTTGCCAGGGAAACCCACTAACTTGCCTCCCATATTTGCGGAGATAATATCATGTTCTGCCCCAAAGACAGAACTAACCTAGGCTGAGCAAGTTCATGTTTTTCTGCTTCCTGGTGTATTTTATAGGCAAAATCTGAAGTAATATCATTTATATTTCATTTGTTTAGCATGCAGTTGTAGCTGAGACAGCATTTCAAATGACAGAAGGACTTTTACAGCTTTCTGAATTCCATGTGGAGTTCTCCTTGGAGAAATTAAGTGACACTGCAGGCTATGGATAAATCAATAGGTACAGTGGAGAAATCGGATACTTCTTAATGTTAACATTCCATCTTCTTTTGCAAACCACTACTGCTGCCTGTAATTTTTATTTATTATCTATGTCAATTCCTCTTTTCCTATCTGACAGTCATGGGCATGAATTCAGTAATGTTAAAAATATGCATCACAATTGGCCTGCTGTTAGTATGATAAATATTTCAGGGAGATAGATTTTAAATATTTCTTCTTTTTTAAAGTAGTATGGATGCTAACATTTCCATTTTCAACATGCTATCTGCTTGTTATGGCAGCCTTTTATAGAGAAGCATGCATTACCTTCACAAAAGTGTGTGCATAAATATTTTAGTCATTTGTTAGGCTGCATCTGCACTTGCAGAATTAATGCAGTTTGACACTTTTTAACTGCCATGGCTCAGTACTATGAAATTCTGGGATCTATAGGGGTGTTGGTTTTTTTTTTTTTTTGCTTTTTTTAATTAAACACATAATATACATACAATGAAAACAATCAGCATACAATACAAGCAATGGACATACACTAAACATGGGATAAATAACAAATAGTGAATAGTACATAAATTCTGGAATTCTGGGATCTATAGTTTTGTGAGATATTAGCCTTCTCTGTCAGAGAGCACTGGTACCACAACAAACTACAAGTCCCAGGATTCCATAGGATGGAGCCATGCCAGATAAAGCAGTGTCAAACTGCATTTATTCTGCAGTATGGCAGCAGCCTTAGACTTAAAAAAAAACAATTGAAGACATATTCTGCATAACTGCTTAATGTTGATGCTTAATGTGAAGCTGAATGACATCACCAGAGAATTATCCTTGAACCACCTTTAGTGCCACCCTCTGTGACTTTGCAAATTGTCATCTCTAGGTTTGAAGTTTTGGCTCTGAACTTTCTGGTCCAGAGCTGACAACCCAAATGTCCAGAAACCTAAGAATGTAGCAAGAGATGTACTTGGTTAGAGAATCTTCATAGGTGTTCTGTTTCCACAGCATCCAACCATATGGAGAAGCCAACAAACAGGACAAGGGCAGAGTATTATGGTTCTGCTCATGTTCCGTAGTAATTGATATTGCCTCTGATACTGGAGTTAATATATAGTAAGGATATAAAAACAATTTGAAAATAAGATTTGTAAATATTTACATCCTCCAAAAAAGAATAATGATAGTCAGTTGACATCCAGGTCCCTTTCACACTGTGCAATACACTATGATTTCACTTTAACTACCATGGCTACCTCCTATGAAATCCTGGGGCTTGTAGTCTGATTAGGCTCAAGAGCTCACTAAGTGTGCAAAGTATACGTCTCCAAATTCCAGGATCCCATAGTATGTTGCTATGTCAGGTAAAGTAGAGCCTAATGCTATAACATAGTGTAGTGTAAAAGGGTTCCTACTGGTTACCTTGAACTGGGGTAGAACCATTGAATCAACTGTTGACACATGGGGTGTGTCAACACTGGCCCCAGAGCTGCTCCAAATTCACCCCATTACTTCCACACTCTGGAGTGACACCATTGCTGCCGCTGATATGAGTTGCTTCCTCTGAGGTTGACAATGAGGTGCTAAGCATCAATCACATGGCTGGGACCTTGTTGTGACCTCAAAAGGAGAGACTTTCACCAGCAGCAGTGGTGCTGGACAGCATAAAGGGACTGAGTGTAAACAGCAGCCTGGTATTGCTCCAGAGTGCTCCAGATTTTCCAGGGAGATCCAGAGCAAATGGTAAGTCTTTTAAATCTGGTTTAAGGGAGAGATGGCCAAAATTCCATGTGGGACTGGCATCACATCATGAAATCCACAGTCAAATTGGAACATTGGTCCTGTATTGTGAAAACAGGGTGCCATGAAGGCATGGAGGAACCGGTTCATTTGCCCCATGTAGACATGCTCACAGAGAAACCCAACTAATTCAGTGGGTTTACACTACTTAGAACTAACCATAAGATTCAGGGTCTGTAGTGCAATCATTGAATTTTAACTGTAAGAATACCATGCTGCTCCAAGGCCCTTGGATGGATAACAATAATAAATAAAAATGATAATATATTGACTTTGAACATGCCTGAAACCCTGCTGTGTTGATTCATTTTTTATTGCAGATTCATAAAATGTGAGCTTTATTTCATCAAATAAAACCAGCAGCATTTTATTATTTTTAGCAATAGACATGTTTCCAGCTTTTATTACAATTAACAATGATATAACAATTGAAGTGGAAAGCTGATAATCAATGTTTGTCTTTTTCTTGCCTCATTCAATATTAGGCTGGCTCTCAGGATTTTGCCTGGAAATAATCCAACAGGATGTGGCTACAGCTTGCAACTAGGGATGGTTTCCATCTGATCTTGGAGGAAGTTTGTTTTGTGAATAATCTGCTAAACAAAATAGGGAGATGCTACATCATCACACCTGGCCAGACAGAGCCTAGGAGCAGTGCTCTAAATATTCTCTGCAGAGCCATATTTCATTATGCGTTCCAGACAATTGCAAAAGGTCTTGATTGCAACCTAGTGTAATCCAGTTTCGTCTAATGGGTTAATCAGTCAGAAAACACTCTAGCAAGAAGAAACAAAGACCAATGATTAACCAAAATGACATGGAATAACAGACAGTTAAAGTCTCCAATGCATGTTGGGTTGTGAAATACTCTCTCCTTAGTTTCTGAGAACCCCCGTACATAGGGACACAATTCAAGGACAAAACTCTGTCCCTTACTTTTTTTTCTCTAATGCCATCTCTACTACGTCTAGAAATCTGTATTTTTCACTTTACCATCTTCGGTTGGAATGTTTTCAAGGAACAAGTATCCAGCAGGTAGCATGCTTGGCTTTGGAAAGTAGTGCATTAATGATGTACTTCAAAGGAGATCATTCTACAGGATCCTCTGAGTAAGTGAGGTGTTACAAAAGTAATTCTTGGAAAGTCACTTCAAATGAACACTGTCTTAGGTAACAAAAGGAAGTATGATGGCAAGAAATCAATAGCTACACTTTCATCTTCACCTCCAGTGGCTTTGGAGGAAAAATGGATTTTCCAGAATATAATGCACACGTTACAGTGTAAGGCATTTGTATGCCTGCTGCAAGGTGGTGGATGGAAATTCATTTTCATATTTATCTTAGAAGCACAGAGATAGAATGGACCTTGTAGGCCCCCTAGCCTTAATGTCTCCTCCGTGCAGGAGATGTAGCACTATAGCAGAGGGTTACCTAGCCTCTGCTTGAAGACAAGAGCGTTCATTCCCTTCTAAGCAAATGGCTTGTCTACATTGGCAAGAATACTTGTGGGTTGTTCCTGGAGTGTTCTGGCCCTGGACCTGCCCCAGATTTCCCCTGTTACCTCCTCATTCCATATTGATACCAGGTAACTGTCTGCACATGCATCCCCACTGTCTCTCCATGTCCCGGCAATGCTGCCACTAGCATTAGTCACTCCCTCTGAAATCAGAAATGAGGTGCCCACCATCAGCCACTTAGGTGGATGCCATGTGATTTCAGAGGGAGCAACTCATGCCAACAGTGGTGTTGATGGGAGACACAGCAGGATATGTGTGTAGACAGCCATCAAGTATCACTATGGAATACTCTGAGTTTTACTGCAAAATCCAGAGCAAAAGGGAAGATTTTAAAAACAGGTTTCAGAGAGCAATAGGGCATATTTGGTGTAGAACTGGCCTTATATCTTGAGGACAGTCCATACTTGACTGGTTCATTGGTCCCATGCAGACAAGACCAATATCATTCTGATAATGCCCATAAAATGTAGTCCTCCACTTCGAATCAAAGCAGTCTTTGCCCTCCTTATTTATTAACATATTTATTTCCCATCCTATCTAGAAATCTCAAGGTAAATCACAGACAATAAAACATTAACATTACAAAAACACCCTAAAATATTTACATTTTAAAGGAAGAAACAATTTGTAACAATTCAAGGTGAAATCTTGTGGCATGTATTATTGTGCAACACTAGTAGGGTATTCTGAGGTTGATCATGTGCGTTCCACTGAGGAAGTACTAAGTACACCATGTGATCAGGTTTCTAGTTCTCGGAAAATATCATAATTATAGTTCTGATAGAAGTGAACATTAGAATTCAGGTGCACTGTGCTGAGATGTGAATATTTTTCATTCACTGCTGCAGGGTGACTTTCTTTTGTCTTGTACAAATTGCTTTTCTATAAAATGGAATAACAAGATGAGCATTTCTTTCCCCAGTCCATGTTTTAAAAACAGCAAAGATTTTTCAGCATTCCAGCATTCATTCAGAAAGTTTCATGAGAGTTTTTGTTGTGATGCCATCACAAATTATAATTGTGTCATTATACATAATTGCTGTATACCCTTACATCACATAATTGGATCAGTTCAAGTTGTAATTGCATGGTTATTTTTTTCTATCTGTGTATGCATTGGGATACAATTGGAGTAATTTCATAATTCTGAACCACTGTCCAGAGTTTTTAGGGAGTGACAGACAGAAAGAGATTTAGCATCACTCTCTGTCTAAATATGATTTTTTTTCCACAATGAGATAAATGAAGAGCAGGGGGATCCCTTGTATTACAGTCTTAAACACAATTTCCTGTGAGTAACTCTCACTGGATTTAACACAATTTATTTCTGAATAAAATGCATTACACTGCACAATTTAGCAGTCTAATATGCTTGAGAATTGGACAAAGCACGTTTTCTCATGATTTTTTTTCAAAGTTAAAAGGTTTTTTTTTCTTTCATGAAAAGTCATCCTTACCAAGATATCCATTTATTCTGAAGCACTTTCCTCTCCTGTAGAGGCAGGATTCTCTACAGATATTACTGTTCAGAGATAAAATCAAGCTGTGAATTCAGGACTTTTGAAGGCTTGCTCTTGTTGTTATTATCATCATCCTGAGATATCCTATGTAAGCTGACCTTCTGAGTGGGAGCCTCCAAGGGATTCCTTTATTAAGACCCCCACTCAAGGCTTGTAAATTCAGGGCTGTGGCTTCCTTTATTGACTCAAACCAACTGAAATATGGACTGCCACACTACAGAATTCATGCAAGATGACACCACTTTAACTGTCATGGCTCCATTCTATGGAATCCTGGGATTTGTCATTTCTTGTCACACCAGAATGCTCTGACAAAGCAGACTAAATATCTCACAAAACTACAAATCCAAGAATTCCATAGCATTGAGCAACGGCAGTTAAAACAGTAGCAAACTGCATTAATTCTGCCATGTAGGTGCAGCTATGGTCTTCCTCTTCTACTACCTCCAACTACCTGAGCTGTTGTTGTTTTCCAATGGATAAGGCTTGGCATAGAGTTCAAAGGCATGCCTAGTATTCAGTGTTGCAGTTACAGATTCATAACCTAGAATTATGGATCTGTAACAGCTCTATATTTAGATGACTACAAAGTCATACTGCAAAACTACATAAATGCCCTCCAGCTCACCTTAAGAGCTAGCAGCCAGGTGAGGCAAAGGAGGTAAATTCAGCTTCTGATTGGGGCACAAGGAGGAGGATGTATCCAGCTTCCTTCCACCAGTGTGTGAAGCAGCAACAATCAGAAGCTAGCTTACCTTTCATAGGCCCTGTACAGTCAGGCCAAAATAAATCTGCTTTGGGTCACTTTGGAGGTATGCTGTTTAAATTATGCATGTGGCCTAAGAGTCTGGAGGCCGCACCAAAGCCACGTTCTGGTCCTTAAAACTGGAGCAGTTTTGGCATGGCTTCCGGACACTTAGGACGCATGCATCATTTAAACAGCATATCTCCAAAGTGACCCAAAGCAGCTTTATTTTGGCCTGTTTGTATGGGCCCATAGTTATAGAAAGCACAGTTGGCACTCTGTTTTCTTATCCATGGAGTCAACCATCCATGCCTTGAAAATATTTTTAAAAATAAAAATTAAAAAAAAAAGCAAACCTTGATTTTGCCACTTTATATAAGGGACACTATTTTACTATACCATTGTATTTAATGGGGCTTGAACATCCACAGATTTTAATATCCATGGAAGCTCCTGGAACCAAACCTCACCAGATATCAAGGGCCTACTGTATCACTTCATTTTCAAAGTATTCAAAGGTAATTATAACAGTTCCATTTAGCAACTTTTAAACATCAGAATACTACGTGCCTTTTATCATACAGCACTTGGGCGGGTTACAAACTGCCAAAAAATACGTATGGAATGCGTATTAGGGTTAGGAAGGGGCGGTGCTTCCGCACCCCCCTAACCCTAGTACGTATTCCATATGTACAACATGGCGGCGCCCCTTCCACATGGGGGCCGCCAGGTTTACGTATCGGACGCATAGCGTCCAGACGTGTCGTGGCACTAATGACGTCGTGAGTGCACCAGCGGTGCCTTGCGACATCATTAGGGTGCCACAGAAAGAAGCTCCATTTTGGAGCTTCTTTTTTGCTCCGCAAGGGAGCCACACTGTGTGGCTGCGATGGCTCCCTTACGGAGCAAGCGGCGGCGGCGGCAGACCGCCTCAAAGCGGCGGTCTATAACCCACCAAAGACTAAAATTCAGTTCCACAAAAGGGAGTAATGGCCATAAATGTAGAAGGATATGAGTCCAAGGGGATTAGACCACAGATAAGGCTATCAATGTCTATTTTGACATGATGGATATATATTAAGTGTGTAAATCTTCACTTGTTTCATTTTTTCATGTGAGAATGAAACATTTTAAAAGGTTCCTCCTCTACTAGGCAAGATTATAAGAGGTTTTGCACATTTTGGGTGATTTTATAGATCTTGAGAGTCATTTGCACAAAATGCTTAAAATGCCATTTTCTGCACCCCTGTTTTTCTCTTGCTACGACACAGTGGAAAAAAACCCTCCTTCATGCTCTTGTTTGAATGAGAAAGTTCAAAAGCCCTTTAACTCTGTATAGTTATTAGTGCTCCATTTCATTTTAAGTATTGGACTATAACTCTGAGCACTGGTTTGAGCACTGAACTATGACACTGGAGACTAGAGTTCAAATCTGTATGCAGCCATGGAAAGCCACTGGGTGACATTGTACGTGTCACATTGGACATGTCACATCTCTCAGCCTCAGAGGAAGGCAAAAGCAATCCCTCTCTGAATAAATGATGCCAAGAAAATCCCATGATAGGTTTGCCCTAGGGTTGCCATGAGTCAGAGATGACTTGAAGGCCCCCAACAGTAGCAAACTTCCTTGTCATTGAAATACAAAATAAGGAAAGGGGAAAAATCTAGGCAGACAAAAAACAAAAAATCTAACCAGACCACCACTGAAATGAATCTACATGGCGGCATCATTCAGATGCAGTTAAACATATAATTGCATTCATTCATATAATAAATCAGGTGTCTAGATGCTGACCTGATGCCTGCTTCAACTCACAAAGGATTGAATCCAGAACCAGACTCACTGCTGCTTCACAGCTTTCATTCAAATCCTGAATAAACACTGTCAAGTTGAATGGATGTTTGCTGTATTGCAATAATGACTGATAGCTCTTTGTGCTTCCTGAGCTACAATTCCCCCATCATCCTTAAGATGTATAAATTTGCCACTTCTCATACATCTCAGAAAGTCTAAAGAAGTTCTCTTCAGCAAGCTTGCTTCTCCCAGATTTTGACATTTTCCTGTGGCAAGGCACTAAACATTAACAAACATGTCAAATGAAAGTCTTCAAGATTGAAATAGTACATCTCATATGCCAAGTAAGCTTACCAGTAAACAGAACCATTTTCCTGAAGTATTGGATTGCGTCTTCCTTAGTTTGTAAGCTGTGTGATTCCCACCAGCCCGTCTTACCCATTTCCAGTTATGTGTAGATAATAATTAATTGCATATTTTCAAAGGACTAGGAATCTTGAGGATATTTAATTGTCTGTCTATCATCACTATTTTGTTTTCTCTGGAAATGCTGATGGCTGCCAGCTAAAGTGGCTAGTTCTTCCACAACTATTTTTCATTCTCTTCCCCAATCTTAACTTGACAACTCACAAGGGTAACTTCACACAACATGCTTTCTACCTAGAAGTTGTCACTGTGCAAGAAGAATAATATATTCCATGTTGCCAGCACACCAGGGAAAGAAGCACCATCAGAGAAGAGAGATCTGTAACTGTTTCCACCCTCCACTTGCTGTGGCCTCTCTTTTCTAAGAATTGCTGCCCACCTGACAACCTGCCCACTGACAAAATCATCTATATTCCTCCAGGAGCAGGCTCCCAGCTCCTCAGGCATAGTGAATCAGCATCCCTGCCTGAAAAGAGATATAAGGAGTTGCCTGGGGGCTGGATCTGGCACCAGCAAAATTGTCACCAGAGGAGTGACACCAAAAGCCCCCCATCTCATTTTGGGAGAGCCATTTTGGATGTAGACTGAGTGTGATGAGCAGTTACCTTGTTTGGGAATGGAGAGGAGGTATCCATACACACATGGCTTTTTAATTGGTATTTTTCTTTAAACTGTCTTGTTGGCAACTAGAGAGTAAGTATGGAGTATTCAGAAGGAGCAGCAGCCAAGGGAACAACCATTGTATCATTAATAGGTAGAGGGAGATACGGAGTGGGGAGACAGAGCTATCAACACTGGAGGGGGGGAGCCTCAGAGTGTTGGTTGCCCCTAAAATATCCCCTACCTCAAATAGTCTGGATAGTTGGCCCCCTAGGCTGAAAATGCTACTGCTTAATGCCAGGTTGGCAAATTGGGAAGCGGGGGGGGGGGGGGGGGGGCTTGATTCAGGATTTGAACTTGGATGAGCATGCTAACCTGGTTGGTATTAAGGACCCCTGCCTGACTGGATGAAACTGGGGTGGGGAGAAGTAAACCTCTGCCACGTTTGTCCACCTGGGTTCTCCATGGAGCAGCAGGTGAGGCCTGGGAGACAGGAATACAAAGCTGAGGTAGTCTGTTGGGATTCCATTTCCCTCTCCAAATGTCTACACTCTACTGGGTTTAAATGTGTGTACTTAAGTTGGGCTGCTGATGCAGAATAGGCACTCTGTTGGTATAGTGCCCACCCTGCTGCTTAATGGTCTCCCTTCCTGAACTGCCTGAGTTGGTCTAGGCAATAGTTTTGGGATCTCCTCAGCTAGTTGTGCTGTGGGACTTCAGCCTTCCTGCAGAGACATTTGTCAGAAGTGTCAAGGTGAGAATGTGGCACTGCCAAAATCTCTTAAAACCTTTTCTCTTACTTTCCTCTGTGTGCCACCGCTGCCACCAATTTGTCATGGTGAGACTCACCCACCCAACTACTTTTCTTGGATGGCAGCACAATGGGTCTTTTTATTCTACTGCTGCTTCCAATTATGTGATGGAGACACTCGAACTTGGGATTCTCTAGTGTGTCTCCTGTACTATAATTCTTTTCTCATGTTGCCATTCTTTGGGTTACAGGTTTTTCCCAGCTTGGCACCAACTCTTCTCTGGCAGGCACACACCCACTATCTAGTGTGTCCCAAACCTAAAAGACTTTTTTCAATGTTGGTAGCATTTTTAATGTATATTTGAAATCACTCCCAACAGCTGCTTGTTGAAACAAATTAATAGATTTATTTACAAAGCAGGCTGAATACAATATCTCTTTTAGTGGATGGTGTTCACATTGGATACCATGTTTAAATAATTTATTTGTTACACAGTTTGACAGTTCCTTTAGCTTGTCTTTGTAACTGTTTCCCTATATCTTTATATTCTTTCTGGTAAATGTGACTTCCCTGGTCATCCTAATTACATTCTCACACTTGAACTCTCATAGTTCCAACCACCACTCAAGCACTTAAAGTAATTTCCGTAACCTTTCTCTGACTGTAATCCCTCAGGATTTTTCTGGACACTGTTTACCAAGTACTCTCCTAGTCCTTAACCTGAGTATGCAAAATCCCTATCCTATTGCCCTCTTCAGCAGTATACCTCAGCCACTTTGGCTGTTAAAACCTCTCGGAGTTTAATAAACCTTGAACTCTAAATCAGAGCTCTGTCCCTATCTAACTCACACATGCTCCTCTCTTCCTATTTATACTTGCTTTTGGGAGTAGCCTCCACCTTTTCTTGGCTTCGCTCCCATTGGCTGTTCCCTTGCTCACTCTGATTGGATGTTTCCAATAATCCAATCTGCCTTTTCTCTACATGAAGCTCAGGGCTTCATGTCCTCCATGACAACCATGGGTCTGTCCTAGGTATTATCCAGTGCTACCCATGCTTCAGCACATACTCTGAACCTAGATTTTTGTGTGGGGTGGGATGATGGTGATCTGAGTGTAGAAGAACTTTCTACAGTTCAGTTATCATGGGTGGATCACTACCTGGTGGGGTTTAGACACACTCGAACTCAGAGGCTCTGTAAGTATGGTATGGTGAGCCATCATGGTGTTGTGGTTTGAATATTAGACCACAACTCTAGAGACTAATGTTTGATTCCCTGCATGGCCATGGAAACCCACTGGGTGACCTTGGTCTGGTCACACACTCTCAGTCCTAGACAGCCCAGTGATAAATTCACCTTAGAATCTCTGTAGGTATGAAAAAGCTTGAAGGCACACCACTGTCACAACAACATGATATGTAGAAGTAATAACTAGTAGACTTTATTCCATTTACTCCCTTGAGTTACAATTATTCATCATCTTAATTTCTGAGATTTATAAATTTGCCACTCTCCATACCCTCTCAAAACATCTAAAGAAGATGCCTTCAGCAAGGTTGCATTGCTGAGACTCTAACATTCTCCTGCAGCAAGGCATCACAAAGAAAGAATATGAAATTACATCTCATGAAAGTCTTCAGAACTGAAATAGCTCATTTCAAATGCCAAGAAAGCATATACTTTATCACTTCATGCATGGTGACTCAACTGGTTCTATTGAAAAGTGATGTGAAGTGAAGATTCTGTCTAGGGTGTCTGAACTGTTGGATATATTTCTTCAGAAAACTGTCCCCAAGATTTTCTTGCCAAGGTTCCCAGCTTTTCCATTTGCACTTTCCTACAGTTTGAGGTTTTAGCTGCTATGTATCTATTTTGTTCTATGCTGATGAAATCCTGGGTGAAAAATACGTTACCTGGAATTTATAGGTAAGACTACATAAGACTCCTCTCTGAAATCTTGAAGCACCACTGGTAGCTGAGATTAGATCATTGTAGTCATTTAGACAATACTGAGCTAGATGGGCCAGTGGTATGGCAGATGTCCATATCTCAAGGTGCAGACTATATTTTTCCATGTATATCAGAAATGGTGCCCAAGGCAACAAAAATACCTCTCTATACCTGGACATGAGTTTGTAGGGTGACAATGATTCATACATAAAAGAAAAAATTTGATGCATACCAGCAAATAAATAACTGAGAAACATTATTCATTATCCCATTGCTGAAGATAAGTAAATATGGATGGATGGGATTAATGCCTTGATAGAGATCAAGTGGAAGCCCATTTAATTAAGTTAAAGTGTTTGAGCTTTTGAAGAGAAAATTTGCTGCTTTTGCCAATGCTTTGCATAGCACAGCATGAGGTGTGCATCTGTGTTGGGTTTAATTGTTGATCATCTCTTACAGCAGCATTAAGGAATATGCAGATTACAACTGCCATGCCTCATCATTGGCCATTGGGCATTTCTTGTCATTGAAAGCAGTTTTATTCTAACAGCATGTGACTGGCCACATGTTCCCATCCCCTGGCTAGCATTCTGTAATTGAATTGCAGTGGTGTAAGTCAGACTTATATTATCACAACTCACTTTTTTGCAGAGGTTGAAGTTCTTTTCCTACCTTGCAAGCCATCCCTGTAAGCACTGCAGCCCTCCACAACATGTTGTTAGAGCAGAGGGATGAGAAAAGGCACACTCAGCTCATTTCATGTAGCTGAATGAACAGCAAGAATGACATCTAGAGGGACAGCTTGAGGACCCCCCCCAGAGGTTTCCATGGATGTCTATTGCAGCATGACCAGCTAAAAGAAAATAACTGCATCACTCTTCAACTACACAGAAATGGCTGTGTTGGGAATGCTACACTACTTACAAGGTAGGGCTTTGAGGAATGGAACTATGGAGATGTGGTTGCATGATATATGTATGTCTCCCAATGTAAATTCTCTACTCTGTGTCACAAGAAGGACAGCTGTAGTCTATTCTGGTCTATTGAACCCCAAAAATTGGGGGTTTAAACAGTGGTTATCCCATGCCAAATGTGATATCACAATGAAGATTTTCACATGATGTCACTATTAAATAGGCAATGAACAGCAACAAATCATTCACAGGGAAATCCCAAAAATGATTTGTTGCTATTTATTGCCTGTTTATTGCTTTTGATTGAGAATTGTTTATTTGATTGAGATTTCCTACATGGCAGGGGGTTGGACTGGATGGCCCTTGTGGTCTCTTCCAACTCTGATTCTATGATGTGTGTGAAAGTCTTAATTGCGATATCCCATTTTGCATGGGATAATCACTGTTTAATCCCCAATTTCCCCTGTGTGATAAGGCCTATAGACTGAAGCTGTTTTTTACTCTCTAAAGGACACAGTGAAATTACAAAGAACCCAAAAGATCATGTTTGCAGTTTAGGATAAAATAGATCTTGTGATTATGACTTTATAGAACGATCCATTCTAATTCCAGACAAACATTTTATTCCATGTTCTCTTCATTGTAAAGTCTAGACAAGATTGTTTAGTTAAAAGGTGGAGTGACTTTATATTCTTCCTGTCTGATACTGTATTCAGAGCAGATGATTAATCAAATTAACCCTATGGCTTTTTTGGTCAGTGTCAATGTCAAATTACCAATTTTGCAGGAACAGCCAGAGCAAAAGGTGACTTTTAAAAATCCATAGTAGGGGTGCTACATTTTCATTATCTATTTTGTTAATCTCCTTGAAGAAATCTGCACTGAGCATCTTACATCGGTGACCATCATTATTTAAACATATTTTTGTGGGCTTTTAAAAATGCCATGGGTTTGGTGCTAAACTGGTTGTATGTTATCAGGACAGTTCACCCCAGAATCAGGGACTGAACCTTCATTGTTTGGACTGATCAGTGTGAGGACAGGAGAGGACGTATTATTTGGCCCATGAGGACACAACCTCAGTTGTGTTAGTCTGCCATAGCTAGGCATAGTCATTCCCAGGTAATATATTCTTCAAGTTTCCTTCACAACAACTATCTGGTCTATGTAAAATGTTTTCTACTCAATGACAATTGAAATCAGTGTACAGGAATCCTTCCAATATTCAATTAAGCAATTGCTCATAGGCAACATATTCTGGAAAACAAATCTCTTATCCAAGCAAACAACCTCTTGCTGTAGGCCACTGGTTCCTAGTGAATACATACGCAGAGAATGCCATCTAGTATATTCTGTTATGGCATACAGCAAGATAACTGGATGAATAAAATTGCAGCTATTATGCTGATAGCATCTCTATTTCTAATTAAGTACTAATTAGCCTTAACGCCTTTGACTTTTGTTATTCATTTCAAGGAACAAAGTTTTATGCCTTTAATGTTCTTTTATTATCTATTTTGTTAATCTCCTTGAAGAAATCTGCATTGAGCGTCTTTCATTGGTGACCATCATTATTTAAACACATTTTTGTGGGCTTTTAAAAATGCATATTCCTTACCCCAGAAAAATGAAATAATCTGAAATTAGTCATTGCTAGTGCCTCCAGTTCACCCCTAAGTAGAGAATTTAAACATCATTTTAATCTCCTGGAAGAAAATAAAGATAACGAAAGGAAAAATTAAATTCTTTTTAATAATGGGAAAGACCTCAAAGCACAAACAGCTCTCTCTCTCTCTCTCTCTCTCTCTCTATATATATATATATATATATATATATATGTGTGTGTGTGTGTGTGTGTGTGTGTGTGTATTTCAACCAGGTGAAATTAATTTCTTAATAAGTGCAAAGTGAGGCACTGTGGAATAGTTTTAATAATACTTATGCAATAGGAAATATATTTGCTACTATTATCTGTTTAAAAAGTCACCTCAGAGATACTGGTTATAAAAACAGAGTGTCGACGTCCCATTTCTAAACAAAATAGCCCCATGTGCCAAAAGCCATGTGAAGGAAACTCATTTGCAGTGTTGTTGTTTTTTAGTCTGGAGAAGAGGAGACTGTTGGTGCTGTGGACAGAAGAATGTTGAGGTAATATGGAAATATTTGAAGTACTGCATATCTGGTGGTGTAGTGGAACAAGAGCTTTTAGGGTCAAAGCCCTAGGACAGTTTGATGAGTAGGGAGATAGATATGATCTGCCACTCTTCTGTTGGGCAGTATAGCTCAGTGCCTGAATAGGAGGAAGGATAGCCACTCAGACCCTGAAAAAGATACAGGCAACATCTCCTAATCAAAACTGTCCACCTGAGATACAATGTGCTGCTACAGTCAAAGTCTTCTCAAGAGGAGTCCACCTAAGAAGCACTTAACAAATAACAGTTGGGAAGCTGGGTGGAATTAACTTTATAAAAAGGGTAGTGGCTCTAACCAGTATATAAAACAAAGCCAGTCTTAGGAGTGAAGCAGACAGGGAAGAAGAAGTGGCCAAAGGCTGCTCCTGGCCCAATCCCCTCAGGACCACGGCAACCAGATGCCATGGACATCCGCCACCATGATCTCAAATGGGCCACAAAAAGGAGCATTAAGACACTGCTCCTTTCACTGCAGGTTTTAGGCTATGTTCAGCAGCCCCAGCATGGCCTCAGTGCAGCCTTTGAGCGATCTGGGGGCATGCATCATGTGCATGCTCTGCCCCCAGATTGTCCTGATAGTGGTCCTTTTGGGCAATCTGTTTGAGGCTTTAAAGTATTTCTGTTTGAATTTAACTGTTTCCTCCCAGTCCAATTCCTAAGGTTCTGTTTGCTGATGAACCCCTTGGATCTCAGCCTTTGATCCTGGCTCTCACCCTTGGACTGTTCTCAGCCCATGTTCTTCACATTTTCTCCTTACAGAATTCCCTGACCTCCTGTCAACTGACTTAGGTTTTCTTGACCATAGTTGTCACACAACTTATTCTGACAAGCTGGGCTCATCCATACCAGAATGGTACAGGCAGAGCAGGATACCAGTGGCTTCAGGGAACTTCAAAGAGATTCTCATGGACTGATGTCCAGAGGCTGGCTGTTTTCTGCAAATCCCCCCCCCCCCCACACACACAGAAAATGCTATTTCCTCTGCATAAAATGCTCTAGTTAAGGACTTATTGTGCTAAAGCTGATTCCCCCCCCCAAACAAAACTGTATTTTCTGTGCAGGAAACAACATTTTCTGTGCAGAATATTATTCTTTGCAGAAAAGGATATTGTCGGTGGCAAAATGTGAATTTTTCACAGAATAGGCCTCACACTATAGATACTTTGAACACTGCCTCATTAAAGATGTTCTGACAGCTGTAAGGAAAGTGGTAAGATAACATGTTGCTTAGGCCTCATTAATAATAATAATAATAATAATAATAATAATAATAATAATAATGAATTTTATTTATATCTCCCGCATCTCCCTTTGGATCGACGTGGGATTACAGCAGTAAAAACATCAAAAAATACATAGATAATACAAAATACATAAATCAAATATAAAAAGGGGAAGAGTTGTTATAGTATTGCTCACAGTCGTAAATACCCTGAAGACACCAGATTCTGTCTGATCTTGAAAGTGAAGCAGGTTCAGTCCTGGTTAGTGCTTTAATAAGAGACTGTTAAGGAATACTAGGGGCTGTAGGCTATATTTAAGAGGAAGGAACAGGCAAATCTACCTGTGAGTATTCCTTGCCTAGGAAAACCCTGTGAAATTAATGGGGTCAGCATAGGTCAACAGGTGACCTGAAGGTGCATAAAATTCTTTGAGAACTAAATTAGCAAAGAATTAAATCTGTAGACTAAAAGCATCAAGATAGCCACCATAAATGGGCTAAATGGATCTTTAGGCTGAACTAACAGGTCTGTTCTTAATCTTTATCTTTACTTTGCCATGTAAGCACTGCATTATGCTAGAAGGGTTTTTTCCCCTTCTTTTTTTGGTACCTACAATATTAGGAATGAGGAGAAAGATCAAAAGTTGGAAAAATCACCCCACTCCCATCTAGCCAGGCTAGATGATGGGAACAGTAGTCCAAAAAGTAACTTTTCCAAAATCTCAGGAAGATCATGTCTATACCACCAAACATTGGTGACTGGTGACTTACATGTCAGGGGAGTGGTGAATCTATTCCAGATTTTAATTTGATTTTTAAGGGAACAATCTGAGATATTGAACCACACCCCATAAATCAGTTGATCATCTTGGACAGCTCCATTAAAATTCAGATTAAAATCCAGAGGAGATTCACCACATCATCGATATGGGAGGCACCCACCACCACTTCCCCATGTCTCTTCTTTGTTACCTTTATCTATTCTTATGCAAGTACATAAGATCTATAGAGTTTCTGCACCAAAAGGTTACTTTATTGAATAGACTTGACCTAAGGTTAGCCTGTAACATTCAGGGGGAAAATTACAGCATCTGAGATTCAAAGGACTAATCATTTGTGCCTCAGCATTTAAAGTCTATTGCATCCAAACATGTGTCTGGTAACCCAATGCTCAATAAATATTACTTGATTAGCACAATAAAATATTGGAATCCTTTGTTTCTTCTTTCCCTGATTCCCAAGGAGCTGCAGTCTCAGGAAGTGGGAGATTTCCACTTTAACCCTTTCCTTATTTTTATATGGCCAGCCTTGTCATTAGACGAAGTAAGGTAGCTTCCTCAGACAGTGAATGTTGGATGGCAGGGGCTAGGGCACAGATTCCACTGCCCATTCTCCCAAGACTGATATTGCCATTCTACTCAACCAATGCTCCAGAAGTGATGCCTGCGTGTTGCTAGCTGTTTGTCTGTTTTACTCCAGCACTCTTGTCTGACATGTCACAATAGTATACACAAGCAGTGATGTTCGGGAAAGCCCCTGACCAAGTGGAAAAGTCCCTGACAGTCCAGCTCACTCATATGAGCCGTATGGGACATAAGTCCACATTGTTTCATTCACAGGATACATATCTGCTGCATCACAACTATTGCTCAAGTAAGCACTGCATAGGTCTCAGACGGCACAGTGAATAAAAAGTGGCAAGGTCCTTCAGGTTGTGGTTTGTATGCCATCTGATCTGCCAAGCATCTGCTAAGCCAATCCACTTCCTTTGGATGTTATGGAAGATGCTGTTCCATAAAGAGTGTTGAAGTGAAATTTAGATAACAACAACAACAACAACAATAACAATAATTCCCAGATTGATTATTTCTGTATATGGATTTGTCAAGGATTGGGAGGCGATCTATATCTTAGGAGAAGCCCTGGTGGTGCAGTGGTTAAATGCCTGTCCTGAAGCCACTCATTCACAAACTACAAGGTTGTGAATTCAATACCAGCCAGGGACTCAGGGTCGACTCAACCTGGCATCCTCCAAGGTCGATAAAATGAGTACCCAGCTTGTTGGGGGGGGGGGGGCAATTAGTTTACACTTTGTAAACTGCTTAAGTGCACTGATAAGTGGTATAGAAATGTAATAGCTATTGCTATTAGATGGTAATACTGTGTTGAACTGCCCATCATCTACCCTCTTCAGATAACGTCCAACACTGTACAAGTTAAAATCAGGACAGACAGCACGGCACAAATGGATGCCAGCAAACATCATGGGTAGAACAAGGCTTGACTCAGTATAAATTGTGTTGCTGAAGAGCAGAGTACAATTATATATTTTTCTGTCTGTGGTGGAAAAAGGCATCACATTGGCGAATGATTTTACTACTAGTGCCAGTGTGGTGTAGCAGTTTGAGCACTGGACTACGACTCTGGAAACCAGGGTTCCATTACACAGCCATGGAAACTCACTGGGTGACCTTGGACAAGTAATAATAATAATAATAATTTATTTATTATATTAATTTATGCATAATGTATGTAAACCGCCCTGATCTGGGGAAGGCGCGGTATATAAATAAAACTTTTATTATTTTATTAATAATAATAATAATAATAATAATAATAATAATAAATATTTATTTATATCCCGCCTCTTCCATTTTGATGTTTTGAAGTAACACCCTCTTGGCCTCAGAAGAAGGCAATGGCAAACCTCTGAACAGATCTTGCCAAGAAACCCCTGTGATAGTTTCACCTGAGAGTTACAATAATTCAGAAGTAGCTTAATAAACTATATAATAATAAACTTTTATTTGTAGTCCGTCTACTATGACTAGGACTGAGGCAGCTTGAAGACACACAGCAACAAAAACAACAAAGAATTTACTATACACAAAGGTGTTTTTTTTTTTTTTAAGTTTTAGTTGCCCAGATCCTGCCTGGCACTGAATGACCAAAGTTCAGACCAGTGTCAGCAATATCTGGTAGTCGTCAGCATCTCAAAGAGGTCTTCAAAAGCTTTAGCATAGCTGCCAAGCATCTACTCTCCCTTTTCTTTCTCCAGCTAACCTAATTACATCTGTTATTTCATCTTCAACCCAGCAAAGCTTGAAAAACCTGAATTTGCCCCAGGCACTAAACTAATGCTTGAACAAGTACTTCATTATCGAAAGCATCCCAGTTTGTGGCATATGATCGCTACTGCAATCTGCCAGACACTCCTTGAGTGACAACTCTGAAGGTCAAACAGGGATTATAGGTACTCTGAAATAATGCAGCCAATGCCCAAATTTCTTGTTTTAACAGGTTGCTGACTACAAGTCTGGTACCAAACAATTTATTGTGTTTGATTGTGCACCATATCTGTTTTGTTTAGATGGAAAGGGGCATCTTCTCTTTGTTACATTCAAGTGTAAAACCCAGGCTAGAAGTAAACACTGAAGGAACTGAAGTCATTTTTTTAAAAAATAAGATGACCGTAGTATTATTATTATTATTTTTAAAAAACAACAATTTAAAATAATTTAAAAAGAGAGAATAGAGTAAGGTTCACCAGGCAGTTACCAAACAATAGCAACAATGACAACAAAATTATATTGGTGGATTCCACAAGAAAATATTTAGGAGTCAACCTATTTAGGCAAAGCCTACCATTAGCTCCATCTATACTTCAAATTGCCTTCAGTCCACCTACTTAGCAATTCTGCCTTTGTAATTTTCTCCATTGATCTCTCTACCACGTGCCCTGAAGATCGAGGAATGCATTATCTATCAGTCCTGGATAATTATACCCTCCATTCCCTGGAAGTTGCTGAATCTATTGCACAGCTCACATATTTAAACTGAGAACTGCCATTAAGAGGTGCCGATTCTAACAAACCATTCAACATATGGCATCTCCTGCTTGTGACATGACTTTTGAGGAGAAAAGCATTAACCATATTGACTTCTCACCTTGTTAGTCAATGCTGGGACATTTGATGCACCATCAGCATGCTCACTATACAACACTGGATGTGGTTTGCAACGACATGCCAAAGGGTTGAATGCTGTTTTCTCATCACAGATAGAGAGATGAGTGAGGATTTGGTTCTAGTTCATTTTTGATCAGAATTAAGCAAAACATGCAGTGTTCAAATGCAAGAAAAAGTGAAACTGACACGTTTGTTGATTCTTGCTTACAGATGCCATGTGCTGCATTGGTTGTGAGAATCAACCCTAAGTCACATGTAATTTCCATTGGCAAATTGGGTAGCAGAGGACATAATGGGTCTCTCATATATTAAATAATTAGTTCAGTGAATTGTCTTCTTTATCTAATCATGAAGTTAGGGATCAAAAGAATATTTACAAATATATATATATATATTTAAAAGTAAAAAAAAATGAATGTCTAGGGTGTCAGCAGGACCTTACGAAGAGAATCCTACACAGGTGAGACTCTCACTATTCAGTATTTATCTTGTGCAAAAAATAAATTTAATTTTTTTAAAAAAATATGATTTTTTAACAAAAAAATGTTTTCTATACAGAAATATGATTTTCTGCAGAGAAAACATTATTTTCTGTGCAAAAAAGCCATGCTCATTTTTTGGCACAAAATAAGTCCCGAACTGCAAATAGTCTTCAAAACCTGCAGCTTTACCTCATTTTCTCACATTCAGAAGAAAAATGCTAAAATTATTCCTTCTTGTTTGTGAAAATGAAATGTATGAAGATTTTCATCACATACTTGGGCTACTGCCACACTGTGGAATTAATGTATTTTTGATACCATTTTAGCTATCGTGGCTCCATCCTATGGAATCCTATGGATTTGTACTTTGCTGTCGCACCAGAGCTCTCTGACAGGGATGGC